>NC_068943.1:338208-671417 GCF_026419915.1 Harpia harpyja
GCGAAGTGTCTTAAGACCTTTTGTGCTGAAGGTTGTAAGGAAATCGTTAACCCAGATTAGTTTTGATGGTGGACTTTGCCACCGCAGAGATTGTGTAAGTAAGTGGTCTGTTTCAGTGGAATACAGGAAACTGGTTGCTAAGAGGTCCGAGACCTATTCAGCTTGACAGCTGAAACAGTCCATTAGTGACATTTGAGAGAGCCAGTTTGATCATCTCTCACCATCCTCACTTCTGTTCGGGATTTTCTACCACGTAGTGCATTGTAAGAGAGGACTTACATAAGTCTTTTAAGATCAGACGGACCTGGGGTACTGAAATGTAACGTGCTGGGAGGAAATTATGGAATCTGTATACCTCATGCAACATCAAACAATATGTGATGTTCTGAAAATGCAGCTGGATATATCTAATGGGATATGGCAGCAAATACGGAGAAAGAGTGCTAGGAAAATCACCAAAACCACCTGAAATACATCTGCCTCTAGAAATACATGGAAGATCTCAGGCAATGCTTTCTGGAACCAGAATTTAGAATAAAAAGAAGAGGCAGATCAACATTCCCAGAACAATGATGTATAACACTGAAGCACAGGCACAGTTAGTAGACTCCATTATCCAAACTAACCACAGGATAATAAACATGAATGGAAGATTAAGCAGTGTGGCAAAACCTATTCCTGTGTCCAGTGTTAGGTCATACAGCCGAATGAGTCAGTATTTGTGATGCTTTTTCATTCCACAGAATTAGTGTATTTTATTACTCTTCAACAGAAGCCAAAATAGGTATCATCTTAAACAAAACTATAGTACAATTAAATTAGAATAAAAGGGTTATTTTATCAACATGATGTTTTGTCATGAAAGAAAGCAGTCTTGAATCACAGGTGGCATGCTCCCAACTATATCGAACCAAGAGATCTTGACAGCAGAACAATGTTGTTTATGAAAACACAAAACCAAGGGAGGTGTGATTAATTATGCCTGTTCTTGGAAGATGTCAGAATTGATTAGCAGATAAATGGCTGAATGATTCACCTCCTGCAGGTCAAAGTGATTGCACAAAGCTGAAATTAACATATTTAATACAGGGGTTGCCTCAGCAGTTATTCCACTGCAGAAGAAAGCATGGGAAGGTGATAGCAACTACCAGCAAGCCCCCTAGCCTGGCTTGTGATAACCCTTAATTTCACCGGATATCAGAGTTCAAGGAATATTATACCACTCATTCTCCATGCAAAAAGATACAGATATTTTTCAAATTTCAAGAATAAATGTATTTTTGGTGACTCCTTTTATGCCTTTGTTATTCCTTCTAACCTGACTCTTTTTCAAAAAGCTAAAAAGGAAATGTTGCTTAAGTTAAAAAGAAAATGTGGAAAAAGCTATTGAAATTAAAGAAGCAATGGGATATTTGGGAAGTTTAACTGTGTACAGATGAGTATATCTGGAGACTACTTATTCTATTGTATAGTAAATAGCATATAGTATATGTATAGGAAATACTAAATGAATGTACTGAATACTAAGAGTTTTGGAAAAGCCTCGGAGATATGCAAAGATATACGAAGCTTATAGAAAGATCCAGCACTGTACCAATCTTCAAAGAAAACCCAATTTCAGGCAATTTTTTAAATAGTATTAATAGATATCATAACTTCTAACTTACGGCATCAGCCATGATATAAAAAGCATAACTGAAAAAACATTGTTGTTGCTTCTAGTTAATTCTACTCACTTTTTTTCCGTCTACAGAAATAAATGCAAAGATTATTCTATTTTTCCCTGATATCCCCTACTCTACTCACAGCCAATACATTTCAAGACTCCACCCCGTACGTGACTCCTTGCCTCCTGAGGAAGCTGTGAAAAAAATGCATCTTGGTAAAATGCTGAGATACTTTGGTGTTGAACACCTTAAGAAAATGCAGGATGGCAGGTAATAATTCTATATTGAGTTCAGTGTTTAATATATAAAATAGAAGATAATGTATTTTGCTGTGAAGATCTAGGGACACAACAAGCAGGTTCTCACTGAGATTAGATTAGTCCATTCCTATCCATGGAAAGCCTCTTATTGCTGCAGGTCTGCTTTGGGCACCAGCTGGAACTGTGTCTGAATGAGAAACAAGAGAAAAAATGGAAGATATTAATAATGTATAGGAAAACAGAACTGTGGTATTTTCAAATTTTGAATTAGTTGTATTAGCATCTTAGCAGTGCTCTTGGATTGCGAGAAGAAAGCATCTGCATACACACACACACATTACAAAACCTTGGCTGAAATCAAAAAAGCACGTCACTGCCATTAACCTCTGTGTGAAATTTAGGAGCTTTGCTCTCAGAACAATTTAGCACTGTGTTTTTGAAATAGGACAGAAATTAGGAGGCCAAAAAAAAATGTAATGAAAAGGAAATCAAAATAAAACATTTAAAAGAAAATAATTTCAAATGAGGCAAAATATGTTTAAAATTTAGTCCTGACTGTAGACCAGATGAAATCTTTATAGACTGTGGTAACTTTATTATGAAGTCCAGTGGTATAAGTTGTTTTTCTCATAGACAAACAAGGATTCTTCTGTTGCATGAAAATAATCCCAGGGCATAACTTTCCTGTGTCCTGACGTTCTCTAGAGGACAGCTTTATATTTTACCATTTATCACTGAAGCAGTAACAAGACTATCTAACTGCTTTAATTTGCTCTGGTGAAGAAGATTTAAAGCTACTAAAAATACATGTTGCAGGATTTTCTCTCCTCACTGTGCTTTAGGATTCCTGTACTTTGTAGTGCTGTGATTTTCTGGGAGGGGTATAAGAATATCAAAAGGGCCATACTTGGTGAGCCTATGAATGCATATAACCCAATAACCTTCTGCATTAAAAAGCCATGATGTGAGCTGTTCTGCCCGATTTTCTTTCCTCATCAGGACAGTGGGCTAGGTGTTTGCACAGCATTAGTCTGCAGAAGTCCAGCACATTCACAGCTATCAGACACAGAGGTAATAGAAATGTCAGCTGATAAGTAAACATCAAGCCTATCATTTTCAATTCTGTTAAAAGAAAAGATTGTTAGAGATTTCAGGTGAACAGAGAACATTTAGGGACGTCACAGTAAAGGCACAGTCAGCTGCTCAACCAGCTCAATAAGAAGCTCAGAAGCAGCATTTCAAGGTTTGGTGGTTTGGGGTTTTTTTTGTTTTTCCTTCACTTGGAGGAATTGCTTTTTTGACTGTTTTTCCTATTTATTTGGCACATACACGTCTCCTCCCCCATCCTCACAGCTTTGCACATCTTCCTTTAAACTTACTTTTCCCCTTCAACAAACATTTATCAGGGCAACACTGACATCCAAAAAGTTTGCTGAAGGGACAAATCCCTACAGCTGCCTTCATTGGACTGACAGCCCAGCAGAAACATGTACTGTAAATTAGAGGGCTTCTTCTCAGGTGCCAATCAAGCACTCCTCTTACTAAACACTTAAAATTAAATGAAAAAAAATACAGTCTTAAAGAAATAAAACCAAAATACAGTAGATGTTATCTGCACATTATTTTGTCTTGCTGCACATGCTGTTTCTTCCAGTCAGGTCTACTGAGGTACTTACCACTGCAGTAAGTGTTTCTGACTCATGAGCACTGATTGCCGTACAGCGCAGGTAACATTCAGAGCTGATTCTACCAGCACATGCCCATTCACAAAAGAGTGTGATGACTCCCTTTTTTATGACAACTTGCTATAGGACACAAAATCCAGTACAGACTTTTTCTGTTACTTCCCCCTCTCAATCTAAGTAACCTGCAGGTATCATTTGGAAATCAAGGTTTCTTCTTAGTGTTAATAGCTGAAGTGCACCAAAAAAGAATTTTAATTTCCACTTCAGTAGCAGTGCCATCCCTAGTGACTCTCATCTATCACTTAACATCAAGGTTGCAGTCAAGCTTTCCCACCATTTCTGTGGGAAGACAAGTTCTTCTTCATGGAAAAAAATCTGGAAGAAACTTTTTCAGATTGACATTGGAGGTGTTTTTTTCTGTGGCTAATATTACCTAATTCTGGGCTGTATTGTTTTGTTTCTGAGAACTGCAGCTGTTGAGTAAATTTGAGTATTAACCTTTTGCCTCAGACCTGGTAAAATTGCTACATGTCTATATTTAGGATCTTGTGAACCCAAGTTTTTAAAATAAACAGGCTACAAAAGCCAGAAATCTTATATTGTGACTTTTCAATATAGCCCCCCTCCATTTTATAATTTCATTCTATTTATCTGACTCACTTAAGCCAACTTTGAATGAAACCTATATATATATATATACACACACATATAAATTGTGCCGAACAATGCTCTTGCCACGTTTTCTTTCCAGATATGACACCTGCAATGAGGTACTATTGAGTCCTACTCAGTACTGAATTACCCATTTTAAAAATTCTTGCTTTTGGAGAAGGTGTGTCCAGAATAAGCAGTTCAGATCAGTAAGGAACATGGGAACCTAAATTCCAAATAATATCTTTTCTTTACTAGTGAGACAACAGGTAGCTAAACATGCTTTTCTTTGGAAAGGCTTTATGATGAACATTTACAGTTACAATCATCAGTTACAGCTTCCATACAGAAACTCAAGCACAAAGATAACCAGGACAAGAATATTTCGGGGTGGTTTTTTTTCTGGTTGGTTGGTTGGTTAGTTTTTTTCCTTGCTGTTTTGTTAATGCTGCTTCCTAGAAATTGCTTTTTAAGATGAAAAATTGCATTATTTGGTAAGATAATTACTGGCTCTGTAAATATAGATTCTCTTCAGAGTACAGACCTGTTGGCTGCAGTTATACCTTGTTTAGTTTTTAAATAAAAGTTGAGAAAGTACAGTGCTTGCTTGAGACATTATCTTAAACATAGGGTCTTCCCTTTGTCAGTCTCCTGCAGTGAACACTGCAGAAAAACAGCAGGTTGCAGAACACAGACAAATGCAGAAATCAAATGCACTTTATACTACTCTGCCCTAGTCCTGTTACGAGCAAACAGCAGGGCAAAAGAACATATGTAGGTGGCATTATGCCAGATGCTTTTGTCCTCTGCTGGAAAACTGCAACTTTACAGTGTATCTCCTATCTATTTAATAAAAGAAATATTTTTTTTTTTCCTGTCCAGAAATAAAACAGTTTCAGTGCTCCAAACCAATATTTTAACTTTCTTAGTAATACCATAATTTTCTAGAATATGAATGGAAAGAAAATCTAATTCAGAATCTTTAATGAACTTAGTCACTCTATCAAGTCAACAGGGATCCTCCAAGTGCAGCTATTATGCTCGGCTCAGTGCTGGGACTAAGGCGCATTGTACACAAACCCCTTTCTGCTGTGAGCTGGGTAGCTAAGACATCCCTAATGATAGGCTTTCTCTGTAAATCCAGCAGGTGGTGAGTAACTGGGAGGTTAAACCTGTTCTAAGCTCTGTGGCTCTGTGTTTCTGCAGCCAAAGTACAGCATAACACTAGTTGCAACATGTTGTCAAAAGAGGTAAGTTCAAAGTTAAATTTATGAGTGCACTGCACTGGTTTTCCACACTGCATTTTTGAAATGCCTACATCAGGTGGTAACAGGTAGAGGCAGGGAGCCAGCAGGACTAAGAGGACAAAGATTTGGAAGACAATCAGGGACATGAAGCCTGCTGGAAGTTCCAGCTTCAAAAGCTGCCCTTAGTTCCATACATAGCTGAGGACGTTTCACTGCTACATCGAACCTGAGGAGCATATATAACTCTCCTGGAATAGTGACTTTTGTCCCCTCTGAGCCCCAGAGGCAGAAGCCTCCAGTCAACAGGGTGAAAGGCTGTCTGCTTTGGGGGTCCAGCTGGAAGGGGAGAGGGTGCAGCGGTCTGGCACCTACTCCTGAGGCGTTCTGATGGCCTCCTGTGCAGACAACGAACAGAGGACGGCAGTTCAGTGTGCTGCTAAGAAATGGCTCAAAACCATTGAAACCATTTTGATCTGTCAAAAGCCTGACAGATCTCTGCTGCATCTTGTGTCTGAATTTCAGCTGATAGCACTGAGTCTTTATGTAGCTGAAGCAGGTCTGTCATTTGGAAATTGGCTTGTAATTTAAGACCTAGAGGGCAGGGAGGCACCATGCAAGTCATAGGGTGAGCAGAGGGAGTGAACACAATTACAAAAATTTCAGTGACATTTGAAATAGTGGTTTTAGGCACCATCTTGTCACATTTAAGGTCTTCAGTCACAGGTATGTGTACCCAAAGAAGCAAGAAAAGCCATTGGGTAAGTCTCATTAAATTAAATATAAAAAGAGTAAAGAAAGTTGAAACCTTGTTCAGCAGGGTTATATTACATCATCACTGGAGATGAACAATGATTAGGAGCAACAGAAAACTGGCAGACTAATGTGACAGCACACCGGAAAGGAAAGAGGCGATTCAGTTGGATCACTTACTCAATGCTTAGTGGCTCAAGTCCTTTATCAGTTTAAATCAGTGTGTAAACTTCTGCTGTGTTTGGCATCAGGAAGAAATTTCATGGCAATTTCTTTAGTAGCAAGAAGAAGCTGGCCCATCGCTGGCCCATAGCAATAACTCACACAGAAACCACAAAGCAAGTTTGTTCAGTGATAGTGTCAAGAACATGATGCTAGCACAATAATAGCAGAATAATTCAAAAGCTATCCAGTTTTCACTCTCTAGTCTGACTCACCCTTGAAAATGCTGTTTAAACCTGATCACCATGTTACAGAGTTCCCCTATTAATATAACTGTTATTTGTTCTTGATTTCCAAATGACTCTAGTGAACTGACAGCTATGGCAAATACAAAGCTTGGCTATAAGATTTGAAAATGCATCCTTTATTGCATACATCACCTTTATATAGAAAAATATGACTTATTCCATTTTACTTCTAATTCTTCCAGAGGAGAGGGTCATGTCACTACAGTTCTCAGCCAAAACGTTTCTCCAGGAGTGACTTAGCTGAATTTGTATCAGGCAGTGAAACCTGTCTGGAAACCTCCAGTCCCCTCTGCTTATGAAAGTTTGTGAGAGTGGACGAGGAGTTGCAGTTAGATGCATATTGCTACTGTCGGAAAGATTTGGGCTTGGCTTGGAAGAAAAGGCCCTGCTTCCTACAGACATGAAAGTGTGCTCTTCAACTACATTTTCTCATATTAGAGAAGTCAAGAAATGACAACACCAAAGCTTTCATAATCTCACTACTGCCCATAGCATGTGGTATTATCATACAACCCCTGGTAAGCATTCTCATACCATTTTAAAAATGGTGATAACATCAGATAACACCGTACACAGATGTATTGATCAGTAAGTATTTAACTGGCATGTCTTTACCTAAGCACCGCTCAAAACCATGAAAACTGCATTGATAAATTACCTGCCAAAGAGTCAGGTTTGCCAGTCTCCAGATTTGGTGCAGGTATCAGAACATTTATTGCTTTTCTTAAATATCCAGTAGTAAAAGACCTGTGAGCAGAAAGGTAACTTCCTTCCCCTTTAAATTAAATAATAGCAAGCAATTTGATTCCTTTGAAAGCAATTCTATCAACTAATTGAAGAAAATGAATCATCACCAAAGTGTACACTACAGAAATACAGAAAGCAAGGAAAACACTTCCAAAACATTTTGCTATTTGAAAGTGAATCTTTCAAGAGAGAAGCTGATCTGACTACTGAAGGTTTTCAGTGGCAATAATCATAGAATCATAGAATGGTTTGGGTTGGAAGGGACCTTTAAAGATCATCTAGTTCCAACCCCCCTGCCATGGGCAGGGACGCCTTCCACTAGACCAGGTTGCTCAAAGCCCCATCCAACCTGGCCTTGAACACTGCCAGGGATGGGGCAGCCACAACTTCTCTGGGCAACCTGTTCCAGTGCCTCACCACCCTCACTGTGAAGAACTTCTTCCTCACATCTAATCTAAATCTACCCTCTTTCAGATTAAAGCCATTACCTCTTGTCCTATCGCTCCATGCCCTTGTAAAAAGTCCCTCTCCAGCTTTCTTGTAGGCCCCCTTTAGGTACTGGCAGGCTGCTAGAAGGTCCCCCCGGAGCCTGCTCTTCTCCAGGCTGAACAACCCCAACTCTCTCAGCCTGTCTTCATAGGAGAGGTGCTCCAGCCCCCTGGTCATCTTCGTGGCCCTCCTCTGGACACACTCTAACAGGTCCGTGTCCTTGTTACATTGGGGCCTCCAGAGCTGAACACAGCACTCTGAGGGGGTCTCATGAGAGTGGAGTGGAAGGGCAGAATCACCTCCCTTGACCTACTGGCCCAGGATACGGTTGGCTTTCTGGGCTGTGAGGGCACATTGCTGGCTCATATTCAGTTTTTAATCCATTAATACCCCCAAGTCCCTCTCGGCAGGGCTGCTCTCAATCCACTCATCACCCAGCCTGCATCCATGTTTGGGATTGCCCCAACCCATGTGCAGGACCCTGCACTTGGCCTTGTTGAACTTCATGAGGTTCACATGGGCCCACCTCTCAAGCCTGTCAAGGTCCCTCTGGATGACATCCCTTCCCTCCAGTGTGTTGACCGCACCACACAGCTTGGTGTCGTTGGCAAACTTGCTGAGAGTGCACTCAATCCCACTGTCCATGTCGCTGACAAATGTGTTAAACAGTGCTGGTCCCAATACTGACCCCTGAGGAACACCACTTGTCACTGCTCTCCACTTGGACATCGAACCATTGACCTCAACACTTTGAGTGCGACCATCCAGCCAATTCCTTATCCACCGAGTGGTCCATCCATCAAATCCACATCTCTCCAATGTAGAGAGAAGGATGTTGTGCAGGCCAGTGTCAAATGCTTTGCACAAGTCCAGGTAGATGATGTCAGTTTCTCTTCCCTCGTCCACCAACGCTGTAACCCCATTGTAAAAGACCACCAAATCTGTTATGCATGATTTGCCTTTAGTGAAGCCATGTTGGCTGTCATCAATCACCTCCTTATGCACTACTTTATTTCTTTTTTATGCATGTACACCCTGAGACTCCTATGGACATATCTATATTGCATGATAGGACTTTGTACAGATCTCTGGGTTAAATAAAACCTGCTGGTTAGCTCCAGTGTGCCTGTGGAATGATTGCTGGAGGTGACTTATTGATATGTGTTCCCCCTGCTCTTAAGGGAAGGTAAACCTCCATGGTAGAATGCAGTGGATATGCAAGGAATCTGTTCCATAATAATTCCCTAAGCAACATAACCTGCAACCTTAGATGTTAGCAACACTGGGGAGCTTGGTATGCTGACTCTGAGAAGCAACACAGAGGATGGAGCGGAGTGGAGACACTGCAGCCAGGCTCTGTGATATCACTGCAGGGATGGGGAACTGGAACTACTGGAACAAGAATGGAAGGTCCCTGCATCGAATCCACTGAAGCAAAGAGGTGAAATAATAGGGGTTCTGTCAAGCTACTGCCCTACTTCTGATTTATATCACAAGTGCCCAGTTCTGGAGTACTGACACAGAACTTTGCTCATTATAATACAAAAACACACCTCCATCCCAAAAGCTACCCATCTTCAAGGTGTGACCACCCCTCACTGAGCATGCACTCTGAATTTTCTCTAGTATATACCTTTAAAAGTAAAGCGAGGAGTTTTACACCAATCATAATAAAGTTATGTATGACTAGAGTCACTCAAGCTCCACCTAAAAATAAGAAAATAGAAAAGGGCTTAAGAGGGGAGGAATACGAGGGAAGACATCATCATAGACAAGTTGGGAGGACATCGCTGACTTCTGGGATCAGTCGACAGGCTGAATCTCTCTTTCCCCCCATAGGGATACCTTTGGGGTAAGATTCGAACCCTTGGTTATACTGAGTGCTTCCCCGGGAAACTTAGAAATCTCTATAGGTTTTTTCCAAAATTTAGTGTGCTTGTGGTTGACTGTATTATTATTTGCATGTGCTTTGCAGACAGTGTATTTATCACTGGCAATCCGAAAGAACTGTACTCCTGTTGCTTTAATAAACTGTACTATTCATTAAAATCTAGCCATGATAGTTCATTGAACGTGACTAAATTGAAAGTACAGTGCACTATTTGTGCATCCGTAATCCTAGTTCAATATATTGAACGCGACCGGACTTATAGTGCTGAATTGGGCATCACCCAGAATCTAAGCCTAGCAGCTCCCAGCCCCCCTGATATCTGAGGACAAGCTGGAATGCAAGGGGGTTTATCTTCTGCCAAACTTCATTACGCTTTAATGCAACAGTGCCAACTAGGGTCCAGAGACATTTTGGACCAAATTAGGAAACAGCAAAGCTTGTTGCAAGTGTTGAGAATGGGACTTTAAACTCAAACAATCTCAAAAATCGTCTTCCCTGCTTTCTGAGCCCAAAAGGGGAACCAGCTTAGACATTGCTGCACCATATACTCCAGAGCCTCCTGCTCTGGGGTCAAGAGCTGTCCAGCCACAGCAAAGGATAAAGTTATGTTTGGACTATATTTTGGAACAGGACTGTTGAGTAATATCATGTAAATATAAAAATATTTTCTTAAAATTTCTGTCTGCTTTTAGATTTGTCTCATGCTTTTGTGCACTGGAAATCTCTTGTTGGGGAATCACAGCTACTGAGACTGGGGACCCTATACTACTTTCATCTATTTTTTTTTCCTTCTCTGACACCCTCAGTGAGTTTGATGCCCAGGGTCATGTATGGAGCATCAAAGCAATAGGCCCCAGGTAAAGGCAGAGCTTAACCTAGATGGAATGGAAGAATCCTCCACTGGTCCATCATATGTGGGGCACCTGAAGCAGAGTCTGATGCTTTTTGGTCTGGCAATGGCTTTACCACTGCATCCAGAATTTATGACCTAGTTCTAATAAATACCTACAGCTGGGAATCAGTTCACTGTCTCAATAAGGACAGTCATGTTTGTACAAGAACTCTGTCTGTTTGCACAAATAATTCTATTGTAAGGGACGCCAGGGTTTGGGCCCCTATTTTCCCTGTTATTTTTCATACCTTGCTCTCTTTTTGAAGGCACAGGTATATGTGTTTTTATATCTAAAGCTCCTAATGCACAAATAAAATTGACCTAAGTCAAATATTCTTTAAATGACACTTTATTAAAAAAAAACCCAACAACCTAGTATTTTTCAGCTTTTGATTCATTGTGACAGCAAGAAACAAACTGCCAACTTTGTATGCCATTAACAAAACATCTAGTTTGCATGAAGGAACTAATTAACAAATGTAAATGACTGCACAACTAAATACTACTGAGCATGTTCCACACTGCTTCTCCTTTACATGTAAAAGGATTCACAGTCTTTGCTAGTTTTCTTCCCCAGTGCTTGGCTGGTTTATGTGCAGAACATGAGTTTACACCAATTTAAAACAGTACTAGTTAAAATAGTACAGATTCCACGTATAGATGGATTTATTTTTGTTTAGAATTGCCTTATTTAAATTTGATTCCTAGGCAACTTCAGCTAAACTAAAAGAAGTCCAATTTAAAATGATGAGTTTTCAAGGTTCCTGGATTTAGTGAAATTGTTTGAAATCATACATCAAATTCATCACTACTGTTTTTTCAATAAACAAACACTCAAGCTAGATTTTCATGTACCCTACATCTAGCATGGATAACTTAGCTTGGTACTTGAAGCACTGGCATTTGGTGCTGCTAGTAATTTACAAGTGAATGTTCACTTTGTGTGGAAGTAAATACCCACTTAAAGTGGAGACCCAGCCCTTTCACCATCTGTGATGAGATTCATGAGTCAAAGTCTGGCCTTGCTTACACCATAGGGAGTTCTGCTAAAATTGGTAAGCAGGGGTCCTAAAGCACAATAAAAGTGGTCACAAAAAATAAAGGCGGAGCTGCTCTACCAATTATAGTGAAAGAAGGCTGTATATGAGCTAGTTTAAGAAGCAGGGTCATTTTGGCAGCACAAAGCAGGCTAATTTGTCCTCCTTCGTGGCTTCTATGTAAAACCACTTTATCATGTCTATTAGAAACTATTGCTGGATCAAATCTTGTATAAATTCATTGAATGGTTTGTGTGCCCTACAAATGTTTGCTCAGTCCAATTTGTAACACAAATAGAAAATAGTAATATTTTCACATATCTATGGAAACATTTAGATTGTAAGGAATCTCTTGAGATCATCTAATCCAATTCCTGTGCTCAAGCACAATCAGATAAAGCCAACAGTCCAGGAGCTTGTCCAGCCGGGTTTTGAATATCTCCAAGGCTGGTGACTCCACAACCTATCTGGACAGCCTATTCCAGTGTTTGACCATCCTCACAGTAAAAAATAATTTTCTTGTGTCCAGATGGAATTTCTTGTGTTCATTTTCTCTTGTCCTGTCAGTAGGCACCACTGAGAAGAGTCTGGCTCCCTCATCTTCATTCCCTCACATCAGGTATTTACATACCTCGAGAAGATCTCTCCTGAGCCTTATCCCAACTGAAAAGTCCCACCTCTCCAGTTTGTTTAAATGCTTTCTGTCCTGGTCCTCCTCCATCAAGGGTAAGTCTTGTTCCAGAACTTCCCTCTGGCCTCAGGGGCCCAGGATCCCTAAAGGCCAGTTTTAATGGTAAAGGCTTTTTTTAATTGGGAGGGAATTTTTCTCTCACAGCTAGGTTGATCAAGGCAGAAATATGTGTGGGATCTTCCCTCTGTCATCACCAGGAATCACTTACATGGTTCTGGAACTACGTTCAGTCTGCTGCAGTTTAACAGGGCCTTACTCTAGGCTTAGTTCATCAAAGAACAGAAAGAGGAAGATTCCTACTGGAGCTGCCACTGTCTAGTACGGACTACACTGGAAACAGTTTATTCACCTCTTCAGATTTCATGCAAAGGGTTGATAATGGCATCCAGAATAGCCCGGGGACTGGATCTGAAGCTGATGATAGCGACATGTACAAACAATTAAGGAAGGAGTGATGACCAATGCAGCGTGAATTATTAGTGGACAGCTTCCAAATGAAGCAAGTCAATAAAAATACGGTCTAACTCTGTGTCTTATCTCTGCCTGCATCCCCAACACAACAGCTCTCAGTCATTCAGGTAAGCTGTCTGGAAGGCACAAAAGAAAAGAGAGTAGTTTCTTGCCTCTACTGGAAGTGATTAGGTAGGAAAATGGATTGAGGAAACTCTACTGGGAATGTGTTTTTTTGTGATTTCTGTAGAAAAAATGAACTCTGACATACTTTGTATTAAAGCTTTTTGGGTATAGAACTGCTGAAGATATGTGAGACATTGTACTTTGTGTCCCATAACATCCGAGGCTACAATTCCTCCTACAGTATGTGTTCCAGCCTTTTAAAAACTATAATCACCATCTCAAGAAATGGCTCCAGTAACTTTGCTAATGTAAGCTCCTTCCTGAGTCGTGGACTGGGAGTGCTCGTTGAAGCAGTAGTCTCCTGAAGATGGCACGAGAAACCTGTGGAGCTCTTTCTACCACCAGTGTTGTTCAAAGGCAAAAAAAAAAAATCAGGCAGTGGATACTGCTTTTATATAGATGGAAATATTGAAATAAATATAGACCTTTGGTAGGGAGAGCCTTGTCTCCCATGTAATTACTGTGAATTTTACATATTACCTACTAGTAAAAATAATTCAATTTATATATGGCTGTGGGATACATTTTCTTTTTTTTGACAGTAATAATATAATTTATGATTGTTTTAAAAATCTTTTTCTAGAAAAAAATAACATGTGCTTAATTTTTCAGAACTTGTCTTTCTCAGTCATTCAGAAAAATAAAATCTGTCCTTTCATTTCTTTTCTTGCATTTATTCTTTTTACTTGTGGTCTTTATGGCAAAATTTTTAAAACAGACTGCAGGCATGGCTGTCTCTCCACTGACACAGTGCGTGATCTCCTCTCTCCTATCTCCAAAACATCACCCTCCAGTTGATGCTTAATAGAGAAGCATTAAAGGAGCTTTGCTATACTTTTTCCCCAAACAGTTAAGTTTTTAACTTGTGATCCTTTATTTCTATTTGTTCTACTGCATCCATTGTTGAAATACTGTCAAAATTCCCAGAAGAGAAGAAGGGGTATTTTTTCTATTCAGAAGGTATATGTTCTGTGAATAAGGTAGCTGACTGAAGAATTTTTTCTTGTCCTTTTCATTAGCAAAAAGATGTGGAGAATATGAGAATGTGGAGAATATTGAAATATTTTAATGTTAAGATCTAGATGCCTCTCTTTTAATTAATCAGAAAGGATTATATTTGTCTTGCCCTGAGACGAGACGAGGAATGTTACAGAAGCGCTTCAGCACTCAGTACCAATGGATTGGCCACATAATTAAAGAAATTATTTGGTTATGGAATGTGGAGTTTCTATCAGATCTTTGCTTTTTACAAGAACCCTCAGGAGCAGCTCTCAAAGAAACTTTTAAGCATAAGATTTACTTAGAAGAGAAAGATTGAGAGCTAATGAGTCCAGCAATATCTTGGAGGGAGATATTAGGATAGGAGAATAAGAACCGCTTCATGGATGGAAAGAAGGATGGCCTATTGTTATGTGACTGAAAAAACTTTCCGTGGGTGACATGATTAAACAAATATCCCTATTTATAGTTCCAGGGCTTCCCATGAAATAGTTAAATCCATTTTTTTTTTCAAAACAGATTTGAGTATACTTGATGGAGCCAGGAAATTTAACTGTTCCACTATGACTTCTGCAATTTGCCACAGAGCTATAAGAAAATGTCTGTACAACCTCCATGACAACACATTATATTTGAAAGGTCTCATCTGCTGACAAATTTTAACTTCTGAGGATCTTTAGGACATGAGTGTAGGAAACTCTAACCCACATTTGTCTCAAGGGTTTGCAGACCTGAGTGAGTTTGTCACATTACCTTACAACAGACTTTCTGTATTGTATCATCATCGAATGGCAGACTTGGAGGCCCCAGTGTTCCACCTTTTATCCAATAATTAAAAAATCCACTTAATAATGGTCTCTCTCTACCCAGTTTGAGTTTGTTTAACTTGAACGTAGTCAAGTGGCTTTTGCACAAATGTATTAGTATCCCACTGATGCGTATAAAAGGATTGAGAATTATACTTTCAGTTGATCTCTTCCTTGACAAGCATTTTTAAATTAGCACTTGGCCTGTTTTTAATCAGCTTTGAAATTCTGTCAGGCTGAGATGCATTCTGTGTTTAATGAAGCAAATTGTTGATTAAGGCCTTTGCTATCATTAAAATTATTTGGCCCTTATTTTCAACTCTTTCTGCCTCTGTTATTAGAGAGTTATGCTGGTTTGGAATGATGAGGCCAACAGTAATATTGGCTGCAGTCTTACTCTTTGTTGCACTGTTTACACAGCCTTTATTACACTAATACAATACAATCTTTACTACACCAGTGCAATTCTTTCTTTTAGGGCATGACCAGAAGTGATCCATATATTTCCTTCATTGTCCTAACTGTCAAAACTTTCAAATTCAAAAATAAATTAAAAAAAAAGAAAGAAAAAGAAAAAAGATGTGTTTTGTTGCAATCAGTGTCCACAAAATTGTATTTCATCCTTTGTCATTCTTATACAAAAGATGAAGTGGCTGTAGTTTGATCCACTCTATCTAAATTAAGTGTAGGCTAACGGCTTATTTATGAGTGTGTCGTGGTTTAACCCCAGCCAGCAACTAAACACCACGCAGCCGCTCACTCACTCCCCCCCACCCAGTGGGATGGGGGAGAAAATCGGGAGAAGAAGCAAAACCCGTGGGTTGAGATAAGAACGGTTTAATAGAACAGAAAAGAAGAAACTAATAATGATAATGATAACACTAATAAAATGACAACAGCAATAATGAAAGGATTGGAATGTACAAATGATACGCAGTGCAATTGCTCACCACCCGCCGACCGACACCCAGCCAGTCCCCCGAGCGGCAAATCCCTGCCCCCCACTTCCCCGTTTCTGTACTGGATGGGACGTCACATGGTATGGAATACCCCGTTGGCCAGTTTGGATCAGGTGCCCTGGCTGTGTCCTGTGCCAACTTCTTGTGCCCCTCCAGCTTTCTCACTGGCTGGGCATGAGAAGCTGAAAAATCCTTGACATTAGTCTAAACACTACTGAGCAACAACTGAAAACATCAGTGTTATCAACATTCTTCGCTCTGAACTCAAAACATAGCACTGTACCAGCTACTAGGAAGACAGTTAACTCTATCCCAGCTGAAACCAGGACAGAGTGCTATGTCATTCATGCTTTTGGTAAAGGATATTTGCAGCTATTCTACCTTTTTGCCTTTGCCCATCAGTTAGATTGGGATCTTAAATGTAACTGGGTGTCACCCTAAATTTAACTGCAAGTGACTTTCTGGCGTCCAGTCCAGTTCCTACCGCAGGAAAATGTGAAGTAACACCCATTTTCTAAATTCGTCAAAAAACTTCTTGACATTGGAAGATTAAAAATTGAAAAAACAATCCCCCCAAACCCCACTCTACTGCTACTTTTGCTATTCTTCTTGCCATTGATGTTTACTAACTTTTTCTTTCAGTAGTTTTAAATAGTCTCTGGGTGTATGACAAAGTTACACTCCTTCACCTTTTATTTCATATTCTTCCTTAGTTAAACAGTTCTTTTCTCGCTGCAGTGATTACCACCATAGACAGCAGCACTGTCCTACACTTTCTTTGACTGGGATAAGGAGCTGTTATTTGCTTCTCCATTCCTTTTCTCTGCTTTTTCTGTGTTTGTTCAAGTATGATCTCATATTTTCTGAGTACAGGCGATAGGGATTGTACTCACCGTTCCACATGAGCTTTGTATGATGACATTAATAGTCCTCCGTCTCCACAGGACCGTATCAGCTGATACATTCTGGACTTGGTTTTATCATTACACTATGCTGTTGAATCATACTTATGCCTTGATTATCTAATGCCACAGAATACCATTCTCTTTTCTCATTTCCAACTGATAAATTCCATTTCAGAGCAGAAATTCTCAGTATTAAGTGCATGACCTTGCATCTTATTCTCTTAAATAGCATTTTTAGAACATAGGGCCTCAAAGACAGACAGTGTTTTCCTTATTTTGAATCTACCGATCCTCTGTAATATGGAGATTATCACTCAGCTTTCCCTCATTGTCAGATGTCATCAGAAGACTTCCACTCCTTGTGCCAGGACCATTTAGTGGAATTTGTGAGTGGCCTCAAGCACTACTCAGGAGCTCTGTTGATCACCTCTACCTACTCAGATTGTATATTTAAGGCTACCCATTTTTGTCTTCCCCCTAAGTCAGTCTCTTCTCCATCTAACAGGATTTTATTAATCCCTACCCTCTTCAACTGCACTAATAAAATTTCTTACATGACATCCCATCAGATGATTTATAGTAATCCAGAGAGATTAGATCAATTGCTTCTCATTTGTCTGAAAATTTAAATAGCTCTTCATGTGAACAATAAATAAGATTTGTTTAAACAAATGTCCAAATAATAACAAAGAATTGCATATTAATGCAACCCCCCCCCCGCAAACCAGAATACAAAACTGTTCTTTTTAAGTCTTTGATGAAAAAAAAAAAAAAGGTTCTTCTGCCAGAATCCTTCATTTTTTAATTTGTTGAATACATTGGAGTGGAGCTGAAAGGAAAAAAAAAAAATCATTCCCTTTTGTGGCTTATTTTGATGTTTGGAAAACTGTTCTCACTCTGACTGGGATCAAAATCTGGGAATATTCACATTTGCGAGGAAATAGTATGGAGTTTTGGTGCTAGGAACATCCACCTGTCTGTCTGTCCTGTGGCCCCTGGAGGACCTGGAGCTCGTGGTCATGGCACACAGCAGGTGCTTTATTGAGGAACCATAGAGATGAGCTGGCAGGACACCAAGAAAACTTTCAAAGCTTGTCTGGTGGCAGATTTCCAATGGGATTTCATCGTAATTGGACTATTTTAGTGAAAAATTGGCATTCTGAGGAAGTAAAAAATTCCCCAAAGAAAAGATTTTCTCTGAATTTTCTGAACAGCTTTAATATTAGTTATTCTTGCTATGGGAGGAGGCAGATAATCTCCGTGTGGGGCACAGGGTGTGAAGCATTTCCTGTGTTGGGACTTGCTCTGAACGACACTTCTGATGTGTCCTGTTAGGGCCTTCTCCCTGGCCCTGCTCAGCGTCCCTGGGGCTTCACCCCACCCTGCCCATGGCCCCAGACCCCATTTCAGCCCCCCGGGGCCGTCAGTCCCTGCCCCAGCGATGCTGCACCAGGGCTGGTCTCCAGCTCCCCACAGCCCGGCCCTGCCCGGCCACGGGGCCACAGGAGAGAAGACCTCCGCTTCTTTCAGGTTAAGGTGATGCTACGTTGCCTGACTGATGCTTTGATGAGACATGTGTTGAACTGGCCTGGTTTTCTGGTTGGGTCACAGCCCCGTTTGTTGCGGTGGGTGTACCGAGATCTCAGAGCTGGCAGCAAGTCTTAGGCGGTTGGCGAGGTCCGTATTTATCACAACTCTCATTGTAGGCACGGAGGAAACGGGTTTGGAGAAGGAAAGCACCTTGCTAGGGTCACCAGAGGAAGCCTCTAGTTCCTAACAAAATGTAAACTTTTCTCACAAACAGCAGTCTTACAAACACTTTTTAGCCCATAGCGTACTCTGGATTGATGTGGTTTGACGTAAGTGAATTCGCTTGGCTTGGAAGTCTGGTCATAAGGCAAAATTGAGGGCATAAAGTTATTAAACGATAACTTCTTTAAGATTTTGTATTTTGATAAACCTAAAAAATCGGCCTGGGATTTAACCATAGCAAAACTATTTCTTATTGTTACCTGACGTAAAGCCGTAGTTGGCAATGAACTAGGAGTACTAATCCCATGTAAATGTCTGGAATAAAGTCTATTTGCAAATTTGAGAAGAGCTATGAAATCTAATATTCAGTGTTTAGAAAACTTCATGCTATGGAGTTGATCCAGCTAAAAATAGTAACCTAGGTAGGTTTTTTAAAAAAAAATTTTTTTCTTCAGGTCATATCAGTTTCCCAGTTCAATTTAATGTGGGGCCAAATTTATGAGCTGGAACATTGGGGTGAGGAGGAAGACAGAAATTGCAGAGTGTTGGAAAACAGGCCAGGATGTAATGAGACAGACTATGAGTATTTAAACTGGCATTGCCTGCAGAAAAGACATAAACTGATGAATAACTAAGTAGGTTAAGTGTAGCTTTCTTCTTTTTCCTACGTTTGCAAACCTTTCTAAATGTGTCACCTATTTCTATTTGCCGTTAAATTAAGCTGGTGGTGACTCACAGGTCTATCTCTAACACAGAAGGCAATCTGCTGCCATTTTTGTGGTAGTTCTTTTAGCTGGAGCTCTAGAATACCCATACTCAGCTTGCACCTCTCATGTATTTCTCCATGATACTCCAAAAGTTGTGCTTTCAAGGCTGCAGGAATCAGTTTGAGAATCTAAGAAACCACGATGAAGAAGTATCATTTTCTACATGTTCCATAAAATGTTACAGTTTCTTAGGAAACACACATTAACATCAATTATAGCCCAGAATGTAAAGTTTCTAAACTGAAAGCTGCAGAGCAAAACAGTATGCAGTGCTTCGTCTCAGTTTTGGATCAAATTCACATTTCAGAATATTGATGTTTGCTTGTGCAAATAATTTCATATTGTAATTCACAGTTACAAAAATATTTTTTTATCCTGCCTAACTTACATGATATTTAAAGCTTATGCTCCAAGGCACAAACCAGTCATTAAGTCACAGGAGATATGTAGAAATATGTCCTATCAGCAATTTATTCTGTATTTGTCAATGCTGGAATTTCTTGTTCATTTCGAAATCATTTGGTGCTAACCACAGTGAGACAGGATACTGAGTAAAACAGACTAATGATCTGATCCAACCTGGCAGCTTTTGTGAAGTTGAGTCACAAATGGAGGTGGGTTTATCCTATAGATAACAATGGCAATTATATGCTTGTTAGTACAGCTTGACCTAGTTTTCCTTTGATTTATGCAGCAGATGATAACTAAAGCTAATCCATGACAACTATTGTTAAAGCACAAGTATTGTGGCATTCTAGAACTACATAAGAGCAAACACTGTCTTTTCTGCTGTCTCCCAGTATCTTTGTAAGCCTCTACATATGTGTAAATTTTTTTTTTGTCTTTGTATCTCCCAAAGTATGGCAGCACTAACTGTATTGGGATTCTGTATGTTGTCACAGAATATACACTGACTTTTTATTGCCCTGTCTGCCTCTCTAATATATTTGTAAAGGGTATACTCAAATAACTACTGTACTGGGAGTTATACTGCATCTTAGAAATTGTAACTTCAAATGGACTAAAGCACACTATTCTTTTTTCAGCTATTCTTTTTGTCATACCTGTTCTTTTCTTTTCTTTTTTTTTTTTTTTTACTCTAGAAAATACCCCATTCACCTCCATTTGGTTTTCTTAGCTGAGAAAAAAGTGAATGAAGACTTCAGGACCTGGCTTACCAGTATTACTTCCTAGCAGGACTGTGAGGTCTGAAACTGTACTTCTTGGATCAACCTTACTGTACCTTTATTCAGTCTTTTTGATCAGTTGGTGTGACCTGCAGAGATGCTATGTTAGTCCAGTGACTTGCTGTGTTTGCACTCCTTAAAATGAGGAAGTCAGTAATATTAAATAAACTTTTGGTATTCACCTCCTGTAGACTTCGAGTGCTTCCTGTCTGCATGAAATACATTTTTTGGGTTTTTTAAATGTAAGCTCTCCTGGCTATAAACTGTCATGTTTTATGACTTAGAAAGTCCTGGATACATTTATTTGTCTTTAACAAAAACCAGCTTGGCAATGCGTTAGGTGCCTAAACCTGCACTGAGCACAGAGCTGCCCAAGCTGGCTGGTGGGGACTGCAGAAGAGCAATGTGCAGTTAGCTCCTCCTTTGACTTCAGTACCCAGCTGGGATTGAATGGAGGGATTTACATTATCCTGCCTGACCATTAGCCTGGTCACTGGGGTTCCTCTGAAAAATAAGGAGGGCTGGGGCATGTCTTTCAAAAAAGCTGCTGATGAAAATGATATTTGAGTGGGATGAGTTGACCAGTTTGTGGAGGTGGGAGGCCCGGGTTCAATGCCTTCTTTTGCTTAAGGAGAGAGATGTATTTCATACTTAACTGAAGTTTCTTTAACCACCAGCTGTGGTTGACCTCTTTTTGAACTTCTTTCATTTTGCAAAAAACAAAAAAAGATTCATTGCCTCAGAGGCACAGATAAAGGAGGAATGCCTGGATCATGGAGCAGTACCCAGTGAACCCAGGGAGAGGTAAGCACAGCTGATCTGCCAAATCAAAGTAGTAAAAATCGGAACATTAAGGCTCTGTCTACATTACCATTTTGGTTTGGGGCAGCAATGCAATACTGAGACAAATTCCTTGATTCCCCCTAACAGTGGTTTGGTTCACAGAGAGGTTTTGGTACACACCAATGAGACTCCTTTCAGGGATAATGACATTGGAAACTCTGCTTCAGGTGCTCACTAAATGCACTCTAGCCTCTAATGGGAAAATTATGGTCCAAGGCAATGATTGCTTCTTCCAGCAGATTCAAATCACATGTTGTGGGGTGCCTGGTCCAGGGAACCGACTAGCTTGAATTAAAACCCCAAATTACATTTATTATAGATGTAGAGTTCTCAGCAATTGCTTTGATCTACTTTTGCTCCTGTTGTGCTGAAGTTTGGATCAACAGAGAAATAAATTCAGATGATATTGGACCATGAATTTTAAAAAGTTAGTTTTTTAAATAGATAGGAAGAAAGAATTTAGCCAGCCAAATGGATGCTGCCTAGACACCCCTAATATTAGACTCATTTTAAAGCAATATTGCAGAAAACATTTGTTGAGATGGAAGTTATTGAACTGAGAGGCAAGGGGAAACAAGAAAAGTTTTAAGTATCATTAGCTCATTTTAATGTAATTTTCTTTAGTTTAGTTGGTTATTGAACTAACAGCCCTGAATACAAAATAACTCATAGCTCTTTCATTGAAGATATATAGGCTACATGTACACTCTTATGTTCCAGCTATTGAAAGTATTGCTAATAGAATTTCTGAATGCCTTCTGATCATTCCTTTTGATATGTGCAGCATCATTTGGGGAAACTAGAGTAATGTATTTTTAAAATGCCTGAATGGCCACTTGTAAATTGTTTCTGTTGTTAAATGTAGTTCTGTATTCAAATGCAAATGAATTATTTAATAGGATATATTTCAGTAAAATCACTATTTTACTTTTACAATTACTGCTTTACCTGTGTAGATATTCTCTTAAGAAAAAAATATCTGGCAATTTAAAATAACAAGGAAAAGTAGATCCTGGACTAAACCTTATCAATTGTTAAATGGAACTGGTTTTTAGTTACATTAAAATTAAAGTCCATCTGCTGATAAAAACAGTAGCATTAAAAGTATTTTACTGTATTTTAGAATAGTCTGTATCAGATAGTGTAATCTAAAATTGCATCTCTTTAATCATCTGTTTTATCTCCTACTTCTGGCATGGTTTCAGCAGTTGATAAGAAATATACAAAGTAGAAACTAGATGCGTAGAAACTCATGATTTCTTGGAAATCTGGATTTTTAGCATTCGTACAATTCAAATATCTGACAGTCTCAGAGACTACTTGAAACACTGAATTGATAAAGGCTTTGGAAAATGAGGGTGTGTTCAGCAATACAAGGTGGTCATATTTCCAGGATGACTAGACCCTTGACAGAGGCTTGTAGAGGGTTGGGTTTACAATATTTTCAGTCACAAACAAGGAGTTTAATCCAATGAGGAGAACTGCAGGTCCCTATTTGAAAGCAGTGTTTGACTCGGAGACGTCTTGGTCCTACAGTGACATCCAAAATCTAAAGTTAGAGACATGGGAAGAAGTGACATTCAAAGAGGAGATCAGAACTCCCAACTACTGAGCAAGGGCACCACCTAAACCTGGCTGACAGAAAACGCTGGGAACACCCTGAAATTTTGCCACGGAGCAGAATATAAGCCCTTGTCTCAGGGCAGTAGGCTGGCATCTCTGCCTAAGCACAAGGTGCATAAAATTATATTTTCTACCACCTATGTACCTTAACTTTTTATCTCCACCCGTTAGAGTGGGCTGACATCTTTTATGCGAGGCTAATGGAGCGGTTGCTCAGGCAGCATTAAATCTGCCTGTGGTAACACGCTGCAGGTTTGAAGGTTAGCGCAGCGTGCACGGAAAGGCACGTGCACTCCTTTTGGCTATGGTAAGGAGCTGAGCGTGCTGTGTACAGCAGGTTGCAAGATGATTGCATAGGTTGAAGCATTTCAGTCACAATGTATGTGGAAGAATCATAAGATAAAATTTGTCATGAAAATGTGCATATCTGCATTTGCAAGGAGGCTTCCACAATTAGAAAATGTAAGATATCTTGTAAACAACGCTGACATTTGGTATTCAGCTACTGGAAAGTGCAAATTGCCAAACTCTGGACCAATTACTTCTAGTAAAGAACAACAAACACAGTCTTAGCTCTTTGAGGAATGTAAATTAAATCTTAGGAGAGGAACTGCTGCTAGTTAACCATGTCACTAAATAGGAAATGTAATGAATACTTAAATGTTATTTTAGAAATTTTTCATGTGTGGTCAAATCAGGCCACAGCTGCTAGTAAGTCACACAGCATCCAGAAATGAAGTGACAGACACTTAGGATCAGAGAATAATATGCCAAGCAGTTTAGATACACATCATATCACCCAATTTCAATCTAATCTTTCATGAGTTTAAAGAAGATTGAGATGAACAGGAAATTTTTCCTTCTGCCATAGCAGCTCAACAGTAAAACAACAAAATTTCTTGCTCTGTGGGAGAGGCAGTGTGGTCAAGAAACCCTAGATGGAGAATGGTAAGCACAAGTTATGTTGGAAATGTTTGATCTAATTTCAGAAATTCTGAAACATTTAATGAAGAATATCTTACATAGTGTTTTCAATAAATTTTTTTCTTTTGCCACCAACCTTGGTAACAAATTACATTTTGCATCTTGGTGACATTTGAAGGCCATGTCTCCCTGTGTTAGATAGAGTCCTATCATTCAGTGAAGCCACTTCTGTTCTGAAGATCTTGCAATGTAAGTGTACAAGCACAGCTGACAAATAGATAAAACAAAAGGTGGGGAAGGATAAGAAAAGAAGGGACACAGAGAAGTGATACAATTCTATTCAACATAAATTTGTTATAAAGAAATACATTCATATCTTTTGTGTCTCTGCTCAGGCTAGGACATAATTGGTAAAAACAGACATTTTCAGGAGGCAAGGCTACTGTTCAGATTCCAAGATACTGGCCTGATTTCAGAATTCAAGAGTCATCATACTGTGTTTTTTTTTCCTGTATGACTTTCCCTTAATAAAACTATGGTTGACTTGGAAGTAAAATCTTAGCATGTTGTAAAAAGTGGCTAGTTAGCTGATTTAGGTTAGTGTTCTCTAGCATTTCTCTTAGAACATGTGGTTCAAATAAGTCACAGATAAACCTAGCAGAAGAATCTGGGGTATTGTTAATTAGGAATTTGCATTACAAGTGGGCCATTGATGAATGACAGGAGTGTCTCTGTTAAAGGTAATGTAATGATTAGTATGCATCGTGCAAATCTACAAGTTCAATTTAGGAAGCAGAGAGGCCTGGACAATTTTTCTGCATGATTAGCTAAAATTAAACTTGGTATAGGAAACTTTAGTAGGTCATCCATTCTTAGAAGATTCGATGCACTTTAGGTTGTGGTTAGATACTGAAATTTTATAATCCAAGCCATTTATTTTTTTACATATATATATATGTCTGTGTCGTGGTTTAACCCCAGCCAGCAACTAAGCACCACGCAGCCACTCACTCACTCCCCCAACACCCAGTGGGATGGGGGAGAAAACTGGGAAAAGAAGTAAAACTTGTGGGTTGAGATAAGAACGGTTTAATAGAACAGAAAAGAAGAAACTAATAATGATAACACTAATAAAATGACAACAGCAATAATAAAAGGATTGGAGTGTACAAATGATGCGCAGTGCAATTGCTCACCACCCGCCGACCGACAGCCAGCCAGTCCCCGAGCAGCGATCCCCCGCCCCCACTCCCAGTTCCTATACTGGATGGGACGTCCCATGGTATGGAATACCCCGTTGGCCAGTTTGGGTCAGGTGCCCTGGCTGTGTCCCGTGCCAACTCCTTGTGCCCCTCCAGCTTTCTCGCTGGCTGGGCATGAGAAGCTGAAAAATCCTTGACTTTAGTCTAAACACTACTGAGCAACAACTGAAAACATCAGTGTTATCAACATTCTTCGCATACTGAACTCAAAACATAGCACTGTACCAGCTACTAGAAAGACAGTTAACTCTATCCCAGCTGAAACCAGGACAGTGTGTGTATATATATATATATATATATATATAAAGGAAATGAATATATATATTCTCTCAGATTAACTATTTCTGGAAAATTTCTCACAGTTGTTTATACTTTCTATTCTGAGATAAGTGTGGCTGGTCTGACTGCCTGAGAATACTACTTCTCACCTCATACTTCAATTACCCTGCTTGTGTGCATGGTTTTCCAGCCTCTGAAGCCCTCCAGCCAGCCATTAGAAAACAGTAAGCACAAAATCCACACTACAATTTGGTGTGATTGAATGGTGACTAACGTGCCTATGAGTTAATTTAGATACAGAAACTTCACATTTATTGCAGCCACAGTTACCAGGATCCCTTTTGCTCTGGCCATCGAAGTTTGAAACCGAGGACTCCTTCACAGTGAGGAACCCTGATCGCTTGAGACTTTTAGACTACTATCTTGCAGTAGCATCCATGGGTAAATCTCTACAAAGAACATAACCTGTATTGTCTTAGTGTGGCTCTTTGATAAGGGTGACTGATCACAGCCACATCACGACCTCTCCCTCTATAAATGTCATCCTGTCATCCTGCTTTTGTTGGAGGCCAGGCAACATTAGCTCTTTGGAAGATTAGATCCTCTAAAGTTGCCAACTAATGGCCTCATCTTTTTTAACAACAAACAAATTTGGAATGAAACCTGTTTTTTCACTGCCTTATGTAAATTTTTCTACTGTCTTATAGATGTATATCTTGAGCACCAGATATAAAGAGGGACATAAAAAGCCACAGCATATAATTTCTGTTCCCTAATTCTAGGAATGGATCCTTTTGAATTTAGTTCCCAAAATGTTTCAGCTAGGAAAAGTTCAAAATGACTAGTTCAATAATTTATTTTTCCCACTTGTTTCTTTCAAAACCCTTCATCGACTTTGATATCAATGCATGAGTATTTTTAGTCACTCAGAATTATTTTTTCAGAAATAATTAATAAAAAAAAAAATTAAACTCTAATCCTAGGGAATATGTGCAAGAGAATGAATTAGTGGCATTGCACAAGGGGTAGTCATGCTGGTATTTTCTAACTTTTCTGTTTCTGACTTTTTTGCCTTAATAATGTTCTTCTAATATAGATTTTGTATGTGTAATATATTTTATTATTTCTTCTTCCTTTCCCTAATGTTTATTCAGCTACAGTCTGCAAACAGGCTTTGTATGCTTTTGTGTCTTTAAATATTTGCTCTTGTAGGAAGACTCCTACATGTACATTTCTGGTGATGATTCTAATGAGGTACCCCAGCTTTCAGGGCACAGTTCTGTCAGCAGGTGCTCCACACAAAGCAATGTTCAAGCTTGCAGGTTATCTTCACAATAGCATAATTTTCTGGAATGATTCAGTGTGCAGTGAGGGAAATACTGGCATACAGCCCAGAGCACTTCTTAAGCATCTCTTTTTCTTCTGAACTAGTATTTACAAGTTAAATACCACATACTTCATAATATAAGCAAAAAGTTAACATTACTAATACTGGTGGCCTTGTACTGCCACCATCTTTATGATGGCCAATTTTCCTCATCAAAAAACCCCTCCCAAAACCCACTCCTCACCCCCAAAAGTTGAAGTTGTTATTAAACTTGTGATTACAAAAGCAAAGATGTTTAACTTCAGTTTTAAGCTAGCTAGATTTACTTGCAGGCCTCTCTTTTCACTCTATTTTTAGTTACAAAACAAGAATTAAAACTGGCATTATTCACCCTTTCAAGTTATGCAATGACTATGCACGGTGGTCATCCATTAAATAAAGACCTCTTTTTGCAGTTACAGCAACAGGTATACTATACAAATCCACCATGTATTTAATATACATCATGTAATTTTTACTTAGGATGAGAAGAAATTATTAAAATACCGAAAAAATGAAACACACTATTAATTCTTTTGGTATTAGAAATCCTTTATAGTTATAGCATTGTTTACAAAATAGAGTATGAATTTAAAAGCTCTTCTACTTAGAGACTTGAATTTTAAACAGAAGTTTAAAGAGAATGCTGTATATCCCATTTCCAAACTTCCCTATTGCAAGTTCATGTTTATACTAGAAGAGATTGTAAAATTTTAGTAAAAAAAAAAAAAAAAATCAAAGAAAAATTGTCTGGTTTTAAAAGTCAGTATGCCAAACAAAATTTAAGTCAAAATGAAGAAACCTTTCTTTAATCAATATTTTGAAAACTTCTGTAAGTTTTCTCAAAGAACAGGTATAGTCTTCCTAAGATTACAGCAGAGATCAAAAATTGTTGTCATCTCTATACGCTGGTCCTTAGAATAATTGCAGTCCTGAGTCCAAAAGTTAGTTCTGAAAAAGGTCTTTGCTGGAAAGCATTTTTAAATGATCTTCCAGCAGTTAAGGGTATCAATCATCAATCTGCTTTGTGACAGGACCTTGAGTCGGTGTTCATCGTGGTAAAATCGATATTAAGTTACAGAGGTAGTACATACTTTGACAGATTTCCATTTCATGCCGACTGCCAGGAGTTACTGCCAGAGAGCAGCCGGGGTGCTGCCCTGTGCGGGCAAGGGAGCCGAGAGGCAGGAGCTGGGGCAGCGGTGGGGAGGCAGGCAGGGCAGGGGAGATGTAGAAAGTGGTTGTACCTACATGAAACAGCCTAACTCACTCCTAGTTTCAACATCAGCCACATTATAGTCAGCTCAGTGAGGAGCTGAATTGAAGCTAACGTGCCCATGGTGGTATTGAACAGGAGCTAGCATCCTGCTGGAGTGGGAGGTGTGCGCAGGATCCATCTACCGAATAGCATGCTCCAGGGGCAAGGGAAGACCAGAACCGAGAGTCAAACTGAGGGGTGAGGGCATTCACCCTGTCAAAGAGTTACTGACACCTGTCGTGTAGCTTTGGAAAGCTTATGGTAGAACAAATAGTTAAATGTACATCCTCTGTACTTCAAAATCCTTCTATATTAAAAGACTCAACAGAAGACCTAATGGCTTAATTAAAGACCGGCACATTATGAATAAAAACCAGCAGATGAGCAACTGGATTAAAAATTTGGACCAGCTGGATTAAATCTTTGAAACTCGTTGATAAACATCTTCAGTGACAAAGTCAATTGGTTACAGTAATTTACTATAAAAGGGGGACATTGATAATGAATATTATCAAAATGGAATGTTTCAAACAAGTCTGAATAGGATACTCCCAATAGGTTAAATGCAAACCCTATCATAAGTCTTCATTCAGTAGACAAGATCTTTCACTGGTTCATTTGAAAAGGGTCATTTAAAGTCAGTAGAGGTATGCTTAGAAAGACCAGCTGAGAACCTGATCCACTGTCGTCTTTTCCATTGTATGTACTCAGGAGACTGATCCAGATGAGGACATCTGGACTATATAGTGATAGATATAATTGCTGTTTACATCTAGTAACTTATCATTCCAGAGTATCTGTACTGAAGATTCCCAGACTAATCATGTTTTTACAGATTTCTTTCATAAGATATTTCAAATTTCTTTAAATGTATGTGTTTGCAAAGACCATATGAACATCTACTATTTATGAAATACATTTTTAACAACTTCTTTAAAAAGCTTTTTCAAGTTCAAAATTTTCTCTGAAACCATATTTTGCATGAAGAGCAAATGGTGATTAAGAATTCTCTTTGAAATTGAACACTTGTGGAGAAACAAATGAAACATTTTATGCACTTTTCTCTATGCTTTCAGCTAGCCAAAAGTAAAGAATTTGCAGATGGTTTTGAAGAAGGCAGGAGGGAAGGAATCAGATATTTATATCATTTAGAAATAAAATTGTGCCATAATGGTGAGATTTTCATGATGGATTTTGTTTTGAAATACAACAGAAATAAATATTACTTGGTGCATGAGAAATCCTAGGTTTCAGGAAATTTGATGTGAGACAGTTTGAAATCAGATAAACCAGATATTACCCAGATAAACAGCTGCTGCCTGTGAATGAACTCAATATTTATTGCAGTGCTTGTCATGGGGGAGTTCAGGGTGCCATAACCACAAGAACAGAACCGTACCACTCAGTGGCACGAAATATAATTTATTTACGCGGAAGATGGGATAACGATTTCTGCGCTCAGATCCCAATTCTAAGATTTCTGTACCTTGACACAAGCGCACGACGCACTCCTGCCAGCACCGGCCCCAGGTTTCCCCCAGACTTTGGGGCAGCGCAGACCTGCACGACGGACCCAGGGAAGGCAGACACTCACGCCGACCCGGTCCTGGCTGGCAGCCCCAGCCCCGGTGCGCAGCTACACCTCGAGCCCAGACTGATACAGCCTGCCAGATACCCCGGTACTGCGTGTCCCCTGAGGGGCAGCTGGTTTCACTCTTTATTGCTGCTTAAAAACAGATTGTCAGAATAAGCTGCCAAAGGCCTTGCTACTTACACAGGCCCAGGCTGACGTCTGTGATTTTCCCCATATCCAGAGCCAATTGCAGTTCATGACCTGCGTTGCCATCACCTTCCAGCCTCCTGCCCCAAACAAGTTACAGAGATAGCAAGCTGCTAATAGCTTGCCTGTGTTTTCTCATTTCTTTCCCGCAGGTAACTAAACCACTACAGCAGGACAGACGAGCCCGTGTCTCATTTCGCAGTGCTCTCGGTCAGGCATCCCCATGATATTTATCCGCGCATCTCTGTCATCTGAGCACACACCAGAACCACCTAATCAATTAGGGCTAGGCAGCTGTGGTCAAGGTCCCACCTACCTGAGTGATGCTTTTGGGTGGGCTTTATCCTGGGACAAATGCCGCTCGGGGAGAGAAGACTTATTAGCAAAATCAATTGCAGGTGCTGCTTTGGCTGACGAAGCTTTGTTGACCGTATAGTCAGCTGATAGCTTTGCTCCGGGGTTGTCTGAGTTTCAGTGACTGCCGTTGTACTCCAGGAATGGTTATGGAATCATATTTCCAAGTTAAATATGTCTGTTACCAGCACACGTTATTTCCCGAAGACAGAATTCCATATCAGTTATATGCATAATTAAAGCTATTTAAAGAAAAAACAAACCCTTGCCCCTTATAAAAAGCAGAGCAGTCTAACAGGTGGTCTAAGGCTGCTTAGCAATTTTCCTGGTACTATTTTTGCATTTCCTTTGAAATCACTTCAGACAAATAGCATCATATTTATATACTTTGTGAATTTTGGTTTTGGATAATGTATTATGAGAACAGGATAAATGGCTTTCAAAATTCAGACGTAAGAAGAAATATTCTGATTTGTAGTGTAGGTAGTCATCACACTTACTAGGTTTTCTGAGGACGTCTGTGAAAATAGTTTCAACTACAGCCAGCCTGAGACTTTGTAACAAAACAAGAAGATTGATTTTACTGATCTGAAAACAGAGGGGTAATTATATTCTCATTTTCGTGTTCATGATGTGTACAATTCTCCTATTAAACTTAATGGGTGTTGCAAGTGAAAAAACATATGCAACAAGATCGGGAAACCACCACAAAGCTGTTAACTTTGAAACTTATTGTCAGATAGCAAATATTATCGCTATAAATCTTAACTTTCACAGCCAGCGAGAGCTGCAGGCTAGGCTAGACAAAGAGACAGGCACAGAACCGTAGCTGTGCATTAAAACTAACACACTGTACATTGCTAAAATATGTATTGTGATTAAGTTAATATTGAACAGAGAATTTTAGAACCTTTTCTGATTTTCTTTTCCCCAGGCAAAAATCAACACTTTTCTAACTCCAGTATCCTTCACAATTAATTTTCTGTAGTGTGAGAAGAGGTGTATTAAACACTCTGGGAGAAAAGACACTCTCTGATATGGTGGCAGCAGGGTGCATACGGTTTTGTAACAACATTAAAAGCTCATCTTTCTTCCTCTCTCTTTCCAAGAGCTGTTGTGGGAAGGGTGACACGGACAGGAGAGTGCACTACCCGCAGCCAGTTCTGAGAGCGCTGTGACAAAAGGCGGCATGCAGGAGTGCAGGGTATCCTGAGGAACATGTGTTCCTAAATGGATGCAGTAAGATCCAACCTGCTTAGCATAAACAGAAACATGTCAAGTTAAATAGGGTAGCAGCAGGACTCAAGGTACAGCATGTGGAAGTCGTGAAATAAATGAGTGGAGCACTAATATTTGTGACACCAGTCAACTGCTTAACCAGGCTGGTGCATTCCTGGTGACATGTCCATTTATTAAAAACATGGGGAAAATGTGGAATTCCAGCTACTTGACATAATGCAGAAAAGAAGCATTAGAAACTGTGATTTACAATATGTTTTTTAAGAAGTCCGGAAGGCAGGTACAGTTATTTCTCTTGGCTTTTGACCCAATCAAAATTTTGGAGGTGAAGCTGGACAGGTAAAAAACATGAAAATAAAAGGAGGCCAGAGTTTACAACCAGAGAGCTGGGATGGAATTTGGAGGGGTAACCAGAGAGAAAGCCTTCCCTGTTCTTTCAGAGGATTTTTTTCAGGAACTGGGTCATTTGTTTTTCTGATATCTAGGACTTTCTTAGACTGCAATGACTTTTTTTTTTCTTTTTTATTTTTCTCCCAGTCTCTTCTGTCACCTTTGCTCAAGTTCAGCAAATACTCTGTATACATTTTGATTAAAAAAAAAAAAATCTACATATAAATATGCACGGATGTTCATTCTTTTCTCAGAGGAAAAACTGCCCCATTTTAAAAAAGCCCCAAATCTGAAAGCTATCTAATGAAGCCTCAGTGAGGGAGGGAATTGAAAAGGAACAGTCAAAGTAAAAATAGATGTTTCAAGATAAAAATTAAAGAAAGCAGATGACACAAGTGAAAAGAAATACTGGGAGGCTGACTGAAATCAGATGTAACAGAAAAGTCACATTTACAGGTAATTTGATGAATTACTTCTGATGAAATTTGTGACTGTGATGACTTTGGCCCACAGCTTTGCTCTGTGGCATGGCACTACCAACATCTCCTGCTTCAGCCTTTGGGGCAAGTTTTCCTTTCCCCAAATCAAGCTTTTCTAGAAGAAAAGGAAAAACCAGATTTTTTTATGTGTTCCTGGAAACACTACAGAGACTGTAACATGTTGGATAATTAAATAATAATTGTTTTCACCAGTAGGAAAAAAGAGAGCGAGGACACAAAAAAGAAAATTTTCCAGTTCCACTAAGCAAGGGCAAGTCTGCCTCTATCAGAAATTAGATGAGGTTTTGGGGAGGTAGGTTTATACTTCCCTGCAGGGGGAAGTTTTTCCTTGCTTTTCCACCAAATACATTAAACAGAAGTCTAGCAGCTTCATCTTTCTTTTCAGTCATTCTTCACTCAGTGCCACACACTGAGCAAAATTCGACTCACTCTACACTGGTAGTACTTTTAGTGAGTTAACGTGAAAAACAGCATGGCATTTTAACCTAACAGCATGAGAGCAAATACATTCATGCTTCTCCACTGGAAACAATATAAAATAGGAAGTAGATAATGCTACCAATGCTATATGCATGGTACTGCCAGCATCCTGTGTTATTAACCAAGTGCTTGTAAACATTACAAAATACAGACACTAACCCACAGATTTTTCTTTTTTTAAAGTTTGATTTTGTGAAGCCCCCGTGGCTGGCAGCAAACTCTGCAACATCCGAAGTGCCAGATGCCAGCTTGTTTTGTTTTGCTCTTTGGTTTACAGTTGGATATTGCTAAGTGGGTGCAGACTATCAGGTTTATACCTTTGTCTCCTTATTTATTTGCTTTATTTGTTTTCATGGACAGGTAGTAAACAGCTCTCTGGTTAGCTGTCAGTAAATCTCTGGACTGGAGTGTATGGTGTGGCAGCCTTTACTCTGAATTAATTAAGAGGCAAAATCAGATCAAAGAGCCCTCACAGTGGCTGTACAAGAAGGGGAATCAGTTTGCTCTTAGTAGACTGCCTATGAGAGCAGGTCAGTTATTGGGGGTGGGGGGTGTTTGTGTGTGACAGAGGGGTGGAAAGCAGGAAGGGAGATCTGTGTTAGGGAAAAGCAAACTAGCCAAAGCATGCTTTCCAAACTTCCTCGATAAAACAAGCTCCATGCTTTATGGTGGGGAGGGAAACTGGGAGAAGTATCCTCAAGCATTTCAGTTAACCTGAAATGATCTCATTTTGGACTTATGTGATATGCTTTTGAATTTGTTTTTAAGATTACTTTTGAAATGAAAGTCGTCTTGAAGCGACTACTTTTGTTCTGGAAAAATACAGTCATTCCTTTGGCTAAAGCCAGAAATTAGCTGTCCTTGTTTTTGAGGAGAAAACTAGGGGAGAGAGAAAAAGAAGTAAAAAAATGATGGAAGTGGAATATCTTTGAATAAATCCAGAAGTGTCACAGTAAAAATTAACCTATATTTGTAAAGTTCTTCTAAGAGGTAGCACATCATCTCACTAATGTAAAATTCCATCTGTCTGGAAAGACTGGATTCTAAACCAAATTACTCTGCCACTGCTAATGGTACATATATTTTTAAACTTTGTTTTGAAAAAAGAATAGGAAGTGGTTCACAATCGATGGCAGTTCTTCTCAAATATGGAGGATTAAAGTCTGAACTCTGTCGGCAAGCTTTTCTCAAAACAAGTAGAGTAGGCTTCATCTTGCATTCCTTTCAACTTCTACAGCATAGATAGTAACATCTGAATTAGACACGCTCACCTCCCTTGATAGGCAGTGCAGAGAGATAAGTACAATTCATCTCACCCTGAAATAAAGACATGAAATGATTAGGTGGATTGTTACACAAAATGGCTTCTTCCTCCCCAGCTCCTTACAGAATCAATGGTCAGATGAAGACATTTATATTATAGACGTATGCAATTCAGTTTAATAAATCCTCCTGTGATGTTTCTGGAGTTTTTCAAAGCCATCACAGTCTTCTCTGTGTTCTGGGCTGCTTCAGGAGTAGCCACAGTCCATCGCTGCTGCTGTGGGAGCATCTCAAGCCTAGCTGGGCAGCAGAGCTGGAGGCACTGCGCTGGTTTTGGCTGAATACACCTTTATAAAAATTACCCAGCTGACCCTGGTAGACCCAGAATAGAGTAAAACTTGTAGGATAGAGTAGTATCTCTTTAAACACTTTGTAAATCTGCTACTGATGATTACCAGATCTCGTGTTTAAGGACACTCTAAGCTCCAGCTGGTTTACAGGTGATTAGGCCTTGTGTTTTGCATATTTTCAATAAGCACTATCATTCTGATCCCAGCATGAGCCTCATATTAAGTTTTCTTAAGGAGTAAAAATTAACACCTACAATGTTTGCACTAACCCCCGCCATCTTCAAGTGAAGTGACAGCAGTACATCTCTCAAGCTTAGTCACTGACCTGGCCAAAACCCTGTGGCAAGGCTGACAAATTTTCTTTTCAGTATAACAAGAGTTATTTTTTCATCAATAAATTCTTTGGGTCCCATAGAAAGAAAACGTTGGTTGGTGCTGTTTATGAAGGTTTTGTAACTGTATATGGCTTAGAAGCGGAAGCTGGTCTCTGGAATTCCTCTAGCTTCACCTCCAAGGGGTTTATACTACTATACTTGTTAGCTTTCTTTCCAGATCTTAAATTATTTCCATTCTGTGTTGCACTATGTTAAAGCACACCGAAAGACAATCCCACAGGTTAGGACAAATAAAAGCATCCTTTGGAAGGTACAAGGATGGCATTTCATACTTGCCTGAAGGGAGAGTTGGGACAAGGTGATCGGCAAAACTCACAGCAGCATGGTTGGATTTAATAGCTGATGGGAAGAGAGCAAAGGAAACTGCTGCTGTAGAAAAGAACAGGCTGAGCAGAGCAGCAGCAAGAGACTTTACTTGCCGATAATGATGTAGATAATGTGTTACAATAAAGAAGGACACAGGAGAACAAAAACTGACTGACAAACAGTATATGGTCTTCTTATCAGGGACCACTGAGGTGAAAGCAGAGATCCTGGATTAGGGCTTTCAGCAGAAGTCTAGAAAGAGTTTTTCAAGGAGTTATTGTTGCCAGAAAGGCAAATGACAGCTTCATTTGTTGCCCTAAATGCTAAGATGCCCCTAAATGCAAAACGGCTTTTTGCTAGTGGAAAATGAAACATTTGATTTGTGAGAGACATGTCTTAATTTTACAAATTACTTTGTGAAATTAATGGTTTAATTCAAAAAAGTCACGGGGATTTCATATACATTTGCTACTGTACAGGATTTATTTTAATTTACCAGTTAACTTTTGATTTTTATGATCATACGAATTATATTAAATGTAATTATGGTTAAATTATGACAATGATGATATTAAATATTCTAACATTTTAACAGACCTGATGATTGATCAGGTTTCATAGCCACACTAACTGTTCCTCTGGCTTACTATCCTTCTAAATAGATATTGGGTACAATTTTCTAAACTAAATCTCCCTTGCTGCAAATTAGGCAGATTACATCATTGAGAAATATTAACGATCCATCTCTTTTTACAGTAATACAATATTCTATAATATAATTTGAAACTGAGCTAAACTTATTGTTTTACATTTCAGAACTCAGAAGCTTGAATGAATAGAGGTTAATTTTGAGGACTCAGTGAAAGGTAAAGTTAAAACACATGACCTGGAAGTTTTTTTCTTTGTTTACTTTTTAAAGTAAAAGTGACTGTATTTGTCTTTTTAAGGATTGTCACACAAACAGGCACAGGAGCGCACAGTGTCATGTGAAATGCAGGAGTGAAAAACAGGCACGTTATTTTTTCAGTAAAAAGCAAGTTTTACTAGTTGATGCCAGAAGCTCACCTCCTGAATGAGGTTACTGATTCAGCTGCAAAATACTTGACTGTAAAACATTTCAGTAAAAAATTACAGAATTAGCACAATGAAATTGGTCTTGACACAGTCCATCCAAAATAAATTGCAACTGGATGAAGAAGGAAAAGGGGCTCTTAAATCCTATAACAATACCATAAAACATAAAAAAAAAAAATCAGAAAAAGGATTGACTTTTAAGTAACAAACACAATGGTGTGGTAATATACAGGAAAGCAAGAAGAGTAAGCAAATGTTTCATCCATATTGAAGAACCAGGTATGGTTACAACACTGCTGACGAATGTTGATCCAATTTATTTTTAAAACTGCTTGATCACTTCAGGAACAGACCTAACCATTGATCAGGTTTCATAGCCTCAATAGCTGTTCCTTTGGCTTACTATCCTTATAAATAGCTGTTGGGTAAAATTTTCTAAACTAAATCTTCCTTGTTGCAAATTAGGCAGATTGCATAACCGAGAAATATTAATCATCCATCTCTTTTTACAATAATTTAATATGTACCTGGAGACACCTATTACATACCCTTTCATTCTTCTCTAAGCAAATCCAATTTACTTTTAAATATTTCCTTCTGGGTTATGTTTTCAAAACCTCGTATTTCTGCTGTTCTTTCAATTTGTTCCAATTTGTTGGCATCATCTTAGTGTGGTATCTAAAACTGGACACAGTGTTCCAGCTTAGGCTTACCTTGCATGGAGCAATGCAAAATAATTGCCTGCCATAAGATAACAATGATACTCAATTGTGGTATTTTTTTTACTTAGCAAAGTGGGCACTGAATTTTTTTTGAGTCAGCTATGGTTTGCTTGCTGCCCAGTAAGAAAATCCCTGCTCTCCTTGTTTGTCTGTCTCATTTATAAAAGCTTTCCTAACTTTGTGTCCCTTACCAAGTGTTATTTCTTTCAGTCTTCTGTTTTTTCTGTTTTATATCTCTATATGGGCACACATTTTCTGCGGGATTGGGTCTTAGAGACAGGGACAGGTTACACACAAATCTTTTTAGTTTCAAGATTTTGTAGCAGTAATGGCATATAATTTCCTATCTTTTCTCTGTATTGAAACAGTTTGTTCTTTTGACTTAATAGTGACATTTGTGAAAACTAAAGCTTTTTCTGAACTTTTTTTCCCTGCCTGGGGTCTATTCTAGCAATTCTCTATGCTGAAATTTGCATTTGTTTGAAGATTTTTATTGTTCCACTGCTCTCACTTGTTCCTCATCTTAAAATCACAGACTTTATTGCTTTGTGATCAGTTCTATCCATTGTGCTTTTCTACATTGTGAGCTAATGTCCTCTTATTCACAATGTACTGTAAAAGAGCTGCTTTTAATTGTTGCTTTCAACTTTTTCAAACCTATTTTTTCAAATATATACTGCTATATTTTTCCTCCAAAAATACAGTGGCAAAAACTTCCATTACTGTTCTTTGTTTCACCTAATAATTCACAAAAAAGTTTGTTTCAGCCCACACCTTCTTTTAATTTAATTGTTTATTAAATACCTACAATTAAATCAAGCCTGTTTTATTCTGTTTTATTTTCAACCAGATATTTTCAACAGATATTTCTCTCAGTTCTTTGTAAACTACAAAAAGCCTGAGAGGATAGAGGTTGTTCAACAAATGCTGAAACAGAAGGAAAAAAAAGTAGACGGTGCACTCATGTGTGTAACAGTCTTCATTTTTTTTAAAGTAAAACTCCATTTCTACATTGATTTCAGTCAGTTTATCCCTCTATTTTTTTCTCTGCTTCTGATCAAGCCATGGTATGGTTTCTGTAAGTATACTAATTTTTCCTGTTTGACCCCTATACTCAGAGTGCAGACACTTAATGTTATCTTATAGAATCATTTCAGTTGGAAAAGACCTTCAAGATCATCGAGTCCAACCCTTACCCATGCCCCCTAAACCATGCCCTGGAGTACCCTGTCCACTCGCTTTTTGAATACCTCCAGGGATGGTGACTCAACCACTTCCCTGGGCAGCCCATTCCAATGTTTGACAACCCTCTCAGTAAAAGAATTTTTCCTAATATCCAACCTAAATCTCCCTTGCCGCAACTTGAGGCCATTTCCTCTCGTCCTATCTCCAGACACCTGACAGAAGAGACCAGCACCCACCTCACTACAACCCCCTTTCAGGCAGTTGTAGAGAGCGATAAGGTCTCCCCTCAGCCTCCTTTTCTCCAGACTAAACAGCCCCAGTTCCCTCAGCCGCTCCTCATCAGACTTGTGCTCCAGGCCCCTCACCAACTCGGTTGCCCTCCTCTGGACACGCTCCAGCACCTCAATGTCTGTCTTGTAGTGAGGGGCCCAAAACTGAACACAGTACTCGAGGTGCGGCCTCACCAGTGCCCAGTACAGCGGGACAGTCACTGCCCTGCTCCTGCTGGCCACACTGTTCCTGATACAGGCCAGGATGCGATTGGCCTTCTTGGCCACCTGGGCACACTGCTGGCTCATATCCAGCCGGCTGTCAACCAGCACACCCAGGTCTTTCTCTGCCGGGCAGCTTTCCAGCCACTCTTCCCCAAGCCTGTAGCGCTGCATGGGGTTGCCGTGACCGAAGTGCAGGACCCGGCACTTGGCCTTGTTAAACTTCATACGATTGGCCTCAGCCCATCGATCCAGCCTGTCCAGATCTCTTTGTAGAGCCTCCCTACCCTCAAGCAGATCGACCCTGCCTCCCAACTTGGTGTCGTCTGCAAACTTGCTGAGGGTGCACTCAATCCCCTCATCCAAATCATCAGTAAAGATATTAAACAGAACAGGGCCCAACACCGAGCCCTGGGGAACACCACTTGTGACCCGCCGCCAACTGGATTTCACCCCATTCACCACTACCCTCTGGGCTCGGCCATCCAGCCAGTTTTTCACCCAGTGAATAGTGCACTTATCCAGGCCACGAGACGCCAGCTTCTCAGGGAGTATGCTGTGAGAGACAGTGTCAAAGGCCTTGCTGAAGTCAAGGAAAATAACATCGACAGCCTTTCCTTCATCCACTAGGTGGGTCACCTGGTCATAGAAGGAGATCAGGTTGGTCAAGCAGGACCTGCCTTTCGTAAACCCATGCTGACTGGGCCTGATCCCCCCCTTATCCTGGAGTTGCCATGTCAGTGCTTTCAAGACAAACCATTCCATAATCTTTCCCGGTACCGAGGTCAGGCTGACAGGCCTGTAGTTCCCCGGATCCTCCCTCCGACCCTTCTTATAAATCTTACCCTAGACTCCATTGAATATCCTGCTATTCTACCCCACTTCTATAAAAAAGGTCTCTATCTCTTTTTTTGTAACGTACTTCATGGACTTTTTACTAAGTTGGCAATTCTCCATTTAATATCAGATCTGTGTCACTGAGGAATGCTGCTTTCACTTAATTTCTTCCAGGTATCATAGAATCATGGAATCATAGACTAGTTTGGGTTGGAAGGAACCTTTAAAGGTCATCTAGTTCAACCCCCCTGCAATGAGCAGGGACATCTTCAACTCGATCAGGCTGCTCAGAGCCCCGTCCAACCTGACCTTGAATGTTTCCAAGGATGGGGCATCTATCACCTCTCTGGGCAACCTGTGCCAGTGTTTCACCACCCTCATCGTAAAAAATTTCTTCCTCCTATCCAGTTTAAATCTACCCTCTTTTAGTTGAAAACCATTACCGCTTGTCCTGTTGCAAGAGGCCCTGCTAAAAAGTTTGTCCCCATCTTTCTTATAAGCCCCCTTTAAGTACTGAAAGGCTGCAACAAGGTCTCCCCAGAGCCTTCTGGGGAAGGTGGACAACCCCAACAGCACTACAAATTTCTCACCCATTGAACCACAGCTCTGCCTTGAGTTGACTGTCACTTACATGCTTTGGTCGAAAGGCAAGGCCCTCAGCCAATGAAACACCTCAGTCGAAAGAAACTTCTTGACCATTAACCACATATGACCACAGATCAGATTCGACTAGGGCATAAATGGAGCCCCACCGGAGGGCAAGTTGAGCCAGTCTTCCTTGGAGCAGGGGGTCTGCAGTCAGGAACTCTCCCATTGGGTTGCAATGCTGCCCAAGGTAACTCCTGCAGGTTGAGAGCCCTCATTCTTATCTTACAGGTGAGTGATTGTGCATTTTGGATCCTCATTTCTAAAGCTTAAAAATTCTCAAGTCAGTTGTGTAGTATTGATTCCATTTGGCATCTTGGACCTGTGGTTTATTAATGTTTGTCAGAGTGTTAAGAGATTTGATTAGAACAAATTTCATTCTTAGTTTATCACCTGTTGGACAATTTGGGTTGGAATAAAGTTTATTTTGAGTTTATTACCTGCTGTCCTGGGTTCAGCTGGGATAGAGTTAATTTTTACAGGAACCTGGGAGGTGTGGGCGGGGCATAGCCGGGGCAGCTGACCTGAACTAGCCAAGGAGCTATTCCATAACATGTGACACCATGCTCAGTATATAAATGGGGAGTGGGCTGGGGGGAGTCCTCTCGACTTTCGGTGGGGGAAGTGGCGGACCGTAGGGTTCCGGGTGGTGAGCAGTTGCACTGTGCATCACTCTTTTTGTATATTCTTTCATTAGTACTGTTGTTGTTGTTGTAACTTCTCTTTTTTTGTGTTGTCCCAGTAAACTGCCCTTATCTCAACCCTCGACGTTCCGTTTTTTTTCCTTTTCTCTCCTCCGTCTCCTCCCTATCCCACTAGAGGGGGGTAGGAGGAGTGAGCGAGTGGCTGCGTGGTCCTTTGTTACCGACTGGGCTGAAACCACGACACCTGCCTAATTTAATTTTGTAAGCCTTCACAACACCTTCTCTTCTCCAGGCTGAACAGCCCCAACTCTCTCAGCTTTTCTTCATAGGAGAGGTTTTCCATCCCTCTGATCATTTTTGTGGCCCTTCTCTGGACCTGCTCCAACAGGTCCATGTCTTTCATGTACTGAGGACTCCAGAGATGGACACAGCACTGCAGGTGAGGCCTCACCAGAGCGGACTAGAGGGGCAGAATCCCCTCCCTCGACCTGCTGGCCACGCTGCTTTTGATGCATCCCAGGATATGGTTGGCTTTTGGGGCTGCAAGCGCACATTGCTGGCTCATGTCCAGCTTTTCATCCACCAGTACCCCCAAGTCCTTCTCCTCAGGGCTGCTCTCAATCCCTTCATATGTATTGATACTGGGGGTTGCCCTCACCCAGGTGCAGGACCTTGTATTTAGGGTGGCTTTCTGGCTACTCTGCATAAATGCAATATGTCAAAGATCTGTGTTTGTGATCATCATGTGTATTGGCTAAAGAGGTGATGGCCGAAGTCTGGGATAAGCAACTACTTCCACCTAAATTAGACCTGATTCTTTAGCATTCCGATGTTAGCCTTCACCATTATGTTCCTTAGGCTTATCAGAGAAGGGTAGAGGTTGGAAGGGATCTCTGGAGGTCATCTTGTCCCACTACCCTACTTAAGCAGGGTCACCTAGAGCTGGTTGCCCAGAACCATGTCCAGACAGGTTTTCATTATCGCCAAGGAGGGAGACTCCGCAATTTTCCCTGGGCAATCTGTGCCAGTGCTCAGTCACCTTCACAGTAAAAAAAGTTTTTATGTTCAGACAGAACCTCCTGTGTTTCAGTTTGTGCCCATTGCCTCTTATCCTGCCCCTGTACTGAGGACCCCAGAGCTGGACCCAGAATTCCAGGTGTAGCCTCACCAGCGCTGAAGAGAGAGAACCTCAACCTGCTAGCAACGCTCTGCCTAATGCAGCCCAGGAGGCTGTTGGCCGCCTTTGCCACAAGGACATGCTGCTGGCTCATGTTCAACTTGCTGTCCATTAAGACCCCCAGGTGCTTTTCCACAAAGCTGCTTTCCAGCTGGCTGGCCCCAGTACTGGTTACTGGAGTTATTTCTCCCCAGATGCACTTTGCACTTCCATTTGTTGAACTTTATGGGATTCCTATGTTGCCCATTTCTCCAGGCTGTCGAGGTCCCTCTGGATGGCAGCACAGCCCTCTGGTGTATGAACCACTCCTCCCAGTTTGGTTTAATCTGCAAACTTGCTGAGGGTACACTCTGCCCCATGATCCAGATCATTAACGATGCTGTTGAACATGATTGGATCCAGTACTGCCCCCTGTGGTACGCTGCTACTTACTGGCCTCCAACTAGACTTTGTGCCACTGAAAACCAACCTCTGGGCCTGGCTATTGAGCCGGTTTTCAATCCACTTCACCATCTGCTTATCCTGGCAATACTTCATCACTTCTTTATGAGGATCCTATGGGAGACAGTGTCAAAAGCCTCACTGAAGTCTAAGTAGACAATATCCACCGATTTACCCTCATCTACAAGCTGGCCTTACTCTTCTGCTACAGGCAGACTCTGTGTCTCCACTAAAGTTGGGGTTTGGGGCTCTTCAGGCTGTTGAGTCTCTGAGAAGATCCTGTGTGCCTCTTTCTTTCTCATCCTCTCTGATGCTGTGCCGCCTGTGGACTTTCTCCCGTGACTCCTCCAGTTGGTAACATGGCTTCTCAACCATGACACACCTCCTGCAGGAAAGAAGACCACCTCTCCCAGCCACAGCAAGACGCCCCAGGCACTATCTGCAGTCTGGGACTTGGGAGGCCTGCATCCACCACCCAAAGTCCTGTCTGGATCAAAGGCTCCACTCTGGCTGCAACAGCTGCTCCAGCATCTGCTGGGGAATGTGCACTGTGGCACGTTACAACCCCACATGAGAATGCTTATGCTGGTCTGAACTGAGATAAGGACCCCCTCTTTGTACCCTGCTGTGCCAACTTCTGTACACACTGCTACATCTGGGAGCTGTACTTTAGGCCTAGCTCTTTTATAAGCCCCTTCCTAGCACCACCTAAACCAGTGCTCGACCATCTGTAATCGGGGGACAGCTTCAACAAAGGCTTCAGGCACTTTCAGGTCAAGGGCAGCTGACTGAGCTCTTAGAATATGGTAGAGCTTACCTCATCCTCACCTGGTAGCAGCAGGTACCCTCAGGTTTCTCAGACTTGAAATCCAGGCATTCTCCAATGATCCTGGACCTTGTCCCCAGAAGATCCAGAAGCTCCCAAAGCAGAACCCACAGACTGCTGCACAAACCGCTGTGTCCGTTAGCCTGTTGCTGCACTTGTCAATGTAGGGTATGTACAGTGTCTATATAACACTCCAAAGTAAGAAACGTTGGCTTTCTTACTGAAAAGGCCGCAGAGCAGATCACCAGTTCACACAATCCAAGCGTTTAAGGGTTGTCTGTTTTCAATAACTGTTGTCTGTTGGAGCTCACATAAATGGTCTCTGGAGAGGACAAGAGAGAACTCAGAAGCCCCAGCTCCAGACTATGCTTCTGCATTAGCAGAACATCTCAGGGAAGGCAATAGTGTAATTCCCAAACCAGCTCTTCTTTGTGAATATGTAAAGAACTTAAGTTCTTGGGCTGCCACACTGGTCCTTCATAAAACCATATATTCTGTCAGGGGTGAAGAGAGTGCACTGTGAAGACTGCCCTCCAAAGCTGAGAACATTTTTTGGTGAGAAATCTTATGCTCATTTCCAGTCGTCTTACTACACTTTTGGTCAAATAGCACATCCTTACTCTCACTGTAGTTTGACGTTGTAGCCTCCAGTAAAGTTTGATGTTTGTGGCATTCATGCCGACTACTTTCTTGCTTTAATATTATTGGTTCTAAAATAAAAGAAAGAGCCTTTTCTCTTCATAGAAACAGCCAAATTTTGTAAGCCCAAGGGTCCATCTGGTCCAATATCCTTGCTCTAACAGTGTCAAGTAGTAGAAGCTTGAATAAAGTGCATAACTAAAAGGAATCTATTAAATATTCTTGCTTGAAATGCCCTACAGGCTTCTGGCAGTCAGCAGTTTAGGGATTCCTGCTGACCTATTCCTAACTGCATTAGATGAGATAGATAGATAGATAGATATATATCTCCCACTACTCTACAAATTCCAGTGCAATAGTGTGAAATAGTGTGAAAATAGGAAGATCATTCACTGAGGTGGTATATTTCACATAGTGTGATACCATTTAGGAATTGAGTGTAATCATGTGTATGGCTCTTCTCTTGGTTGCGGTGTAATAAAACAATACAAACATATGCAATAAAACCTCAGAATTATAGTTATGTTTAATAAGGTCATAACTAGAAAATAGTAATCAATGGACAGGGCAAATAAATCAAGAGGATTAAGGATAAAAAATGGCTTTTTAGTTTTAGCTGCATAAAAAAAAGATTAAATTCTTTATAATTGATGTGTACTTTACATTTTCAACCAGAAATTACTGTAAAGCCAAGAAGTTATAGGATGCATGTAACTCAACTTGAGAAGCTTCAGGGGAAGATTATTTGAGGTGCTGAGCACAGCCTGTGAAAGTAAATATTTTAAAATTTATGGAGCATCCTAATACTATAGAGATGGGACACTGTAATTACTTTAGTTCATGATGTGCTGAGCACCTTCTCCTGCCAAACTTATGTAGCTTTGCTGATCTAAATTGTTAACTATGAGGTCCTCTGGAAAAAGTTTAAAAAAAAAAAATCAAGCAAATGATAAAAAAGAACAACAAATGCAACTGGAAATGAAATGGAACTGAGAATTAAACAGTTAGGGCAGATTTTGCAAGAGGCTGTGTATTTTTTAGCTGGTGCTGAGCATTCTTGACTCCCACTACAGCCATTGAGTTCCTAATGAGTTTACACCCTAGTTTAAGTACTTCACTATGGAAGCGTTCATCATGATATAATCTCATTCTTGTAATAACTGCCAATACAGCCATTATGCTAATGAGACAGCTAGAAATGAAAGGAGCTAAAAGGAAAAATGATAACTAAAATCCAAAGCAGTTTTGATGCTTCTAGTTTTAGTTTAATTATGTGCTTCCAAAGAATTACGACGGATTAGGAAGAAAGGAGAGTAAATATTGTAGATTAAAGTCCTTTAGCACTTCTCATGTAGATTCAGGGGCCATTCAATATTGTCATTTATGTTTTAATACTGAACTTAAGTAGGAACTCATCCTGAAAGACCTCTCTGTGGGACATTTTTGGACTTCAGAGCACTTTGGCATGCTAGATGCCACTATGATAGAATCATAGAATCATTTCGGTTGGAAAAGACCTTCAAGATCATCGAGTCCAACCATTAACCATGATGGTTAATGGGGAAAATAAAATAATAGGGCTAAGAGAATCCTGAAGAGTTGAACTGGCAGAACAGTACAAGAAGTAGAAAAAAATAAAGTGAAATAGAGTTCAAACCATTTGCTTGAAAGATAAAATTAAATACTGAAACAGATTAAAATACGAAACTATGATTCAACATAGACAAAAGAATGGGATGGTTCTAAGATGTGTACATGGCCAGTTTCTATGGTTAAATACTTCAGAGCAGATCCTCAGGAATCCTTTGAGTGCTAATAGAGCACAAAGTCCAACCTTGAAACTAGCTTGGGAGAACAACTGGTGGTTTTTGTTTTATGCCCCAAAGACTGCAGAAAAGATTAGAGTGACTTGAGAGTGATCTCACATTAATTACAGTTGCTTTGTTATCAGAAATGTTGTTATCCAGCATAATTTGGAATATCAGATGCTGCTTCGCTTCCTGCAATAGCCTGCACCCCTTAGAGGGAAGCAAGGTAGCGCGGAGGAAGTTTGAAGCCCATTTTGACTTCATTCTGAAAAACCGTTCTAGAGGTCAAGTCCGACTTTGGAAGGTCTCTTTCTTTAAGACAAAACTCTAGCCCTGAAGAAAGACCACTGATGTAAACCTCCAGAACCCGATTCTTGTTTGTTAACATGCCTTCCCGCAACTTTGCAAGACTCAGAGCTGTATGTTGAAATCTAACATGAATTTTTTTTAATGACAGCTTTCCAGGTGGTGATGACTAGTCCTGAGTCATATTCCCATGATGTTTTTCATTCCATGACTTCAACCATTTCCAGCATCCTATCCTGTCATGTTGAGAAAAATTGGAAAGCTTTCGAATACCTCTCAAGAGTAATTCTTTGTCATGATGACTGCACAGAGCCATACAAGTAAAATGATAGCAACAAACAGAACTTACCAACTGCATGCAAATTGATGTAATAAACATAGGCTGCAAGAAGGAAGACCTTAAACAATGCGCCATCAAATTAGTCCAGGTCTACTTAAATGGAAAGTTAGGGGCAGTTGCCATGTTACAGAACTCCCCAGTGAATCAGTTTGGGTTTCTCTCTTGTGTTCTGTCCTGCATGAGGCAGAGGTTGCACAAGGACAGTAATAAATCCGGTGTCACCCACAGGAAAAAGAATAAAGCTTGGGGCAGAACAGAAATAGCTAAATACAAAACAAGAAATATATCTGGAAAGGACATACACTTGACCTGCTTTTTTTTTTCCTCCTATGTTTATTGAAGGTATGTGCACTAGGCTACCAAAAAATGAAGTAACTTTTTTCTTTCTTACCACTGCTTTACCAAGAATTTCGCCCAGAATACTAGAAAAGTGTATGTTAAAGAGAGCCAGACAAAACAAAACTGCTCTGTTTTCACCTGAAACTAAGTATTAGAAGATGCAGTCTATGTTATCATTGTGCATTTAATCAAGATCTGGTTGTTTTTTATAAACAAGTCTAGGTTCATGATGATATGCAGAATATACGTCAGTAGTATTACACAAGTTGCAAAGGGGAAAACCCATAGATCTTGTGAGTCTCACCAGTAGAGAATTAGGGTTCTCATAAGAGAAAGGGGACAGCTTTCAGGAACATAAAAGCCTGTTAGCAAGGAAATAATCTGATTCTCATATCTGTGTGAGATAGTACAGGAAATAATGAGCTTAAATTGCAGCAAGAAACTGTTGTAGATTAGGAAGAGATGAGGAAAAAAGAACCAGAAATTTTGTCACAATACATACATTGAAGTGCTGTCCTTAGGAGGACTGTAGAGTCTCCATCATTGGAAGTCTTCAAAAACTGGTTAGATAAGCATTGTCAGAACATTAGGTAGGCATTGAACATAACTGTAGCAAAAGTGGAATTCACAGAGAATGATGCAGACTCTTTGGACCTTAGTTTTGTTTGGATATACTTTTAACTAGTTGTGATCTCAGGTGGGGAAAATATTTTAAAACATGAACTGTTAGTTGAATTACGTGTTTCGGGTAACAGAATACAGTTTCTGTAATAGGACATTTAAAAATAATACCTCAAGCAAGAAAAAAACCCAAAACCACAAGAGCTGTTGAAACTTAGGAAAGTTCCAGCTTCTTGTATTGAGTAAGTGGGAAAGACGAGAAGGACCAGTGGGGGACAAAGATGTGAGTTAGGATGTGTAACAGGGGAAAGAAATCAGATTCAGTGACAGAATATTTCTGTGCAAACAAAAGAAAGCCTAACAATGCTGGCAAACTAAAACAGCGAACAGAAACAAAATAAGATTGCTCTGATTTGGGCACCAAGCAGAGAGAAGTAAAAGTCTATCTTTTCATGCCAAAGAAATTAATTTAACCCAAGTCACAGAACAGTTTTTAACCTTTTTTGCAGAAACAAATTCTTCAGCTTGGAAATGCCAATGCAGACTGAACAAATGTGTCTCCTGATGTTATACAGTCTTCAGCCCCCTCTAGTCCACCCCCACAATCCTTCATTTGGGAGAAATTCGAGGCAACCCCTCCTACTGCCCTTTCTCTTCCAATCAGTGAGAAACAGATTCCCAGCTAGGTATTAAGCAGTCTTGAGATACTGAGTTCATTTTGTTTGTTTGTTGTTGTGGGTTTTTTTCTACAGTGAGAATACATTTGTTTTCAGTAAAGAAATTCCCTTCCCTAGCCACCTCCAGTTTTCTTTAAGTGAGGCCATTCGTTTTCAGCAGTGCTGAATTTTCTTCCTTCTTGCAAACATGTTCAGTCTTTGCAGCTAGAGTACAAGCAGCAAATGCTCAGCAGAATCGCTCATCTTTACTTTTTCCCTCCTTCCCCCATACCCTCAGCCTAACTCCTTCAACAAGCCCAGCAGCAGAAACCATATGTTATACATTAAAGACAGTCAAAGAGGTTAATATTCGTTTGTATGCTGCCTACATTGACAGAAATTGCAGATTCAGAAACATGGTGTTTACTTTCCTTAGCTTGAAATTTTCTGAATTTCTCAACAGATAACAACACTTTGAGAAATCTCATAGTTGGAATTTATTAATAATTCTTTTCCTCATGCCTTCCAACAATTATTGCTATGTGTAACTATTAGAATGCATCTGCCTTTTCCTCCAAAAGGAAATAATTTTTTCTTTCTCTTCTATAGATACATTCTCATTTTTACTTTATTTTTCTTATCTAACCAAAATTGCCATAACATAAGTAACAGGTTCTGAACAAGAAGCACCCTTCTTCTAGCAGCAGGTAATGAGCAGTGCACCTGTTGTCAACACAAGATACCAGAGACCTCCTGACAGAAATACGTAACCTTTATTTTGTGTTTGAGTGTTATATTCCTGTGGCACTGTACAACCTTTGGCTTACAAAAAGACTGTATCTGTGCTCTTTATGCAAAAGCTTTTCTTTGTATTTTTAAAATTGGCAGCAGTGGCAGTTTTGCTTTTGCAGGATCTGGTTTAAGGAATACAATAACTAGGTTCTCAGATCGTAGCAAGATAAGAGAAACAAATATGAATATATACAGATATTCAAAAGTCATCTGCATTGTCCAAATTCTTCTTCTATATAAGTCCAATGTGAGTTTTATTGCTTTCTTTAATGGAAGCAGTGTTACTCCTTTTGCAGTGCTTCTTCTGACTATTTGATGTCTGAAAACATCCTTCCACAGTTGAGTGAATATTGAGCAAAAAAAAGCAATGAAGATGAGATGTTGGAAGTCTCCTCTGTAGTACAGACTATATCTGAACAGCTCTTTGTGCTCAGGCCATTCAATATTGCCTTTTTTAAACAACAATAGAAAATTGTTGCTTCTTTGCATAACTTTCATATTTGGTTTTGAATGAGCCAGGAGATGACCAGTTGTACAAACATCAGTATCACTGAAAGCATCACTTGTCTCCAAGATCAGATCAGTAGTCTGACTTCTCACTGTCTATTGTGACTGGTACAATATGCCTTCAGTAAATAATAGAAACAGCAGAAGTCTGGAGGTCAATTTATTCTGAAAAATTGTCGTGGTTTAATCTATCTATATTTAATTGCAAATTATCTTTTTATCTATATAATGCTAAAAATTGCTATGAATTCACTAAATCCAAGATACTGGATTTAATGATAAATAATGGTGGCAAGTTCCACAGGGTGGTTGGGTTAAAATTAAAGAGCTTTTTCCTGAAATGTATTGTTTTTAATTCCACTGTGTTTCCTCCTTTCTTTCTCAAGATGCTAAGTCAAGTGAAAGCCTGATTATCTGAACTGGTTTTGTGTTTATGTAACAGCTTATGTTCATCTTCTTTGAAACTATGGTCCATCTTAAAAGCCTTCTGCCTGCACCACCACTATACTACAGTTCTCCATACAATTTTGCAGGATGTTACTCTGGCATTCCCCACCCCCACACCCCAAATCTTTTCATTCAGCTAGTTTGTTTTTATCCAGTCTACCATCTGCTGAACACAACATCCCAGGATGTGTTTATTTATATAGAGGACAGCCTAGTCCAAATTTCTGAAATTCTTCATAAGATCAGAGCATCAGATCAAGCTCAACATGGAAAACTTTTGTCAACATTTATCACATGCACTTTTAAAGTGCTTTCGAAAGTTAAATCTTAACAGGCAAATTCTTCACCAAGTAGGTTGTATTAGAAGTTTAGGCCAGAACAGATGATTTGGGGGTAGGGACACTACAGTCCAGACACTGGTTCCCACCATTACTTTAAAAATAGTTCTTCCTAAGACTTTACAACCATTCTCTGATTCCCTCTTACTGTAACCTAAACTGTTCTGTTATGAAAGAAATTTAATTTAAAAGAAGAGAAATTGATTGTCTGAGCAATCTGCCTCCCACTAACCTCTCAAGTAAAGCCTTCAGGAGGAGCCTGAAGCTCCTAATGACCTCACTGGCTAATGTTTATATTACCCTGCCGAAACAGCCCGTTATTAGAACACTGAGTAAATTAAATTGCAGGCCACACAAGCTTTTAAGGTCTGTTAAAGATGAGAGGATAGCCTGTGCTAACTGACTTTGAAGAAACTATTTTATTTTACTCAATATTGTCAATATTCAGTGACTATATACTATGATTTATATGCTGATTTAAAATTACCAAAGTTGAGTGTGAGGTTGTGTTAAGATGACTAAGATTTATATGAGCAAAGCATTCTGTGGGGGAACAAAACTGGAATTTTCTACTGTGCTTTTTAAGTACTTCATGACCCCAACTTCAGTAATCTTTTCAGATCCTTTAGAAGGGACAATTTCTCTACTGTTACAGAGATGTGATATGTTAAAATTTAATTGAGTCATAATTTCCCAGTTAACCTTCTTGAAAAACACTGTTCAGCCCTGAACTTTATCAAATGAATGCATATTTTTGTATTAAAGTTTTTGTTTCTTTATCAGATCTATTTTTAGCTAATCAGGAAAACCATTAACTATAAATGAGGAATGGATTCCCCTTGATGTTTGTGTGTGTGTTTAGGTTCCACCATTGACTGTAATCTTGCATGCAGTGACAAAATCATAAAATGATACCTGCAAAGATGTACAAGAAACTCCAGAGACTAGTAGTCCGTTGGGAAGTACAGGCAAGTAACATCTGAGAAGTACATGACGGTGAGGACTGAAAGTAATGTTTTTCAGGAAGAAATGGGAAACATTTCTGAGGCAGTTTACTAGATCTCTTTGTAGTGATTTCACCAGCTTTCCTTTGCTTGGAGGTATTGGGAGCCTGGCGCATTTGAGCGAGGATGTTGATATGCTTCCAAGTCTGCTTATATGTGTCCTGAGCAGCTAGATAACCAGCTCCTGCATTAGGATCTAGGCAAAACAGCATCGTAACTTCCCATAATACTTGGATTTCTGTATGCAGTCAGGCTATACTGGACCTCCCAGAAAATGTGGTTGTGATTATTTTCTTTTTAAAAAGATTGTGGTGCTTCCACCAACCTTTTGCTCATTCTTTTACTCTAGGGTGCTAGAGCACTTGCAAAGCCTACAGAAACAGAGAATTCAATCTTTATCTGTAAGTATCAAATCGATATCTCTAGGTATCTGCCAAGTGCCAGTCTGTATGTAGCCTCAGTAGGGTGGGGAGTCCTTTCATCTTTCTTGCTGAAGCTGGGTCATGGTGCATCCCTTAATGCAAGATTTCTGGGACTAGGAAGAGAGAGGTCAAAAGGTAGCTTAACTGTAACTTTATAGGAGGGACAAAAATAGTGTCTGCACCTGGAGTTATTTTGTATGAATCAGGTGTTTGGTAGAAAACAGATATCAACACGGGAGAGGTGCTCAGATCTCCCTGAGTGGTTTATACATGAAGGTCTTACATGAAGAGTTAACAGGCACCATCAGTGAAAGAAAACAAGCCTTACTTAGCTCTTTGCAAGAATGGTTTGTAGTCATCTACCGTCAGTATTCCTGTCTGCAGATGTTGAGCAGACATGGAAGCATCTGTTTGCAGCCTTTAGTAAGCTGCTCAAACCTCAAATGTGAGTGGGATTATAGACACTGTCTGTAGCGTTTGCTATTGGATTGGCACCTCCCCACTCTCCCTGAAGCAAGTTTAAGTAGCCTTTCTGAGGTACTTAACTATCTCTGTATATTGTGTAGAGATTACAGGTATCTAACCTTGGGCTTTAAGAGCAGGGTCCTCAAAGGCAGTTTTCACAGCTACTCTCCTTTAATAGCTCTTATTTGCAGTAACTTGCTCTCTCATCAGCCCACTCCGGCAGAGCAAGGAGTTAAATGCAGGTTTCACTTGCTCTAATGGTTGAAGCTCTTAAACTCTACTTCATTTGGGGTATCTATCAAGAGATGACTTCCTTGCTGAACGTAGGGCATAGGGAAATGTACTTGCAGATTTACTTTGGAGATCAGCTATTTATTTCCTGTCTGTGTACTATCTGATTCTGCACTACGCAAAGACTCTTGCTGAGAGAGTTTTTAATAAAAGTTGGTAACTGATGCCTAGAATTACATTAAAACTGATACAGTAGCAGCATTTTCTACTCCTTCAAGAGGATCCTCAAAAAAACCCCAGGGGAACAGGGAAGGCTGCCATGATCTTCCATCGTTTTACTTGCTGTAGGAGCTACTTCCAAATGACTAAAAATTGTATGGATACTCCAAAACAAAGGAACAACTTGCCTTAAATCACCTTATGCAAGTAAGCTGCTGTCATTGGTGTGGTAGTGCAGCTAACCCGGGATAACAGTTCTATGAATAGGGTCCATAGTGGTAGGCCCCTTGGAAATATGCACAGTAGAAAAAAAAGATCTTTGGCAACTGTGAAAGCACATTTCTGGAATTTGGCATAATCTAGTTAGACTGTAGTTATCTCTTTCTTGAATAAAGGCCGGTGCTATTCATTTGATGTTGAGACGAATCAGAAACCCCTGCTGAGAACTTTAATAAGATACCTAACAAGGGAAATTCTCCACATTAGGCAGTCTGGCTAGCTGACAGTCACTGCTGTGCTATTTCAAGATGCTGTAATATGCCCCAAGTTAATATAATGGACCTCTAGAATGCTTCAGTGAATTTCAGTTTTGTATAATCTGTATTAAGATATTATATGTATGTGCACATAGACACACACATATATGTCTGTACTCCACAAGATGAAATAGGACAGCTGGATGAAGTTATATCACCATGTGAAATGGTTGACCATGGTACTAATCCTTCCACTCCAACCTAGAAAAACAAGCTCTAAAGGCTTGTGTTTTAGAGACAGAAATCTGACCTTTAAATGCTGCTGTTGTATGCTAAGAATTTAATTGAAAATATAACTCGAAGAGAATTTCTTTAGGACCCAAACTCAATCAACTTGAAAATTAACAAAGAAAGAAAAAGGGAATGAGTTTGTAATTTTTTTTTAAATTTGAACTTTTTATACTCTTTCCCATTTTTTAAATATAAATTAACACTTTTAAAATTAACAGTAGCTTTGAAAAAAAAGAATCTTACAGTTTAAAAATATCAATCACATTTTTCAGGTTATTTTCAATGAAATTGGGTTGAAATTTTAAGTATGGACAAGCAGTTTCTATTGAATGACTAAAAATTATTAACTGAAGCATTTCCCACAAAGCAGATTGGCATTAAAGGTAGCTTTTGTTTTGTGAACATGTATTTGTTAAAAGGTTAAATGGGGAGGGTTGAAGTAATTCCTTCCATTCAGCTTGAGAAAGAAATCTGAGGGAGGCCAGAAGGATTATGATATATGAAACATTTCTGCTTGAAGGGACTTCAATAGGAAGGATTGTTCAATGAAAGAAGTACAGAAAAAAATGGATTTTATCCTCAAAAAATAAAGATTTTCTTAATATCCACCTTACACATGCATGAAACTTTGAAATACATTGTTTAATGAGAGGGAGGTGCTGAAGCAGTTTGATAAAGTCGGCTATTTAAATAAAAATCTCACCTGTTTTTTCTATACTCCTTGGTTTCTCAGAAGTCATGCATCTGATCTTTGCCTGGCTGGGTGATTCATATTTCTCTCTGCCCACCTAGATTTGACCCACAGATGTTTGTTGCAGCCTCCAAACTTATAAAGTCTTCTCCTACAATTTGTTCGTGTCAGTTTGCCAGCAACCCCCGGCATAGTTTTCTTTACTGGATATCTGTAAAGACAATTTAGGCATGCTTGACTTTGCCTTGGGTGTCATAAAGTACTTACTTGACTTACCTTCCTGTAATGCCATTACTTACTCAAAGCAGGTCCTGGCAACTTTCCTCCTACAAGTGGGATATTGTTTAAAAAACTAAGGTCTGTATTTGCTTGCTTGGATTCTTGTAATTTTACCTATTAAACTAGTTCTTGTTCTTTAAAACAGAATGCTGCTGGACATGATTACATTTTCTCTAATATAAATAAAGGAAGCAGTTATAAATAGTTGATGAGAATCTGTGCATGCATAGTGATTTTTAATTGCTGAGAAGTTTCTACTACATTCAGCTTGCAGCTGGCTGTATTGTTATTGTGTTGGTCACATTGGAGTTGGCTAACTTATTTATTGCCTTCCTAGCTACATTTTGGGCTTTGGACTACACTTTAATAAGCCCAGAGGGATTTCAGCCTAAGTAATACATTTAAATCTATAACCTAAATATAAAATACAGATTTAACTCATCAAAAATATTGCTCCAGCACCAATGTTGATGGTTACATTTATTATGTGATCTTCCTGTAAATAGGTAAAATGATGTATATTGGTTTGGGGCAAATTCTATTGTAATCCTTAAATATGATTTTGTATGTATATTGTAAAATGTTGGATCATACTACCAAAATCCATAATGATCATTTTGTTCTTCTCAACAAAGGTTCTGGGTTTATGCTTAACAGACCCATATTCAGCAAAATACTCAAGTATGTGCTGAATTTGAACAACTGCTTAACTTAAAATGCTATTATACAGCAAGCAATATTCAAAGCCGATTTGTATAATTTTGTGTTTTGTTATGGAACATTTATTCTAGTTTGAGCATAACTCTGAGAATTAATAAGATAGTCTGTATCCCAAGCTCCTCTGAAAGTGCTGGTAACATGGCAGAGCCTATCCCTACTGAAATCAGTAGCAAATCAGTCCATTGGCACAAGAAAAAGCTGGACCCCACTTAAAGAAAGAGAAGGTATGAATATGTTTACATACATAAATGAAGCATACTACTTATTTACTTGATATTGTCTTATTGCCGGTTAATGGCTTGCTAATAACTGTAACCCCTACTACCTGCCACGCACCATATTCCTACCCCTATAAATCACTTTCTCTTTGGAAAGACAAAAGCCATCTCTCTTTTTTGTATACTGCAATTCCTCCTTTAAAATATTAGGATGCTCATTGTTAAGCATTATGTAGTTTGGTCAGATTCTGAAAACATAGAGATGTAGAAAATAAAATGAACCATCAACGGTGTGAGTCTACATTAGTACAAAGATTTTAATCACGAACAATAGGTATTAACAATCATGCAGGCTTGCCTACTTTGATTCAAATTATGTGAGCACTTAGCCATAGATTGATTTTTAACCACTAGAAAGTAAGATGAATTATAAGGCACCGAAAAAACCCTTCCAAGCATTAGAGAAGGAAAGGGTGTTCTGTAACTCAGTACCAAAAAGGCATAACATAGCAAATGAACCAGGTGTGACAGCTGATATTCCCTCCCTGAGACCTAACCAACACATCTGCAACACTTGAAACCTACACTTGAAAATAAACAAAATGTGAAGTTGATGAGAGTTTAATGAAAACAATATCTAACTTCAATTAGTTACAGTGGAAGCTCACTAATTTTCACTTGGCTAACTCCCAAACTCCATAATTAAAGGAAATGTTATTTCTCCCTTCTTCTTAACAAAGATTTAAGAAACAGAGAGCCATAGGAATACTGTAACAGTAACAAATTATTATCTTTCTAAAATATATAGCATTATACTACAGAATATGTACACATATCTTGCTGCATCATCACAAAAAATTACTGGTAATACCTTGGTCATATTCTTTGTTATAATTCATTAGATTCAGAAGTTTTATTTCTAACAGGGTTAAACTGGGACCCATTTCTTAAAGCAGAAACTTGCAAATCTCTTTGTTCTGGCTGTTCACATTGTTAGGAAGGACTAGGGACAAGTCTCCTTTGACAGTGCCGAAAATTGAATATAGCCCTTTAGTGCTCTATTGTGCTTGCAGGATTGAGATGTTTAATATATGTTTCCTAGGTCTTCATTTTCAGTCTTGGTAGCAAATTTCTTCTTGAGGTAACTGGACTGAAAGTGGCTTATAGTTGATTTTTACTTTTGGTGCACTAGAACTGGATGAATCTTTTAAATCATTTATGTCAGGTTGCTTAATGTGTCTGACTGGATACACATATAAACAAGAAACACTTTATACAAATCAGAAGCAGTGACCAGACCCAAAACAACTCTTAGCTATTTCTTCTTTTCCTAGAAATGATCAAAAAGAAAATGCGGGATCTAAACTAAACTGTAGTCTAGTTCACACAGCAGGACTAAGCAGGTACCAAACAGGTAGTTCATTCTGATGAAAAGCTGACTCAAGTTGCTTTTTATTGAGAGAGCAGTCCCTATGTATAAGATAGATGTAATTTCAAGTGTGTATTGGTTAATTTAAAAAAAACCAAACAACAAAAAAATGCTGACATCTTTAAAAAACACCTAATGGAGCACAATTCTACCTTACCAAGTATGCTTTTATTACTCCCTGGTACTTCAAAAAATAAAACCAGAATTATCTTCTAGTGGAGTGAAAGATCTTTTCAAAATAAAATGTTTCACTGGCAATGACAGAGAGAATCCAAGATGGAAGATTTGCCTAATCATTGATTTGCTTTTGAAAATCAAATCAACATCTCTGTATGAATCACTTAGCTTAATCGTCACAAAGGATTTAATTTTTTCTGTATTTTTATACAGGATACTGTCTTCAGTTTTATGAAATTAGTTGTTCACTTAAGGTAACATTCTGGACTAATCTATGCCTTTTTCATCTTTTTTACAAGAATTAGTCTTCAATGTGCTGGAGGTTGATAGCTGGTGTAATTTATACAGCACATTTCTTTCTTTCTTTTCCTCCTTCACACAGATTCAAGAATACTTTCATTGTGTTATCTGCAGAGCTGAAGACATCCAGGTTTACTCAGAAGTTGTAAACCACATTCAGTCCTTAATCATATTTTTTATGGGCATTCCACAATGGTCTTTCTTCAAAATTAGAACAATCAGATACTTGGAGTCCCACATCCATCTTAGAAAAACAACATTTTGGAATTAAAGTTACAGTCTTTATGTTTATTTAGTAGTGGCCAATCCTGAAAATCCTTCTTAATGTAGAAAGTCTTTACTGAAAGTAAAGTCTCCCACTAATTTAAAATACATGAAATGGTAAAGTGTATTATAGAGGACAGTATGGATATATGTCTATCAGGGTATATTTCTGTCCCTGTGTTTAATATTTACCCTAAGCTTTGTCATGTGTGGTTACTTCTCTTGATAGTTTTACAGAGCTGCAAGGGTTAGCAGTCTAAAAAATTGCTGCTCTGAGCTGGTCTTGTATGGTGTTCAACAGAGAAGGAGACAACAGTCCCCTACACAAGTTCCTTCTGAGAATGTAATCTTTACTCCTTCTAGTGGACTCCTCATATTGTGATTGCTTTCTCACTCTTCATTAGCACGTAATGACTGACAATTTTGATTGTGTTTTCTCTTATTTCCAATGTGGCAAAGTAAGCCAATGACAAAGCAGAAACCTGTTTTGTTTTGTTTTGTTTTGAAGGCAAATGTGACACCTTACTTAGTGTAATCTCAGCTGACTAACAGATACTTTGGTAAACATTTTTAGAAGGTTGTAGCTATAGCTACATTTTGGAGTTGCCCTAATGTTCACTATACTTCAAATCTGCATTCTTCTGTAGGGCAATGCTCCATTTTGCTGTAGGCAGTCAAAGATCTCAACTAAGGAGACACCAATACTCTGTATCGGAAAATTATTTTGTAAGAGAAAAATGCCTTTAATTTAGCACAGATACTGTAAAAGAGTGAAATACTTTCATGTTTCTGCCTCCTAGGACAGACCAGATTCTGCTGCTGAATAAGTATATACAAAATAGTCCTTCTGGTGTAGCAGTTGCTGTTAACCAAAGGTAGAATTCTTTGCTGAGAGGTGAAGCGTCAATATACTCCAAGGTGTTCAGTAGTTATTTCAGTTTGCATGGCTTCTTAATTAGAGGTGTGTGAATGCCTTAAGAGCTCCCAGTGCATTCATCTTTGGGACATAATTTACAGGAAGCTTACCAGGAGGTTTTATAAGCTGATGCAATACCATCAAAGACATTTTTCTTTTTTAGTTGACTGAAGATAAAGAAAAGGCTCTTTGGTTTGTTGTCTGAATTTCTCCTAGTATGAAGGACTTGATTATGTTTTCAAGACTCATGTAAATCAGTTTTCTATAAGTAGTTACCTTGATTTACACCAACTGAAAATTTGGTTTACTGTTTTCCTTAAATAATTTACCTTAAATATTTTGGTTTACCTTAAGGCTTTGGGTTACCTAAGGCTTATCTTAAATAATTTGCAGTGCATTAATAAAGATGTATTATTAAAAAGGACTCTGGATGTTTGTTGCTTTTCTTGTGTTTACTTAGCCTGTGCTGTGTGTGCACTTGTTTGTGTTTGCTTCTCTTTTCTAGTTTGGTATCACTGTTTATTTTTTTACCTCTCTTCCTTTAAACCTACGCTATTATCAAGTATCTTCTACTGTCAGCTTGAAAGTAAATGTCATGGTATTGTTCAGAGGGTGGGCTCAACCCAAACCACAGGATTGGAGACCTTCCTCCCTGTCCTACTGACCTTTTTTACTCTAAAGATGAACTTTACAATGTACATTTATTTTTTAAAGATGAGTTTAAACACTAAATCCAAACTTTATGCAGTTTAGAGATTTTCTTATAAATTCAGATCTGATTCTAGACACAAACATTGTTACTCTAGCATTGTTTGAGGATAGTATTAGTGTTTCTGAAGGGTTGACTTCTTGACAGATTTTTTTTTCTTTATAAACAATGTTATTTTCTTTCAAGCTGGAGTTTCATTTACACTATTTAGAATTTTCTCAATATATTATAACAAAGTGTTCATTAAAACATACACTTTCCAGAACTGTTAATTAAAAGGGCATGCTGAGATAAATAAACCCATATGCTGTTGATTAACCACCTTTTAGGGGTCAACAGTTGGGTTCTCCTGCTGTGCTTATGTTAATTGTTGTCCAAAATTTTACCAGGAACTGTTTTGTCCATATGGCACTTGCTGAAAATGTAAGGTCTATAGAGAGAATGAACAAGACCCAAAGAAAAAAGGTATCTTGGGCTGTACTGTATGTGTGGCAACTTCATGGTGGTACTTAACCTGCTCTATTACATAAGATAGAGAAAAATGTAAAAAGCGATAGAGAGTTTATGTGGGTGTATGTGTGTATTCATCATTATCATGTCTATGAATATCTACCGCTATTTATAGAGAGAATATCTACCTGCATGTAAGGAAATGTAAATGTAGATTTGTAAGAAATAATTTTCCCAAATAATGAAAAATAAAAAGCGGTGGCAATGTGTTTTAAAGCCCAAAACTACACAGCAAAGAACTGTTGCTGTTGACTCTGGACATGTTGTTTTGCAGCTGAACAGAAATCACTTTTCCTTGTAGAACCCAATATATACTGACATTTCTTTTTGTTAGTTAATTATCCCCTGAAGGCATCTGTCTTCATGGAAGGTGAATCACAGAAATGTCTATAAAAGTGGAAGATTTGCCCTTTGATTCTCCTTTTTGAAGTCTAAAACCACACTCAACTTTACTGAAAACTCTTTCTATTTGTTTGGATTCTTTTTAAATTTTAGGCATACAAATTTTTCACTTTGATCTTTCACGATGTAAAGGATTTATGAAATTATTTGCAGATGAGTTAAAGAAAAGCCAAACAAACCCCAGACCATAATACTTTTGGCAAAGATTTAAATCAGACTAAAAGTTTTGCCTAAGACTGCTAAGATTCAGTATCTCTTTCACCACACTTCTCCCGATATTATGAAAAACTCCTGGCCATGTTTGAGCTTCAAACAGTGATAGCATCAGCTGGGTCAGAAGTTGGAGGAAAAGCTCCACCAAAACCCCACTTTATATTCATCATTTATTTACTACGTCTTCCCTCTCTTTTTTAAGAGGAAAAATCAGTCACTGTTGAGAAAGCCTCAAACTTTCAAGCAAAGTAACTTTAGTTTCAAAAAGAGACAGAGAAAGGGAATAATTGAGGTGTGGATTAGTTTAGTTTGACAGTTCAGAAGGCGATGGTGAGTGACATACCTAAATACCTGGATAACAGTACTTCCAAACATGGGTGGGGGACACCACTGTTTTCAATGTGGTATTGCCCGACAGCTTCTAGGTGGTGAACAGCTGAATGCTGGTTCCTATAGAAGATCTGGCTCTGTATACAGTCCTGTCCATCAAAGAATGACAAAATCCTGTAACAAATTTCCTTTAGTCAAGCAGGGCAAATCATCAATCCTTGTGTTTCACAAACAACCAAAATGATGCTACCCATATGGCTGCCTCCACTGACACTGAAGTGACTGTGACTGCAGCTACAGAAGAGCTGGAGAAGGTGATGGGCTGGATGATGACAGCATGAAGTGCTTGACTAGGCTGAATGCTCTGTCATACCGCAATCTCACAGAAGAAAGCCAATTGCTCCTGGTCCAGGCCATGTTCATATTTCACGTTGTCTGACAAAGCAGCTTTGTCTGGGGAGAAAAAAATAAAGAGGTTTTTTGGTTTTAGGAAAAAAACCATTATGAATTATTTTAAACAAAATATTGCATTGATGCAGCTTTGCTATATGCAGAGACAGAGTTATGTCTCATTCTCCTCATTTTCGGCTTTTGCTGTGCTCTGAAGTAATATTGTATACATATTGTTCAGCACCTCTTTTCACAACCTCCTTTGGTTCTTTGTTGGTCGGAGAAACTAGTTCAGAAACCCCAACTCTCAGGCTGCTTCCTCAGACTTCTCTCTTTTCCCATTAGTTTAGTTCCCATCCTTGTTTTATATGCCTGTGATATTACTTAAGGAGTATTTTCAGCTTGCAAAATAGTTATTTGATTCAAGTCTCCTCTATGAAGAGCAACTAGAAACCACAGACAAGTCATCGTGGATGAAATGCCTCTGAAGCCATTCAACCTTGAACCAGTACCAGCAACGGTACAGTAAAAACTATGGAAATAAAGATGAAAATGGATTTCTTTCTCGCTTGCTTGCTTTCTCTCTCCTTTCACACTTCTGCCTTTTGCCTGGCTCCCAGTTCCCCAGCTGTATGGCTGGTTTCTTACTCTCTCGTGGTGTCCCTTCACACACTTTTCCTGGGTTTTGTCAGGGAGGAGCCAGCACGGGGCTTGCTCTGCTACCCCACACAGGGCCAGGGCTGGGGTAACAAGAGATTCCTTGGACAGCGAAGGTGGAACAACGACTCAAGTCCAAGGTCAGCCTGGGAAGCCCAGTGAGCAAGTCAGGATTTGCAGGGACAGTGCTGGAGACCGGCACGCCTAGACCGTGGCTGGGGCAGGGACTGATGGCCCCGGGACGGGCTGGCGGGGGGTCCCGGGACATGGGCAGGGTAGGGGGAGGCACAGGGGGAGGTGGGCAGGGACAGGTAGGCACCTGGGTGCTCTCAGGGCCATGACAGTTCATAACCAAACCTCTTTCACCAGGTATCATTCTAATTGTCTCTGATTTCATATTTCACCCGGCATAAGTAATCAGGCGGGGCTCCCCCCGCCCCCGAATTCTTCTCAAATATTTCATTCATTAGTGCTTTCCCCTCAATACAGAGCTCTGCTTCCTCTTTGCCTATTAACTGAGGATAAGTAAGCAAGTCATCCTGCTAGAACTCCCAGTTTCAGGATGATAAGAAAACAATTTAGGTGAAAGGAAAAGAGAAAATTGGAAATTAGTCATGTTTGGAGAGAATAGAGAAATGGTTGTTTAATTCATACTTCCACTGAGTCTTTCTTGTTTTTCTGAGAGAACCCTTGGGTATCAAGCATATTTCCTAACAGTGAGTACTTCAAAATATCCTTCAGATTTTCTGGATGTAACCTCATCAGATGCTGCCCATGTGTCAGTACCACCTCAAACTTCTTGACAAACTCCAGGCCAAATTTTTTACAGGATACCCACTAAATTTGTTGAACAATTCCAAATGTGAGGCAAAAATCCTATTCTCAGTAATGGCTGATGATTGCTGAAGGTATGCTTTTCTGTCATTTCTGGTATGCTGTCAGAGACCTATTGCATACTATTGCTGGACTTTTCCAGCTAAACTAGGTTTATCGTGCCCTTGGCTTCTTGGCAAACAATAACTTCATGTAGCACAGGACAGATTTGTAGCAATAAAATTGAAATTGATTATCTTACAATAGCAGCTCCATGCCTAAGTAAAATGCTTTCTGCACATCCACCATTGAATGTTAAGTAATTCAGACTATAAGAAGAAATCCAAAAAAACTTAAAAAGAAAGTTGGCACTTTTTTTAATTCCTTAATTTATGGCAGTGGCTATGAATAAGGTATGGCCCAAAAATCCCCCCCCCCAACTCCAAAATGTATAATTAAAACAATCAGCAGCCCAAATTTGCCTTCTCCCTTCCAAATGCTTAGAACATTCCTTTTAAAATACAGGAATTCTACATGTAGATTTTGACCAAAGTCAGGTTTTATTTAGTAAAATATCAGCTGTTTTGGTGGTCTGGAAACTAGAATTGGTGCTCCGCTTTACTTCTGTAAGAAAGGTATTATGCTGAAATAATCTGTCTTGATGAAATGCGATTTCACTATGGCACAAGGAATAGTATTAGGAAAGGGTTGAATTTAAGGGATTTAGATACAGGGTTTGGGATGAAGGTTTTTGGATATTACCTTGTTATGAATGAAAAGTTTGATGTTTTGAGTAGATTCTCAGTTGGTGCTAAGTTACTCAGTGCAGTTACTCTGATTCATGCCATGTAAGGACTGATCTGCACTCTTTGTTCATTTGTACTAAAGCTGTCTTCCTCAGTATCATTCATTTAAAAAACAATTTAAAAAAACCTGGAAGAAAAGTGTATCTATAAATAAGAAACCTTGCAGGTAGCACCTTGCTTAATTTAGTATATATGCACACTCACATGCTAAAGCTGTTTATGATAACAGATGCACTGTCTAATGTTCAGAAACCTGTTTTCAAATTTCAAAGCAATCTAGCCTTGGGTTAGGTAGTTCTGTAGGAGAGAATATAACCAGCCAGAGTGACTGTGATGAGTATTCTTTACAGCTTAATACACTGCTGATCACTTATAAATATTCTACCATAATATGTTATTAGATTTTAATTTCTTTATCACTTTTTCTTCCTTTGGTTTCTATTAGAAATGCCTGCCTGAGGCATTTGGAGATGTCATTTTGCATAATGAAAGGGGACTAACATGAATGCAAACTTCCAGCAAATATTTTTCTTTCTTTTAGAGGCAAATTCTCATGAAATTTTCCCAAAGAAAATTGTACTCTTTTGGCAGTTTTGCTATATACTTCTGGAGATTTTTTTCCCCTCATTTTCAATGGCAAATTCAAGCTCTTGATCCAGAGAATTTTATTTTCATTAAAAAAGGTGAATTAAAATATTTAGTTGAAGTGGTTTAAAGTACCTCCAGATGAATGGAAATAAAGAATATAATAATTTTCCCATTTCTCATTACTCATCCTAGAATGCCAAACTGGAAAGTTTACCCAAAGTACTTACTGCTACACTGCTGACAGGGGTCTGGTAATAAGGAATTGAATTGTTTCTTTTTGGCATGGTACAAATAGGATGCAACTGAATATTAGGAAATACATTTCTTTGGTAACTAATGGGAAAATCAGAAAATAGAAGTCCAGCTCTTCCTAGGCAAGTATGCATGTTGCAAACCTTACTGATACCAGCTGATTATTCAGCAATACCTTTGGAAACAGTAGCAAAGTGCTTCCATTTAAGTGCTTCTTTAGTGTTTACAAAACTAATTTGAGAAAATGTCCAGATTAGTCATTCTCCCATGACTAAGTTATCACTAAAAGAAACTGAAAATATTAAGTAAAAGGAAAAGATGAAGGAAATAGAAAAGATAGGTCAGACATACATAGGAGTAAATAATCCGGTTGAAACCCCTGCTACTTCAGGGAAGGACATTTCATGAATATTTCACAGATTTCACTATCACCTATGCTGCCTTCACCCCCAAGCCTTACTTACATCCTTGTTTCTTGAACACAGATGCAAATGACTAGTTCAGTGTTAGTACTATACATTGATTATCTTTAATGTTAAGAAGATGATCACAGAGGGGGGTCCACTTACACCTTATCCTCCTTTTATTTGCATAAATAAACCAACTTTTATCATTCAACTTCTGGCATGTCTGCCTTCGTTCTTACACTTCCTTGAGGAGTCCTTTTTCCAGTTCCCCCTTGTCTCTTGGCTAACTCATAATGTCTGTCTTTGGGTGATTTTCATGCACTGTCTCTGGAGCATTTCTACATTTTTTTCCCATTGCTTGAAATGCAAACTCTAGCTAGTTTAATGCTTTTAACTTGGTATTCAAAGCTGGTGCTACATCTGAGGGCTATCAAGTACCTTTGTCCCTCAGGACTTCTAACTACAGCAGAATTTGCATGGAGGTATAGAACATTGCTCTAAAACTGCCTGAAGATTAATTCTTTTGCAGTTATTCCCCAAGTGGTTTTAACCTAAATATTCTTTATTTTAAAAAAGAATGTAAGTTTTTTTTTTTAACCAATATTTCATATCATTAATTTACAACACTGCCTCAGCATTTTTACTATTATCTTTCCTTATCAATGCATACTTTTCCACTCTTCTATTTTAGTTGTAATTGCCTTCGATTGTCTTCAACCCTGGCTCCATTTCTTGTAGCACTAGTTCTACTTTCTGCATTTTGTTGATCCTGTCCTTCATTCTCCTGCAACTTACATTCACTGAGAGAGAATAACTCAGAGAATTAGAGAATAAATAGCAACAGAGAGCTAATTTATGAAATTAAAATGCAGTGAGCTGAATGTGGACAAAAATAAACCAAAATTCATCCAGTTCTTTCTGAACACATGCCCATTACTATCCAGCTTGTCAAACCTGACAACCACCTATTCCAATTTCTTTGCAGGAGAAAACCATGACCATCAGGTTTTTTACAATGGCTGTCATCTGCGCTGTAGACACAGGTGTGCATTTCGGCTCCTGAATCCAACCGCATCCCCTGCCTGCAACTCTCCTGTGTTGGGCTAGAGCTGGGCGACCACTGCTTTCCTGCTACAGGAGGGATGTGTGAAGGGGGTGTGCGGGGGGAAACACAGTGTTCCAGTGGGTCTTCTGAGCACACAAGGAGTTTGTGAGCTCTGGCCTCCAGATAGCAGTGTTTATCTTAACAGCTCTCTTTTTATTATACGGAGTAATTTGCCTTTAAAATGTGGTGGAAAATGATGTTGGAGGTCAATGTTTTTCTTATGTTTTTTGTACTCAATTGCAAGTCATTTGCAACTGATGGCAAACAAAGTTATTTTACCTTTTGTCCTCTCATTAAGAAAAATAGACTGCTTAATTTTATGGAAGAAAAGAGAACTTCCAATAAGCTTGTCTGCAGTGATTAGATTGATGCGTGTCAGACTGTCTTCGTTACTTGTATGAATCAAATGTTTTTTGCACAGAAATGAAGAAAACTTTTCATTGACCTTTTTTTTACACACTGGTTTTGATATTGACTCCTTCCTCTTTAATAAGGTGAGTCCATATGGTGGGGTTTTTTTCCTTTCTCATTTCTAATATATGTGGTTTCCTGCTTAGAAAAGCAACAACATAATTTAGTATTGTTTTAATTATTACTAATTTCAAATTTGTGTCCAGGTAATGTTTAAAATGCCTTTTTCAGCAATCTCTGTAGAATTATTCTATAAACTTACATTCTTTGCTGTTCTAAGTAACTATAACCTATGAGGCTCATATTCCTTGTATAACATTTGATTATGCTGTTAGCAAACGCATCAGTGCCTGTTGTCATTCTGACAGTGGTTGAAAGACTTTGGTTTATTCTTCTTTCCATATGTCTAGACATGCTGATAAATATTTGTCAACAGCTATATTTATTGCACCAACTCAGGAACAGAAGGAAAACTTTTCAAACAAAATTGCTGTGACTTCCATCCAGTACATATGAATGCCTTCTCTTCCACAGAAACATCCACTAACATATAATTGTCAACATCTCATCTTCCCTCAGCAGCCAAAATATGCTTTGAAAATAAGTGCCACCTACCCTTAACATACTCCACTGTAACATGCAAACATACACGCTCTTTTTGGTACTCCTCCCATGCTGGGTGATTCCAACTGAAATATAGGTAGATAGCTCTCTTTCTCTTGCAATTGCATAGTGTGTTGCTGTGAAAACAAAACCAATTTTAGTATCAGGGGATATTTTTGAGCTTTATTTTTTTCATGTGTTTTTCCTACCATGAGTCTGCTGCTAGATTCTTCAGTTGCCATGGCAAGCAGGGGTGTAGGCAGTTCTTCCAGTCAGGGAAAAAAACAAAAATCATGAAATGAATGCTAATGTGAGGAGAAACTGGCAATTCTTAGTTTGATTCATAAATAAAGAACTTTCTACCTCAGACTTTCATGGGGCAACACAGGAAAAAGTCCTAAAATTAAATGCACATCTTTAAAAAAATGCCTCACTTTTTTTGTAATCAAAAAAGACCATACAGAAGAGAATAGTCCAGTGATTCAAGTAAGACACTAGGAAACTACGTCTCCTGGATCCTACTCCAGCTCTAGTACTGCTAGTTGTTACTGAATGAGATATAGGTGAAAGATAGGCACTGCAATGGAGGGGCAATGATCTGTAGGAGGCAGTGGCCTCTTTGGCAATCAAGTGCCTGGTCTCCTTTGTGCTTGCACAAAGTTGAGAAGCTCAGTCCACAGTCTTTTTCTTAGGGTAACACTAATTTAATGCATTAGTCTGTAATAGAACCTCATAAATAGTGTTAACTAGAAAACATGCAAAGTTTTACACACACTTATAGTTTTTAATTTGAAAATTTTTGTCTATCAGCCTTCAAAATATGACAATTTTCCATGAATGACATAAAGTTCTCCATCTACATGTAAAATACTGTTTTCTATTCCTTGCTCTTCTTTACATTCTGCCTTTCTCTCCTCTGCCTTTTCTTAATTTTGTTTTTCTTTTCGTATTTTTTAAAAGAAAGATGTGGAAGGAGAAAATCATTAAAGCAAAACACTAATTTCTTTGAAGAAAGCATGATTTTGGGAGCTTAAAAACTTTTCACAAAACACCTTTTTTTTTCCCCTCTAGAAATCATTTTTCTAGGCATACAGTTTATTAACCTATCCAGTGAAAGCAGTCAGCACTTCTTTTCATAGACAAGCAAAAATATTGGCAAATGTTTGCTGTAATTTTATGCCAGTTAGCATCCTCTGTCCTTCATCTTCAAGATGCTCCACAGCGCTTGGGTTCCCGACTGGAAGAGGTGGCAGCTGAGCTGGGGGCAGTCGATGAGCCGACTCCTCACAGCTGCCCATCCTGCCAAGACAGTGGAGCGAGGACTGACTCCTACTGCAGTTTGCAGGCATGTTAAGTTAAGCTCTTTTCCATTTTTGCTTCTCTTAAGTCGTTGCAGTGTGAGCTCTGATAATTTAGTGACCTCCGAGCTGTACGGGTGTGCTCAGCTGTGGCCTCTGGGCAGCATGGAGCCAGGGCAGAGCCGGCTCTGCCGGGGCACGAGAAGCGCCTGGCCCCAGCTGAATCTTGTAGTTTAACTCAGGTGTTATTAAACCAGGTTCTACCAGGTCTATTGCATTTGTGGTACAAAGACAGAGCTACTATCGGGTGCACAATTAGTTTTATATCGTGGTCACTTTCCATATGCAATATTCATGTCAATGTGACTAGAAAGTCAAAAATATTTTATGATACATTGAGTATCAGAAAAGAAGTAGATGATGTTGACTTTTAGATAGTGAATGTTGTACATAATTTATTACCAGCTACAAGGGTTATTGTGAAGTATAATTAACATCTATAAGGTATCTCAAAATCTTGTGCTATACAAATGTCAAGCATTACTGTTATTGACTTTAAGTCCCTTAAGAGCTGTAAGAAACTAGTCACTCTCTTAGGTTTAATTTAGAGATGGTGATCCTGTAGATTACTGATATTAAATCAATATCTCATTGGATGAACAGCAGTATGTTCTCTCCCAGCATATTACTTAGGTGCTTAGTAGTGGAAATGTACTCTCTTACTCTAGAGCTGGATGAAATTTTACTGTTATGGAAGCTTGTGGAAAGAGAATTTTAAGTTCTGCTTCTTAAAAATTACCATAACAATACTTTTTTTTTTTTTCAATTGGAAACTCCAAGTCTTCGCTTAACCTTGATAAAAGAGTAAGAAAGGATTTTTTCATTGGTGACAGGCGTTGAGAATATTTAGTAACTTAGATCTGTAACAGAGGCAAAAAAACTATTTACAGTATGTTTACAATGGAAATTGCTTTATATTTAGGGTAAAATCTGGTGTCACTAACTTTTAAATTCTCTAAAAATGCAAAACTTTTGCTAGAAATGACTACTTTCACCTGCTTAGCTTTAAGCTTCTTGTAAGCTAGAAGTATGAAGAGAATTCTTCAAGGAAATAAATTAGTTTGCCTTTTGTGTGTTTACATTTGAAATAAAGGGATGGCAAAGCACAACAGTTCCTAGCCAAATCTAACCTAGGATTTACACAGTCTTAAACAGACAAGAGAAGTTTCAAATCTTCTTGCCAGGGGCTGGGAAATGAGCCACAGAAGGCCATGAAGGCACCTTCTGCATGCAAAACTTTCTTTAAATCTGAGGACAAGACATAACAATTGCTCACTGCACTTATCCCTATAAATCTCATTATAACCAAATATTGTAGGAACAATGCTCTAGGCAAGGTCTAGATGGTCTGAAAATAAAGATTTTACACTTTTCTAAGTTTCAAAATACATTTCCTAGCAGTTTCTTTCATATGCTTAGAGATAGGAAACAATTTCACTTGACAGATACATCCTATCACAGCTAAACTGAAAAATTCAGCTGCTAAACACTAAGAATATTCTAAGTTATCTGTTAATAATTACTATATCCTGGAAGCTTTAAATTAAAACTTTTAAAAAATCAAGGCAAATAAATTCTCACTAATTGGAATAATATTTACATCTAAAACCAAATCCTGATTTCTTTCACCCATAAACAATAAGCTGCACAAGCAAAATAATTTTGCTTCATACGTGCTTTGTCATTACAATCTTAATAGTATTAATCTCTATTCTGCTTGAAAAAGAAGTCTAAGGAACCACAATTTTCCAGTAAAGCTCATGGAGTGTTGCCTGAAAAAATTATTCTTCTTGCCCTATTCATTTAAATAGCAACACTTTGGGATGCTATAGAAGGCACACAAGTTCACTTCAGCAAGCAACAGGTTAAAGTTAATCCAGGTGTTACAGATAACTCTTTTGTATGTATTCTTTTTATCAGAGCAATTGGTACTGGCATTACACAAAAGATGACTAATAATAGTGTATTCACTGTAGAGCATAGCAAATGTTGAAGTCAAATTATGTGGCTCCAGGCATTTTTAGAGATAGAATAAACAGTGATTCACCATGTAACAATCCTCATGACACCCCTTTCTTTCACTTATAAAGCTACCCATGATCTATGGGTGCCTAAAAAAGCACAAATAAGTACAAAAAAGTCCCCATTAAAAAGTAAAATCAAAATGTGGTAGGGAATGAGTATATCAAATATTCCTACTGTCATGAATAGGGCTGGATGCAGCTCAGGTATGGATACAAAGCCCTTGTAGCAGTCTGCCTTCCTCTCTCTCTGTCCCAGAGTGCCTGACATTCATCTTTGAAAGCTTACACCAGCTGGGGGAACTTTGTGATGGTTGGAAAAGGACAAACATCACATCTATCTCCAAGAAGGAAGATCCAGAGAATTACAGGCAAGTCAGCCATACATCAGTCCTGCTGCAGGTTATGGAGTTGTGGTTTTAAGAGGATCAGAAGTGAGATCAGCCCTTCTGCTCTGTCTGGGGAACCGCCCGCTGGAAACTGGAGCAGCATTTTTCAGGAAGAATCCCCTTTTGTGATTGTTTTTTCTTGCAACTCATGTACCCATGCATCTAGGGTTGAGGTAGGTTTTCCATCCCACTCCCTCACGTGCTCTCCGTGGTCACACAGGTAAAACCACAGGGTACATCATGGTGTGTACCTGCTATCTCATAGAATCATAGAATCATAGAATCATTTCGGTTGGAAAAGACCTTCAAGATCATCGAGTCCAACCATTAACCATGCCCCCTAAACCATGTTCTGAAGTACCCTGTCCACTCACTTTTTGAATATCTCCAGGGATGGTGACTCAACCACTTCCCTGGGCAGCCCATTCCAATGTTTGACAACCCTCTCAGTAAAAGAATTTTTCCTAATATCTAACCTAAATCTCCCCTCCCAGCTTCTTGTGAAAATTAGCTCTATCCCAGCTGAACCCAGGACAGGAGTAAATCCTTCACAAAGCCGTTTCCAGGCCAAAGAAGAACAAGAAGGTAATGGGGAACAACCAGCAAAAATTAATCAAAGGGCAAATCATGCTTGACCAACCTGGTAGCTTTCTATGATGAGATGACTAAGCAGATGAGAGTAGTGACTTGTTGACATTGCCAAGACTTTCAACATAATTTCTGACAATATTCCTTGTATGCAAATTAGTGAATATGGACTGGATAAACGGACAATAAATGAGTGAAAAACTGGATGCACAGCTGGGCTCCAAGGGAGGTGATCAGGTGTATGAAATCCAACTGGCAGCTGATTACTAGTGTTGTCCCTCAGGGACAATATAGGAGCCAATACTGTTTAACATTTCTATTAATGGTGTGGACAATGGGGTGGAAGGTACTCCCAGCAAGTTTGCAGATGATACCAAACTGTGAGGGAATGGTACTAGAAAATAGAGCTGCTATTCAGAGACACCTTAGCAGGAAATATAAATGGGCAGAAAAGAGGTTTATGAAGTCCAGCAAATGCAATCCCTGACTCTGGGATTGAATAACCACATGCAAAAGTAGAGGCTGGCAGCTAACTGGCTAGGAAGCAGCTTTGCAGAAAAGGACCTGAGCTTCCAGGTGGACAAGAAGTAGGTGATCCAGCAGTGTGCTCCTGCAGCAAAGAAAACTAACTACATACTGAACTGTATTAGCAAGAGTACAGCCAGCAGGCAGTAGGTGCTGACTGTTTTCTCTTTTGGCACTTGTGAGACTGCATCTGTTATGCTGGTTTGGGCTCCTCAGCACTAGACAGACATTGACATGTCCATCTGCATCCTTGGAGACATTCAAAAGCTGTCTGGACGTGGTCCTGGGCAACTGTTTCTAGGTGGCCCTGGTTGAGCAAGGAGGGTGGACCAGATGGTCTCCAGAGGTTCTTTCAAACCTCAACCATTCTGTGATTCTGTGACATATGGGATTGTGTCCAACGAAGGGCAGCTAAGGTGATTAGGATGCTGAACCACCTGATGTCTGAGGAGAAGCTGAAAGATGTGCTTTTTTTCAGCCTAGGGAAAAGAAAGGTAAGTTGAGATGTGAGTAGTCTTCAACTACTTAGCTGGAGAGTATAGAAAGACAGAAACAGACTCTTTTGGAGGTGCACATTGATAGGATGAAAGGTAACGGACACAAGCTGCAATACCATAAATTCCTCTTAAATACAAGAAAAAAACCTCACCACTAAGTTGTTCAAAGAGTTTGTGGTAGCTCCAGCCTTGATGATATTCAGAACTTGAAGGAACAAGGCCCCCAGCCAGGCCCTGAGACCAGATTATTCCCTCCCTATGTAACTAACTCTGTGATTCTGTGAAACTATGGTTCAGTTAAAAAAGGGGTTAAGAATGAAAGCACTGCCATTCTTACCCATCAAAACACACTGCCATGTAATTGAACTTAGTTACTGCTTAAATCTTACTGGCTAAGTTCAGGAGAAAGCAATAGTCCTTCCCAAGACACACTCTTAAGATCACGTGCGATGTACTCATAACCCAAGTCCGTACTACAGGTTGAATATACTTTTTAGAAATACATAGATTATATATGTCTCTGCATAAACAGGGATATCAGCAGAGCATAACTGAATGATATGGCAATATATTTGAGTTTGCGCTACAGGTACTCATTTGATTTCCCATAGCATTAGAGCTGTATTGGCACAGTGCTCTGAATGGTCTAGTTACCACTGCTGAGAAGCTATATATATATATATATATATATATATATATATATATATATAAAGCTATGTGAAGCATTAACTTCACTAGTGTATGCTGTTTGTGGTATCTGAGATGGCTTGAATATCTTTGCTTGCTTTCTTCCATGTGTTTGCACCCTTGACAGCCCTGAACTACTTTACACTCATCTGATTTGAAAGCTCCATTGAAATTCACCTGATCTCACGTAGAAATACTGAATCCATTGGCATTGTCAGAAGGTGACTGTAGGTTAGGCCTTCCATAAAATGCAAAAGGAAAGATCCCAGCATACTCTTCTGCAGTTTCCCCCTGCCTAGGGTAGAGTAGCTCTGTAAAAGACTACAGTTAGGTAATTTATCTGCCTGTTCTCATGGAGTGGCTCATTCAAGAGAGTATCTTCACATGATGGCAGACAAAATATTCTGAAGTAAGGCACTTGTTTTTCTTTTTTTTTCAAAAAAGCTGTTCCAACATAAATAATTAAATACACAGTGATCCACAAAAAGACAGTGAGTGACCACTCTGTGGTAACTGAGATACCAGTCTGGTATATTAAGGAGTAAGGCTCAAATCTCTTTTCTTGGCTGTGTGTTGTATAAGAGCAAGTTCATCTAACTCTAGGAAAGGATTCACGGGGTTAGGAATTGTAATACATATTTTGCTACAGGAATGATCAAGCTGTGGGAGTTTAGAGGGAGAGGGAGCCTCTAACAAGCAAACTCAGGCAGCTTGCAGCTCTGGTAGCTGACTTCTATGAATCTCACCCTTCGGTACCTAATTCTTACCGTGTACTGGGGGAGTCTAGCTACCTAAATTGGATTTTGAGTTATGCCAGACAGGTTCTGATGTATCGAGCTTAAGTATCTCATGTGGATTCAGTTCAAAAAGTTGGTTCTTGTTGTGCCCTACTCCCATTTAACATGCATTAGTTTGCTCATTGAATTCATGTTTCAACACAGTATGCACTTGTCCTGGTTTCAGCTGGGATAGAGTTAACTGTCTTCCTAGTAGCTGGTACAGTGCTATGTTTTGAGTTCAGAGCGAAGAATGTTGATAACACTGATGTTTTCAGTTGTTGCTCAGTAGTGTTTAGACTAATGTCAAGGATTTTTCAGCTTCTCATGCCCAGCCAGTGAGAAAGCTGGAGGGGCACAAGAAGTTGGCACAGGACACAGCCAGGGCACCTGACCCAAACTGGCCAACGGTGTATTCCATACCATGTGACGTCCCATCCAGTACAGAAACGGGGAAGTGGGGGGCAGGGATTCGCCGCTCGGGGGACTGGCTGGGTGTCGGTCGGCGGGTGGTGAGCAATTGCACTGCGTATCATTTGTACATTCCAATCCTTTCATTATTGCTGTTGTCATTTTATTAGTGTTATCATTATCATTATTAGTTTCTTCTTTTCTGTTCTATTAAACCGTTCTTATCTCAACCCACGGGTTTTGCTTCTTCTCCCGATTTTCTCCCCCATCCCACTGGGTGGGGGGGAGTGAGTGAGCGGCTGCGTGGTGTTTAGTTGCTGGCTGGGGTTAAACCACGACAGCACTGCTTTGCTAGAAAAAAAAGTAAGAAAGACCTGCATAGCAGTGTACAGGAGGTACACTGGAAAAGAATCTGCTTTTAGAAGCTTTTGGCATGCCTCCTCATTAAGCATCTAAGGAAAAGTTTTGCATGACAAAGATTCTTAGAATAGGTCAACCATTTTTATTTCTTCTCAGTTAGAGATGATCTTACACTGAAACTGTACCAAAATGTCACAACTTGGGCTAGACTCTGTGTCCACAGCTTAAGTAGGGATAATCTGTGTGTCAAATCAGTTTATGTTCTCTGCAAGCAAGATCAACAGTAATCAGTAAAAAACAGAGTTAAGTTTCTTTCCTTGCTTAAGATGGATTCTCTAATTTTGATTTTATCACCAAAGAAAATCCTAGAGGTTCTTAAATGTCAGTTACTACTTATTTGACATTGGAGGAGAGATTTTGTATTGGGTTTGCATGGCAAGGTTTTGGTAGCAGTGGGGTACAGGGGTGGCTTCTGTGAGAAGCTGCTAGAAGCTTCCCCTATGCCAATGCCAGCCAGCTCCAAGATGACCTGCCGCTGGCCAAGGCTGAGCCCATCAGCGATAGGGGTAGCGCCTCTGGGAGAACATATTTAAGAAGGGAAAAAGTTGTGGCAGCACAGTAAACTGCAGCCAGAGAGAGGAGTGAGAACATGTAAGAGAAACAACCCTGCGGACACCCAGGTCAGTGAAGAAGGAGGGGAGGAGATGCTCCAGGCGCCGGAGCAGAGATTCCCCTGCAGCCCGTGGGGAAGACCATGGTGAGGCAGGCTGTCCCCCTGCAGCCCAGGGAGGTCCACGGTGGAGCAGATCTCCACCTGCAGCCCGGGGAGGACCCCACGCCGGAGCAGGTGGGTTCCCAAAGGAGGCTGTGACCCCGTGGGAAGCCCACGCTGGAGCAGGCTCCTGGCAGGACCTGCGGATCTGTGGAGAGAGGAGCCCACAGAGCAGGTTTTCTGGCAGGACTTGTGACCCTTCGGGGGACCCACGCTGGAGCAGTCTGTGCCTGAAGGACTGCAGCCTGGGGAAAGGACCCACATTGGAGAACTTCATGGAGGGCTGTCTCCCATGGGAGGGACCCCACGGTGGAGCAGGGGCCGAGCGCGGAGTCCTCCTCCCCCTGAGGAGGAAGGAGCGGCAGAGACCAGGGGTGAGGAACTGATGGCAACCCCCATTCCCCATTCCCCATTCCCCATCCCCCTGCGCCGCTGACGGGGAGGAGGGAGAGAAAACCAGGAGTGCAGTTGAGCCGGGAAGGAGGGAGGGGTGGGGGGCAGGTGTTTTAAGATTTGGTTTTATTTCTTATTATCCTACTCCAATTTGATTGGCAATAAGTTAAACTAATTTTCCCCAGTTGAGTCTGTTTTGCCCATTACAGTAATTGGTGAGTGATCTCTCCCTGTCCTTAACTTGACCCACAAGCCTTTCACTGCATTTTCTCTCCCCTGTCCAGCTGAGGAGGGGAGTGATAGAACAGCTTTGGTGGGCACCGGGTGTCCAGCCAGGGTCAAACCACCACAGGTTTTCGATAGGCGGTGGCCAAAAGTTTTAGAAAGAACTGGTATCTTGGGAGCCTCCATTTTTTCAAGTGTAGTTTGGACAACTAAGATGGCCTAGTTTTCCAAAACTGGAAATACTGTATTTTGGCAGCCCAACTTCTGAAAATGTTAAGATTCCAAGTGCAATACCCAAAAGCGAAGCATGAAAAATCAATACAATTTCTGTCACAAGATTTTACAAATGTCAAGACTTCAGTTTTTAATGTACATAAAAGATGACACTTTTAGTAGTACATTGCCCTCTAGCACTGTGCTGTATATCGATTTAGATTTTCCGAGAGGCCTAGATATTCCTAGGAGGTGTCTGTTACAAGTATTAATCCATCCTGACCTGACCTAGCTTATGAGATCTGATGAGATCCTAGTATAAGATGGTATGTTTAAAGGCAGTTTTTCTTTAAGATATTAAAATTTAAAAAAATGTCAGTGTGGTTCTGCCATGTAAAGAAAGTTATAGAATAGATTAAAGAAAATATAAAATAAAAATGAAGATCAAATGGCCAAAGATGAAAATAAATGAGGTTTTTTTTTTGGATAAAACAAAAATAAGAATCCTACAGTCATTTGAAATTTAATGAATTATCTAGACTTCCAAAGAGGGCAACCAGAAAGCATAGGGATAGTAAATGGAAACTGAAGGCTTCCTTATAAAATGGTCTCCACAATAACTCATGACTGGAAGAGGCTTTTTGTGTGGCTTCTTTGAACCTGTGTGAAAATTCAACTTTATTAGGAACATGTATGTAATAGGAAATACCAATAAATTTGAACGACAATATTTAGATTTATACATCCTAGGATTTATGGAAGTGCTGTAAGCAGACAAGTCATTTAATCATTTAATACATACTGCTAGACAAGGAGAATTAGGTACCTTATTAATTTAGGTATTTTGTAAATGCCATTAGGCACCTCTCCTAAGCTTAGGTATCTGAAGATTTCCATATGCTCTGTGGTGTTGTGAACATGCATTATAGAACATTTTTATTAATTAACTCTTCCAATTTATTTGAGCTGCAGCTAGTCTGACTCTCAGAAATTTTCTCATTAGTTCTGACAGGGCAAACAAGTGCTGGAAGAACTTTCATAAAGTCAGAAACATCTACTCTACTTTAGAATAGAATAGAATAGAACAGAACAGAATAGAATATTTTCTTATTTAAGTTTCACGTAAGACTGTAGGACTTAGCTGGTTTATTTTGAAATTACCATACGAAGTCTCCCCGGCAAGAGATAATATGTGCAAGCCTCAGGCATAAAGAATCAGGCTGAGACAAGAAAGCCAGCTGTGATCTTACTCTTAAAAAATCATTTCAGTTCATAAAATGTTTGGTGCCAGGGGGTGGGGTGGTGTGTTCAAAATCATGTATCTTATTAACTGTAGAAATCCTTCCAAGAAACTGATTTCATTAGACCAAATAAATATTATGGCTGATTCTTGATCTTTTTACCTCTCCTTTATAATCCATCAAAGTAGGAACGTCTTGAGGCATTCCCCTCAACCATTTATTGTGAGTAAATGTTTCTAAAACTGAATCTTCAATTAGAGAATAGAAGCTTAAAGCAGGATATCAACTCTTTACAGTTGACAAAGCACACACCATCTCTTCCCTGGAGAGAAGATTTTTGATTCTTAGCCTTATCTTTTAGAATGTAAGTGATGTAGGGTCTTAGATTTCCTAGAATTCCAGTGAAGAAGCAGATGAAAGCTTGACACATTTGGCTGCAAAATGTGCTGCCGTTTTAGCTGGCTGGCAATTGCAGGATACATGACAATGTGCAACAGATGTTAGAGTATTAATCACCATGTTTTACTTTCTGTGGTGAAGTATTTAGGAGTTATTTGAATGATAAGGCTTGACAGATCATGTAAGTTGTTTTCGTTGTGCTGAAGCTAGAGAAATAATGTGGCCAAGCTGCTCCAAAGAGAATAATAAATTGTCAGAGTTTGTGTGAGGTCTTGCTGTTTAGAAAAAAAAGGCCTAGCAGCTACTCATAGGTCATTATATAAAGGCTGCTTGGATAATTACCAGGACTAAAATGTCTAACACTCTGTCCATCAGGGATGGGCTTTCCTCTGAGGGGGGCATTAAGCTTATCACAACTGCTGATTAGCAGCTAGTGACTTTTGAATTAAGAGAGATTTTCTTGGTAAAGATTAAAATGGAAGTCTCAATACTGCAGAGAAGAGATGTCTTGTTGAAAATGTCAAGCCTAGAAGACTTTCAGGATTCAGGAAATTAGTTATTTCTCCTGGGGGTTGAAACTACGTTTTGGATTCCTACTAGAGATAGGAAATAACACTTCCCACCACGTCATCTTCACAAATCGTAACATTAGAAAGAATAATTATTCCTCAATTCTTATTGAAAGTATTCATTGCACTGTTTTGATTAGTATTACTCTTCTTTTACTGTGTTTTTATTATATATTTTTAAAATATTCTTTTCCATAAAAGATGCAAATGAAGACATGAGATTTTCAAAACCACTAACACCAGGTCGGCACATGGTATGATATCACATACAAATGGCAGTTACATGGCTTTGAAAATCCCCTCTGTGACCTGTCACCCCATGAAACAAGGCCACTGGTCCCTTTTGAAAGCAATTTATACTGAAGAGCATTCTTCTATGAGGGTTGGACTATCTTACCAGAGAATCAGTGTTAAATCATTGCAAGTCCCTTCTGAATTCTCATTTCCCAGGGGAAAATTTTAAGTTTTGGGATCTGAAATTGAACTTTTTCTCTTGCCTCAGCTACTCCTCTTTTTTTTGCATGAATTCCAATTAGATGGGCACTTTCCAAAAATAGCTTTCATATTAGCCACTCTGGAAATACAGGCAGGCTAATACCTATGTTTTGAACCATGCTGGAATATGGGCTTGCAGTAGAGCCTGAGCAGTTTTGTGATTACAGGACTGAGGGAGTTCTGTACCTTCCCATAAAAAGAAACATTGACACTAAGGGGACTTTACCAGCAGAAATCTGGGTACTGATCACTGTTCAGTATGCAGTCATTATTTCCCTGCCCCTGGGTTGAATGATAGATAACACTTTGCTGACAAGTGGGGTTCCAGCCTTCCAGACACCTCAGGACATGCTTATTTAAGAAAAAAAGTGAAGCTCTATCAGGAAGATAAGCATCTGCATGAGCCTTTTCAGGTCTCCAAACTTTAATTTGCCTGCAAATCCATTTTTATGAATGGTTAAATAATTGAAGAAAAAAAATGCATCTGTATTACTCAGATCCCAGACTTAGGACTGATTGTTAAGAGACATAGCTCAATGTTAGGCAGCTGCACTGTTGCTTCTCTCGTATCATCCTATGCTTCTAATTGATTTTAATTTAAATCAATTTTTGATAGAACCAGATGACTTAAACTGGATTTTAACATATGAAAGAGAAATATTGTGGTTTTTTTCCAAGAAATTATTATTTTACTGGTATTTTATTTGATATTGATTGAATAGGAATAAGATCGAAAATTTTCAGCTGAATTTTGAGAAAAAAAAAGCCATGAAACATTTTGACTAAATATCATTTTACTTTATGTCTGTCACATCCTGTCAGCCTGTCTTATTCTTCCTCTGTTTTGCAAGCCTAGTTTCTACATATGCTAGACAGAATAATGTATCTGTCTAAACAGACACTACCAGGAAATTTTATGGAATTTACTGGAGAAGGGTAACTCTGCAGAAGCAAAAGGAACTTGGACTTGAGAACCTGTAGTTATTGCCACATCACTTAAAAGACAAGATTTTTGTTGTTTATGGTATAAGAGTTTCAAAAATATTTAAATACTAATCCTGAAATTGAATTGGAAAATCAAACTAGGACTCATAATTTACTGAGACATACTGGAAATTTTACTCTGAACAAAATAATTGGTCTAACTCATCATGACAACTTATGTGGGATCTGAAGGAGTAATCAATTTGCTCACAGAAATCTTTGCTTCACCACCTCCCAAGATTAGGGTAAAAATATGTGAGGCCATCTATAATCTTGATATTTTGAAGATATTAAAACCTGAATGTTAAATCTAGTCCAGTTAATCAGAATGACTTCAAGCCAGACATCTTACATTTTGAGAAAATAAACCTGTAGGAATTAAGAATTTGTCTTTTGTGAAGTAAGACCATTTTAAACAAATGAAAATGCACAAAACTTCACTATAATTTCATTTTACAAATTTAATTCTGTAGTGTATTCCCTTTCATATCTTTTAGTTAAGATTTTCATATTGACCACACTGATTTTCATATAGATTTTCATATCTGAAAATATTTCATAGTTAATGGAAAAAAAACACTAATAAAGAAATGCACATCATTTAAAAAAAACGCATTACATTGTGCAGTGAAGTTAAGGCCTTGCTTATTACTTTTTTATTACTATCTTTGGCCACAAGTTTCCTTTAAAATTGCACCCAGCACAAACCAAACACACAAAAATCCCCAAATCCTACAGATAGCACAAGGTGGATAGAACACGTATTTTTCAGTCGGCATTCTTTAAAGATGGCACTCTTCCCTCTTGGTTCATTGTGACTGACACCATTATGGTCTCATCTCTCTTCTATAACACAATAATTCTAAGGAGTGAGGTTACGCATCCCTTAGTTAAAATTTATTTGGACTCTACGTGAACTTCTTCTGTATTAAAGACCACAGAAATAAACCTTCAATAAGTATGCTCTGCTTTTATTGCTAATATTGGCTAAAACAGGCTATACTGCTGGTGTAAATGAACCCACAAAACTAAGCAGGCTAAGATTAAAATCAGTTTCATTTGATTTTTTTTTTATTTCAGTGTAGAATATCTGCATCTGTACAAGTCACTGAAGACTAACTTACAGTCAATGGGGAGAAATAAACACTGCCAAAGTGCAATTCCTCCAAGCTGATGTAGATACCTACTGTAGGAAAAGATAAATTTACCATCAAAGTGCCTGTTTCTCTGCAGTGACTATGGAAAGACCCAAAGGTGGCCAGCTCAGATGTACTTAAGTGTAAGGTAGTTGTCTGCATTTGATCAGATGAATCATAAATCAGGAGTCAGCCTGATCAAATTTAAGTGTTACATGTCTAGGCAAAAAGCATCTATTTGCCTGTCTGTTTTAACAGAAAATCAGAAATCATAATGACTTTTTAATAATTTAAACTGGTTAAAATACCTGCTTGACTTTTGTATTTGGCATAATTTGGTTTTCATGATGTTACTTTTGCTTTGATTTCTATGCATATGACTGAAAAAAAAATAAGGAAGATACGCATGTATCTCCTTCTTTTATGGAATACAAAAGCGAATGAAGATCTTAGGTAATCTTTATCTGTAATAATTACTGTGTTTAATTACCACTCCAAAACACAAACTTTTGCAAGAATAAGTTTACTTAAGCATGTTAAGTATCAACTAAAAAATTTTCAACACCCTTAGGAAATTCAATAGAAATTATGTCAAACATGATTCTTAGCAATAGCTAAAGACAATCATCTAGATCCTCTCAACAAATGTGCATCATCCATCAAATTCATGAGCAGATGTCTCAAACAGTTAAGCTTAACTAACAAAAACAAATATAGCCATGTCATTCATGACATGATTCTGATTCCAACTCATTTTTCCTCTGTCATACTATAAATTGCTAGAACCCTTTTTTGGTTAAACTGCTTGTGAGATCTTAATTTATCACGAAAAACATTTTGCAAGTTTCTTAGTCTGTTTCTTTCATTTTTTGTTTTCTTTTTTTTCAAAATGTATTTTCATTTTTGCTTCATAAAATCAATGCAGTATTGTCCACTTGGGATTTTAGTCAGATTGAAAACTAGCTCTCCCAAATGCCATAATTCTGAACAGTTAATTTCCTTTACTACTTTTTCCCCTTAAAAAATCATTCATCTGTAAAAACTGTGGAGATTTTTCACCTATGTAAAATTTTAATTTCAGAGAAAGAACCAGCAAAAATAGAAAGTTTTTGAACATGATTGAAGACGTATTTGAAGGTATTATTAGAGGAGTTCCAGAAGTTAAATGAAACCAAAATGAGAGCTAATACTTGACAAGTAGAGATGCTCTACATTCTCAAAATAATTAGGTGTGCAGAAAGAGAGATAAATCAATCAGGCTAATGACCTGGTTAGATAAAATGTAAGGAAGTTATAGCATGTTTGGGGCAATCGTGTTATGGAAGGGTTACGAATTTCAGTGGCTCACTTTAAAAAAATATTTTCTGTGATAGTGTTGAGTGTGACTGGAAAAAATAAATTAAAAAAAAATCCATTTTAAATCCTGAGGAGATTATATTTGCAGAGCTTAAATAATGAGGAAAGACAAGATCTAAAAAAAGAAGAAGAAAAAAAGGGGGGGACTGATTCCATAGAAAGGGTAGAAACTTATCCTCTACTAGGATTATGCAGAGATAAAGCCCTTCATGGAAGTGACCCTTCTCCCTTCCTTCTATGTTTGTAAATTGTGTGTCTGTCCCACCCTTCAAGCAGTGCTCAGGAATAAAGAGTTCATAGAAGTAACTGTTCTGAATGTTCAGAAAAATATAAAGGAAGAATGTGTCTTTTTGTATGTTTTGGGTGAACAGTCACTGGAATGAAATTAAATAGGCTTTGTGAAATAAATTCAACAGAGTCGGATGCTATTTAATATGGGTTTTGTATACCTTCATACATATATTTTTAACATTCTGACTGTTAGCTAATTTTCTTCTCCCAAAATGCCTAGGTTCTGGTGATGGGTACAAGAAAAGTCTCCAGTCTGGTTAGGAGACGGTAAACTAATTGAAAACAATTGAGTATTAGTTTTCTATGTCCTGCTGAGATGCCAATAAACATACCGGCTATGGGGTTATTGCATCTTCAATCTTAGATTCCAGGTGGTCATAAGTACTTGTTCATCTACTTCAAATTGCAAGAAGTGATCAATTCCCTTTGTGTGTAAACACAGCTGGAGCAAGTGTTAGAATATTCTTGTCTTTATTTTCACCAACATACATTTTACAGCAGGAGTCACATCTTTTCATTGTTGGTGCTGGTCTTCAAGCTTTCCTTATGTTTGTCAAAAGTGATAAAATTTGTATAGGACAGTGTATTGGGTCTGGCTGAGATGGAGTTAATTCTCCCCATAGCAGCCCTCGTAGTGCCGTGCTCTGCATTGGTAGCTAGAAAGATGTTGATAACACTCCAGTGTTTTCGCTACTGCTGAGCAGTGCTGGCACAACATCAAGGCTGTCTCTCCAACATTTTTGCCCCCCTCAACGGCAGGCTGTGGCTGGGCAAGATCTTGGGAAGGGACATAGCCAGGAGAGCTGACCTAAACTAACCAAACAGATATTCCATACCATATGACATCAGCTCAGCTATAAAAGCTAAGTAAAGGGAGATGGAAGGCGGGTGGCATTTTCATCTTCTGGAGCAACCACTACGCGTACTGAAGCCCTGCTTCCCAGGAAGTGGCCAGGCATCGCCTGCTGATGGGACGTAGAGAATAACATCATTTGTTTTTTCCTTTGCTTTTGCACATGTGACCTTTGCTTTCACTTTACTAAACTGTCCTTATCTTGACCCATGAGCCTTTTGTTGTATTTTCTCTCCCCTGTCCAGCTGAGGAGGAGGAGTGATAGAGCGGCTTTGGTGGACACCTGGCACCCAGCCAGGGTCAACCTACCACAGACAGTCAGGACCAAAGAAAATCACAAAAAATACTGAGGACAAAAATTACCTACTTGAACAACGTAGAAAATTTATACTTTTTAATTAGCAAAATTAATTTGCTATTTAATGTAACTCAAATGCACCTTGGATGTGAAAAAAAAATATTAACTACTCAAATACTTGACATGACTGAAAACTTAAGTGCATCAAAATGAGAAATGTACCAGGTTATCACTGCAGAGAACTCAGTGTGCATCTGTGGCAAAAAATAATCAAGATGGCAGGTTGCATAAACAAAGAAACAATGAATAACGCAGAGAATATTATAATTCCCTGATAGAAGTCAGTGCTGCAGTTTCATCTAGAATACATTGTCTTGTACTAGTCTCATCAGTTCCAAAAGAAAAGCAGCAAGAAAGTTGTTTGAGAATGGTGAGAAGAATAGCAAAGAGCTCCCATTGACTCTTATATGGAGATAAGCTGCAAAACATTGGGCTTGATTGGCAAGACATTTGAAAAAATCCTGAAAGTTGTCTATGTCAGGGCCCACAGTCATAAGCACTGACCTGATACAGGTTGGTATAGCTGCCATAAGTACCCTCCATCTGGGCTTGAGCTGAGGAGCCCAGGAGAAGCAGCGGGGAGTGATCATTTGTTTTCTGTACTTGTTGGAAAGGAGTGGAGGCGAGGGGACAGTGTTCTGGGTACAATGTCTGTTGACAGCAGGCAGCAAACACAATGACAGACACTGTACCTGAAGGAGGGAAGGGTGTCTCCTCAATGGACAGCCTGCCAGCCAAACTGAAATCAAGAAAACAGCAGCTGCCAGATGGTCAGTCTGCAGCTCAGCAGCTACACCCCACATCACCACCCACGCGTGCTGAGGTCACAGCTAATGTTGTTTTCCCGTGCACAGGTCTCCTGAATAAGACTGGCCTTGGCAGCACTCAAACATGGCAGCAAACAACCCAACTGAGTGCTCCGCCTGGTGGAGGACGTCACACCATCTTTAAAAACAGCACTGCTTATCATAGCTAGACAGCAGCACATTTCTTCCACGTGCTCCTAGAAGAACTGCACCTAGAAAACCAGTCTTTCCTGAATTCCTAAAGTACCACCTGGAGAACATTGCTGCTGCCACAACCTATTTGCTGTGTCCACCCTCTCCCCTCATACATGTTGTGTGACCCCATCTCATACTCTTAGCACAACCACAGGGTTACTCTAGAGGCTGCCCTGAAAGGGCTGGAAATGGCTCCAGGCAAACAGCTCGAAGTGAGAGCTGCAGCCCATATGAAGTGACCCACTGGACACTCTGGACCGTCTTCCTCTTTAAGAAGGTGATCATGGCAGGGAGTGGAGTGGCTCAAGGCATCAACTGAAGGTCAGAGGAAGAAAGGGAGCACCTTCATGGCATATTAGATTCTGCTGCTGACCGAGCATTCTTACACCTCAAAGAGGGCCTCACCTCATTGGGAAGGGTGCCAGAGGTACATCCTCAGTGACTCCCTCCAAGCGGGTGCCTACCACAGTGCTGGTGCCACCCCCAGACCATTTGCCTTGACTGGGATGAAAGACACCATACATTGCCCCTCACATTCCCTTCCATTGGTTTTCCAAAGTCTGGAAGGCCTTCTTGTGTGCTTTTTCCTCTTCCCAAATATTGACTTTTTAAAAGCAAAGTTTACACATAGTTCAGATTTGTGTTAAAGGCTTTGTTAAAATAGAAGTCTCCATCTATTGGGCTGTGCAGGTGTCATGGTAGAGATGGTCTAGATACAGAGATCAAAGACATAGGGTTATTGATGGGAGGAGAACAGGGAGAATAACCAAGAGGCTTGGTCATGACAGTGCCCCTGCATGTTAAGCAGCTCTAGCAGGGCAAGGATAGAAATCGTTTCTGTCTGGGTAAAATGTGGAGGAAAGCAGAGAGACAAAGAAACATTGTGGGTAAAGAACAATGATCAAGGGAACAGAGGGAAGCAGGCCATGACTCTGTAGCTCTTAGGGAAGGGGAGGGGTTGGGAAGCATGTGGGCAGGAAGGCTCTCCGAAGAAAAGACCACGGAAAGACCAGCAGAGATGCCAGGAACTGGCAATGCTTGCCAGTGCAAGAAGTGTGGGAGAGGAAGAGGAGTCAGATCCACTTTTTGACAGCTGTTGGGGGAAGACTGAAAGGCCTCATCGCCTTGCTTCTCCAGTTGCTCTTGAGACCTTCGGTGAAGCTATAGCCTGCTGAGATGGCTACATGCATGTTTCCATCCCCCTGTCACTCACTTCTGGGATGGACAAACAAGAGCCGAAGGATCTTGTCCAGCTATGATGTCTCCTGTCAGAATGGCTTGTAAGCATCCTTGGGCATAAAGTAGAGCAAGAGCTGATGATCTAGTTAGCATTAAGGACCATGTTGTCCAACCTGTCTTTCAAGACTAACCTTTCTTCAGTCAGGTGGCTGAATGCACACTTCTCCAAGACCTATCGGGACTGAAGTGAGCAGAGTCTGTGACTGCCCTGAACTAACTTCAGAACTCACAACTGTAATGACTAAGTAACGTCTGCCATGATGAAGAATGGAATAAGGACTACACACAGGCCAATACCTTTACCGAAGGTTTGCCCTTTTGCCTCTGTTTCGGGTTTGTGTGGCGGGGTTTGTGTGTGGCGGGGAGGGGCCGCAGGGCCGGCTCCTGGGAGAAGCTGCTCGAAGCTCCCCCGGCTGGGAGCCGGACCCGCCGCTGGCCCAGGCCGAGCCCCTCCGCGACGGCGGTAGCGCCTGTGGGAGAACAGCTTTCAGAAGGGGAACGCCCAGTGAGTCGGGGGAGTGGGCTGTGAGAGGAACCCCTCTGCGGGTACCGAGGTCAGGGAAGGAGGAGGAGCGGGGGAGGCCGCGGTGAGGCGGCAGGCTGTCCCCCCCAGCCCATGGAGGGGAGCGGGGGAGCGGAGGGCGCCCAAAATGGCCGCGCCTCCGTGGCTGAGGCAGTCTGTGACTGAAGGACTGCGCCCTGTCTGCGGAAGGGACCCGCGCTGGAGCAGTGGGTGAGGAACTGCCTCCCGCGGGAGGGACGGACCCCGCGGCGGAGCAGGGGCCGAGCGCGGAGTCCTCCTCCCCCTGAGGAGGAAGGAGCGGCAGAGACCAGGGGTGAGGAACCGACCCCAGCCCCCGTCCCCTGCTCCCCTGGGGAGAGAGAACCGGGAGTGGGGCTGAGGCGGGAGGGCGGGGGGGAAGCTGCTCTCGGGTTGGGGTTTACTTCCCAATAGCCTTGGTTTGGTTTGACTGGTAGCAAATTAAATTGATTTTGTTCCTTCCCCAAGTTGAGCCTGTCTTTTGCCCGTGACCACAAGTGGGGAGTGACCCTCCCTGTCCTTGTCTTGACCCACGAGCTTTTCTTCATATTTTCTCCTCCCCATTGCACCGAGGGGAGGAGTGAGTGAGTGGCTTTGTGGTGCTTTGTTGCCGGCTGGGCTTAAACCACAACAGCCTCAGCTGTGGAGAGCAGAGTATGTTGAGGTATCATCTGGTGTGGTGGGATTCACTGGCATAGCTAACAGTGCTGGCTATAATGACTTCCAGAGTAGATTTTGGATAGTCAGAGGCAGCAAAGGTTCAGAAGGTGATGGCAACTCATTTCTCCATTGGGATGGACTTAAGAGGGCGGCCAGAGCTCCTTGCAGAGAATGACTGTGGAACATGGATGTTCTGCACCCACTACCGATCATCCTGTTTGCTGCCCCACATATCCCACCCGTGGGACACTGTCTCCGGGGTGCCAAATCTCCACTCTGGGGGACAGGTATTGTGTGCAAGGTGGCATGTGCAGCCTGCACATAAATGCAGCACAGACTGCTGATTTGGGCACGTGGTGCTTGTGGGTAAAACTTGGCTGCCATGCAGGGGCCAAAGGACACCATGTAAGTCTTGTGCAATACATTTGGTGAGATCACAGGGCCTGTGCCCGCTGACTAGCAGTCGGTACAAGGACACTCTGTTTTGGGAGACTGTGAATGTAATAGGAAGGATGGGTAGAGAACAAGCTTCCATGTTCTTAGCGCAGCATCAGTCAGCAAAACATGTATATTGTATAGTTAGTACTCATAGTCCAAGCAGAGACAATTATAGTAATAGGGCTAGTGAATTCTTGGAAGGAATAATTGGAGTGCATGAATCATTTCAAAGATGTTTTCCAAACCAGGTAATCTCTTACAGTGGTTCTTGGTTAAGAGAAGTGAAAAAAGAAACTGTAGACACAGTGATTGCAACTACTCCTGAGCAATATGGACTTTGCTCCGTAATTTATACTCCTTAAATTAGAGTACTGCAAGGAGTTCCACTGAGAATCCTTACAGAGCATTTCAGTGGTTCTGCTCACATAAAAAGTCAGGCAAACCATCTTTATGAGCACATAGTGAAAGTGCCCTGTTAATCAAGCAGCAATGCTATTACAGTCTGTCTTTAGAAAGAGAAAAGAGGTGGTGGTGGTGGGGGGTGACGCAAGACACATATTTGCATCAGCAAGGAGGAAAAAGGTGAATTTATACAGAAGTAGCGAAAACAGACAGGGCCACTGGAAAATCCCTAACAAAGTGCTAATGTATAATGAGGTCTGCATTAATAATAGCACACTATTTATTTACTTGATTTGTTTTTCATGTCTGAAAGAGATTTTTTGAACTGATCATGGGCTCCCAAAATGTTTGTTGTTCATAGTTATTTAATAACTACTTTCCACATTTGATAGCTTATTCAGTAATTTTATATTGTCAAAACATGTTTGTTCAGACAAGACACAGGATGTGGCTTTTCTTCCTGAGTTAGAAAGCCCTTCCAACTAATGCTTCTCTGTATTTCTGATTTCAACATTTTTTTCCTGTGAATGTTTGTACTGGAAACTAAGTTAGATAAAAATCTCTAGGAAGGGCGCATGAACTCATAGAAAGCAGTTATTTAAGAATTCCAGTTAATAATTGGTTTTGTTTTGCAATATACCTTTACTCAGGTATAGTGGAATATTAGCAAAACCAGTAAAGATGGGGTGATAATAGGAGAAAAAATAACCCAGTGCAGTGAATTAATCAGGGTACTTACTGGAACTCTAAACCAAAGTAGTATTTCTATAAAAAAACCAAATTGCTTAAAATAATTATTTGGAAGTAAGCCAAAGAATCCAAAATCTTATTCCAAATTTTTCAGGAAGTACGAAAAAACCCAGAATGTAGTTTTCCACCTCATCTTATGTCCTTATAAGTTCTCCCACTCGAAGTAGCCTTTCACTTCTTCTGCACTAATTGCATATTCTCAGATCTTCATTTAAAACAAACATAGTCTTTCCTTTACATGTTACTAGGTTTGAAAATTGAGGGCCCTTTGTGCATATTTGTTAAATGATATTTGAAACAAACTTGCATTTCTGTTTTCCACAAGGAAACCCTCTCTCTCTCAGGGTAAGTTTGAAAATACAATTCCTCAGCAACAAAGCTGTTTAAATAAGTTACTGTCACTGTGTTGTAGTTTGCCTTGTGTTGCATTCAGTTGCACCAACTAGTTGTTGAATGAGACAATAAACGGCACTACTGAAATGAACTGGGTTACTAGCATCTTTTCACTAGTCCAGTTTGCAGAAGAGTGGTTGCATTGGCCCAGAGGGACAGAGCAATGAACCAAGTGAGGGGACAGGAAAAAGCATATGGAGGAAGAAATGGTGGGATGATATTAAACTAGCATTGCCACCAGGGAAAGCCTCACATGAAACTTTTTTTAAAAATTTTTTTAAATTTTTTTTTTTAAAGTGCAGTGTGGTGTCCAGCACAGTAATTATGAAGATATTCCAATGACAGCTGTAGTCCCAATAAGCACTATTTTCATCTCACTTCTTACTCATCACTTTTATCACTCGCTTACACTATTAAGTGATAAAAACATATTAATAAAAATATGTTGGCATTTTAGTGAACCGTCTCTATTTTTTAAATATATTTTTAGTAATCTTCAAATTTCCCCAGATCTAACTTGCAACTTTCATAGCCACACACTTTTGTCCATGCTTGGAGAGCAAAAGGTAAATGGATTTATAAAGAAAAAAACCCCCAAACATCATAGCAAACTTATTTATAGAATGATCGTTCTTCATACCTTTTTTTACCTGTATTTTGCAGCTTTCTGAAAAATGTGCATCAGTAGTTTAAGCCTTGAGTCTGATACTCAGATGATGTAAATCTGCAGATAAAATTGCAACAGAAGTATGCCAACAATGATTGCAGGGAGATGTAGGTCTTTGTAATATGATAGGGACTTCAGCACTATTTCTGATTAATTTTTCTGAATACATGTATTTTCTAGGAGAAAAATAGATTAGGAAGAAAGAGGCTGAAATACAACTAGCTTATTTAAGGGAATGCAAAACATAACAAGAAATTCAGGCTTTGTACAGGGAGAGGAATTAGAGTTTTGTAAATTAATGCAGATAGTTTTAATTAATATCAAAGCTCATACTCTGCCCACCTTGCCAGATTAGATTTAAGGGAAAGCTTTGAGAAATATTTATCTGGGCAGATGTCTCACCAAGATATTTGTACAGAAATACATCCAAGAATTATGCAGTCCTTTCAAAATTAATGTTGCTTAGTTTGTTTTGTAACTAAGAACATAATTGAAAATACAATTAAATTGAAAATACTTATTAATAATGCCCAAACCATCTGTGTGTTATGCGCTCTGAATAACTCTTTCATGTTTAGAATGAGAACAGAGAGACTACTTAGCAAATTCCTATAGCTCCACTGAGGGAAATGATCTCGTAATAGAGTATCCAAGTTCATATCTACAACACCTTATTTCTCCTTTTATTTTTCTTACGTTTATGTATTAAAATTGTATTGTATGTTTCCTTGTTGTAACATCAGAATAATGACAGAACCACTTTTTGCTGCATCCAGAATGCTTGTGCCCCTCCTTGGTGCACAAGTTAGGAACTACTAAGTTAGGAACAACTGAGGAAGCTTAACTGCATATGAAAAAATCTACTGTGAACCCTAGGATGGTTTTACGTTCCCTTGTTTTTCCTGCTGCCTAAAATTAAGTATGTTTGGACAATTATGCATAGCATCTATGGAAATATTTTCACAAGACGAAGCTCCTTCATCAAACCCTCAAAGCAGAAGATGGGCAAATCTAGATCCTCTGCTGTGAAGGTAGCCTGGAATGGTTACATGTGTGGAAGGGAAGGAAATTCCTAAATTCACCTTAGATTTGTGCTTTTTGCTTTTCAATGGCTCAAAATTTTGTAATTCATGGTACCAATAACTACAAGTAGGCGAGTGGCATAAGCTGTGACATTTACTCATAGTCAAGAGCAGATTATCTTTCCCATCTCTTCCCAAGAAGAGATGTCTGTATGTGCTTATGATGAACATACATTTTTCATTTTTCATAATGCAAAATTACTAACAGACGCAGTTGATGCCTAAAAAAAATAACTTTTCATTAGGTTCTGGTTTGCATTGGTGCTTCAGGAAAAAAAGGTTGTGCATGTACAATTTTGTATATTAAAGTACGAGCAGCATTCTCAAATGTGTCTGTGAGACTAAAAGCTTTAATTTTCATATCCAAAATTATTTTGGCATGGGAGAGCTAAACTTACATGCTCTGAATCACCCTGAAAGAGCCTTTCCTTTTTTTTCTTGGCAAGTAGGAGAAAAGTCTTCACTGGGCTAAAATTAGCTACTATAAAATAACTTCTGCTTCCCCCAAGTGTATATGCTTCTACTGTTACAGCACCTAAAGGCTAAGAACGTTGCCTAAGAAATATGACAGAGCCTCTAAACTGAAGTTATGTAAAGTACATACACTGGTTTTGTGCCTCAGTAGAATACCATAAACATTTCTGTCACCTACATGCTGTCTGAACATCTGGTTATCTTTTAACATCTGATTAACTTTTTTGAAATGCCTAATACTAAAAATATGCCATCATTTTTTGGAGTATATTTATTCAGCTGCAGCTTCACCATCTGAAGGGTAGATAAATTGCAATTAAGAAATCAAGTTTCTGCCAGAAGGCCACCAAAAATTATGAAATTTTCAAGTCCTAACTCCACATTTCTGGATGGAATTTCTGCATCAAGTACTCTAAGTTCTCCATATCATTGTATATATAAAGCAAAATAAATTCTCCACTATTCTGGTCCTTTCTTTGTGCCACTTCTTAACCTAGATATCTCAGTTTTGCTTTTAAAATACCTTAGACAGGAGTATATTCACTCTACCGGTAAACTTAAAACCTGAAGGCCAAAGAATCACTTAATTTGGTCTGCCCTGACACCTTTGATGAGAACACAAGTTTCACTGGTTTGAACCCCCAAATCTGTCCTGTTTTTTGAAGCCAGTCACTGGAGAAAGTTCAGACTGAGAAGAGAGAGTGCAGCTTTCACAGCAGGTGATAAATAAGGAAGCCAGAAACATTTCTTTTAATTAAAAAACAGGGAAAAAGAAAACCAATAGTTTTCCATTTCAAAAGGGTGTCTCCAAGTTTCAGTAGTATCAGTATGGATTACAGTCTCCCCACTGGTTACTCCTGAACTATGTCTTTACTGCCATAACACTCTCACTCTTCCTGATCCTGTATGTGTATTAACCACCTATTACATCTTCTCATGATTTTAACTTATAAGCCTGCGCATCAGACACTCTGGAGAGTAGTCTTAAACCCTGCTTTGGGTGCCAGACTAAACCAGCTCTGTCCTGAGGCTCGGTGGACAGAGAAGGGAGAAGGAGGTTCTTCCATGGGGTGATGCAGAGAAGGGGGGCTGATTCAAGTTGTTCCCTGCAAAGGAGCCTCTCTCTCTACACCGACTAAGGAAGGACTTCAGAGAGATGAACTATCTTTAACCGATTTCCTCTCTGTCAGTGTTAGGTATCTAAAGTGCAGCAGTGACGCCCCCTCCATTTTTGCATTTTTCTTTGTGTACTAAAGGGGATTCTGGTCTGTAATTCAGGCTTTCAAGGAGTTCTCTCCTATAAGTAATTATAACAAAAGTAAAAAAAAGTAATGAGAGTGAAATTGCACTGACATTTTTTTAGAGAAATACCAGAAAGAAGCTGAAGATCATTGCCCCTCTGAAGTGTTTTCTCTCTTATTGTTTCACGAAGCCCTTACGCAGCAGAGCCAGCCAACGCCATATGAAATGATGGTCTGTGAACTCTTGAGTGCAGGCGGTCACCTCAGGGACACACAGTGCCCTTCCACTGTCCCTGGGCCAGCCCTATTTGTGGCTTCGAGCAAATTATGGCCATAATGGTGGCACTTAAAGGCAGAGTCTGTCTGTCTACCCCTAGCAAGACTCTGAATATTCTAGGTAATGGGCTGGAAGCTGTATTTGCTTTGGTGCTCTGGGAGGAAGGGAGCGTTACACAGCCACAGCCGGCCATCAGGAGCTGTCTCCAGAAGCAAAAAACAGAACAAGATGAAAGGAAAGAGAAGAAAAATGAACTTCAACAGAATGTAAGAGTTAAATTGAAGACCCAGTGAAACTAATTAGGAGATTAAAGTACCCAATATAATTACATTTCCTTTCTCTGTCTTCCCCCCCCAAGAAAAAAGCATGAAAATAAAGCTCTGCTTTCCCAGTAATGTAATGCAGTGAAAATGTAATATATCACCAAATATCAAGTAATGTATTTTACTGGAAAATTAGAAAAGCAATACTGTTCATTTACTCCAACATTGAGAATGATCTCAATGAGATCCCTTTTGTAGAAAATCTTTATTTATTCACAAAGGTATGTACGCCACTGAGAAAGGGAGAGCAACCTGATTTGAAACAACAAATATTCAGTCCTTAGGAGCTAAATGAGAAAAGAAATAGCACGACTTGCTGACCTATATAGTAGCCCATCAAGAGGTGAATTCATTATTTTTATTATTTAAAACAGCACTTTGCAGGCATTAGCTAATTCTCCCAGCCTCCCCTGTTTATAAATAGAGATGCTGAGGAAGAGGGAATGGATGCTTTGCCAGAACCATGCCCCATCGAAGGAGTGGAAATAGAATAAAATCTCAGGAGCTCTTTACATGCAGCCTGCAGTTCTCTGAACCTCTCGCAAGGCATATGGAACAGAAGCCAAACCGTTTAGAGAATTGCTGGTGATGTCGCAGACAAACGGAGACATTTGCCTTCAGGTCAGACACATTAAATTGATTGTTGGACGACTCCAAGAAGACCCCAAGAGCTTCAGTCATCCTACAACTTGAGTCACATGCCTTCTTTGCAGGAATACCCCGGAAGGCAGAGAGAAAAAACCCACCTTCTCCCTCGCTGGCAGATGGCATTGCAGCCACTTGGCAGAAGGCAGGATATTACAGTTCAGCAGAAAAGGATAGTCCTGGGTCAAAAAATAAGGAGTGTCAATGTATGGTTCGTTCATGTCTGCTTTCCTAGTAAACAACGGCTAAAGTTGCTATGAAAGGAAAGAGAAAAAAGTCTCAAATATGTACTTCCACGCTCGTTTACAGCTTTTTCTTCAGGAAGAATCTTTTGTAGGACACAAAGACAAAGCCAGGAACCTGGCTCATTTACCTAAAATTATCACCTGTCTTTTAGAGAATTAAAGCTAGGTTCGATAGGCCACAATTTCAAGTTAATCAGGGAGATTTCCTCCAAAATCAGTGCAAAGAGATGGCAGAAGATGACTTGCCATACAAGAGTGCCTGTCCTAGACACCTATTTAAGGATGGAATAAGCTGTGCTCCGGATGTAGCTGTATCTTTTTATTAGCAAGATGATGAAAGGATAAGCTTTGGCTGGATGCTTAAGTCTAGGTAGCTAAGGCTAGATGAGATGAAAAGTTCCAGAAAATGGTTTAAATTTTTGAGGAGAGATATATATATTACAATGATAAGTATTCAACCTATGGTCAAGCTCTGTATCAACACTATACATAATTACATATGTTTTATTAGTAGGGATGTTTCTTCTGGTCAAAAGAAGCAGCCCCCACATGTGGGAACCTCAGGGCAGAATTGGCCAGCTCTCTCTCCTGCATGCCCCCACTCTCAAATGCATTTAAAACTCACAGTGCAGCCATGAGTATTCAAAACATAAAGATCCTATCAAACTTTCATATGATCAGTCTGAAAGAGTTTTCTAGAATGGCATATTTTCCAGGAAAGTGGAAAAAAATGTGGGGTAATAAGCAGGGAGAAGGTTACTTGGTAACATACGTTATTTCTAAATGAATTCTTTCTCTTTTCCGTATTCTTCATACCACAGACATGCGTGGAAACAGGGCTACAAATACAAGTTAGTATGCATTCCAGAATAGCAGCATCATATCAGTACATCACAAAGAAAACCTACCTTATAAGCATTGTAACTTAAGCTGATAAAAAATATTCTACAGTAACATGCTTAAACAGAAAATCAGACTATGAGAGGTTATATCTAAAAGTACTTTTTTTTTCTTTGAGTGAGGGTGAGAGAGAGCAAATGAAAACTATTTGGTTGATCAACCAAAACTTAAGACTTCTTACATAGTACACATATTTTTTTATTTTATTTAAGAAAAAGATTATAAAAGAGTATTTCTGAGAAAAATCAAGTACTATCTCTTTCCTATGAGGTTAATTTTGACACAAGGAGGGACTGGGATATCTATAAGGCAACTGAGCAGAAAAGACAAAAAGATGTCTGATATCTGTAAAAGCATAATCAGGCTATAACATTTGTTAGAAGACAGCAAATGTATACAATTGGGAAAGGAGGAAAAAATATTTTAAAAGCTGTAATCTACCTTTTGGTGGTTCTTTCAATCCTTTTTCTTCCATCCCCTTATGGGGGGAATCTTTATTCTTCTCTCTATTTTCTTTCTACAAGCCTGGTTTAAAAACCCATTGCAATCTTTCCCCTGATCTCAGCATGCTTTGGATCAGACCTTACTCTAACAGGCATAGGCTAATTTGTGCAGGACATTTATATTATCTTCTTCCTGCTGCAGTCATGTGCAAAAGTTATATTTCACTTGTTTGATGGCTTCAGTTAATGAAGAATAGCCTCAGTTCATTTCAGCTCATGCCCAAATATACCAGCTGGATATAATATTATGACTGAGCTCTCATTATAAAGATGTCATGATAAAGATGACCTACAATTTTTGGAGAGAAATTATCGGACTTCCAGATCCCATGTTATTTGTTCATTGTTCCATGGCTGAAAATGTCAACAAACAAAAACATGTTCTTACTCTCTAACGGGAAGCCTCACAGGATACAGAGCAAACATCTGCAAGATAATTCAATCAACTTAATGACATTAGTATCTTCCAAGTTTGTACTGCACAGCCTTTTAAAATCCAGTCTGAAAAACTTTTATAACTTACTGGGTGATAGTTAATGCTCTAATTTTGTAAGAAAAGCTTAAAAAAAATCAAGCCAAAGGGACAAAACTGAAGGTAATGTGGAAAGTGGGAACAAAGGAGAGTGCAAGAATCTTAAAATCTGAATTAGAGCTGTTTGAACAGGGATTAGTAGCTTCAGTGCCTGCTGACATTAACATAAATTTCCCATTGTTTTGGGGCAATCAGGCCCAGATGCCTGAAGCTTTCTCACAATAATTCATCTTTCTGGGAAGTACTGAATGGGAAACTAATACCTTAGGAATGTAATGGGAAAGAAAATGAATTCTTCAGTGTTCTTAACGTGCTTGTGTCTTACAACCATCATGGATACTATTCTTAACAAATAGACTCAGATAATTAAATCTCTGACTCCCCTCCCAGGTAATGGGTAAAATAATATCCACAATTTATTGTAAAAATTCAAAATAAAAGAAGAAATATACAACTCTGAGGATGCTAACGCACATACTTGACATATTGTTTTGCCTACCAAGAATGTATAGATATTCCTATTGAATACAAATTGTTTAAACTGGAAAAAATAATTAATATAAGAGGAACTAGTAAAGCGTCTGATAATGTTTGCTTGGTACTAAAAGTGCTGGATGACACTCCAGTGCAAGGGTTTGACTGAGTATTTCTGTTAATGGTTGTTGCAACAATTGCTCCTATCAGTAGAACCAGTCAACCCCAAAATAAAATGAAATCTACTATTTTAAAAATAGCCTGCTGCAAGATTTTACAAAAAGAAGCGCTGCTTAGAAATTAGAAATTTTTTTTTTCTTATATAAAGAATATACATTACAAAGACAAGACACTGCTCTCAAACCTGTTAAAATCATCTGAGAGACCTATATACAGCTCTTCAGACCTTACAGTTTTGTACCAAAAAAACCAAAGAAAAGCAAGAGACTAATGCAGGAAATTACACTATGCATGATATTAGGCAAAAATTTAAGAACATTTACTTTGAAACAGTAAAGCCTTCTATTCTGACAAGTGTTTATTACTGTTAACGTGTTATGTCAACAATTATTTCTGCTTGGTAAACTAAAGTACTTTCACAAAGAAACACATGGTATGTAGGTTAAGCAATAGCTTCAAGTGTCTTGAATGTTGTTGTGCTCATTCTGTTAGACTTTGTCATCAGTGCTCGATAAATTAGCTATCTTACATATTATGAGTCAAACAATTAAAGAACATCAGCTCTGACTGTATTGATCGAAGCACTGTATGGCAGAGCTGACACTGAACTACATTACATTAAGGAGGTCTGTGTGTGAAACATCTGGCGATTCCACCAGCTAGGGAGACAGTCTTCCATGAGTTCCTCAAACTTGCTAAGCTTTAGAACACCAGTAATAAATATTCCCAATAAAAAGTGTCATTTCAAAGTGAAGCCAGTATTTTGCGCCACTGGAGTTATTTAGGATGAATGATGTATATGGGGATGATATTCTGTAATGATATTTTTAAGGAAAGTTTGTCCCTTTTCTTCACGTTCATATAATTCATTAACCTAGTTTAAATAAAATTCTGTTATTTAGATCGGAGTTATGCTAACAAAATTTTGAAGGAGCTTTGAGAGAAAGCAGCTACAGTACATACTTCAGATTCTTTCCCCACCTCATGCAGTCAGCTTCTTGATTTTCAGATATTATTTTATAGCCTGATTTTTTTCCCTTGAGCTGCAAGACCTAACACTAAGGGGCACCAGAGAACTGAACTGCATCTGTTCAGATCCATCAGGAACTAGCTGCTGCAACTAATGTTGTAAGTTATTCACCGTGCCAGGTGGAGAGGGAATGGGGCTTGGGGGAAACAAACGTTAACAGGCGAAACAACAGTTCTGCATGACACATTCTCTGTTACAGAAAACTGTCACTGGAAAAGCAAGGACTCGCTCATTTCAGGAATGCGGAATATCTTATTATAGTTTATTGCTAGGTGTTGAAAAAGAACTCTCACTCTATTTTTCCAGACGAAAGTTGGGAAATGTGAGAAAATATTGTATGACGTGAAAATGGATTTTTTTGGAGAAGCCAAGTATATCTAAAAAATCCTAGCAGATTTGACTTTGAGTATCTTTGCTTTGATCCTAGACAAGTGTAACCAGAGTAGCACAGACATAGGAATTCATTCTCATATTAAGTTTCAGATGAGGTCTGGATACCAGCATTTTTTCATTACTGGTTCTTAAAATTCCACTATGGAGATAAAGAACATTTCTAATTTCCCCGTGGATTGCAAAATTGCCTATTAACCTCTCATTTTCCCAATGAGACAAAAGGAAAACAATATTAAAAAAATATAAATCAAGCCTGTTTGCCAGGTGTGGACTCCAAAACTGACTTCCTTCACCCTGAGTTTAGCTGTCAAATAGAACATAATTATGCAGTCAGTGCCACATATCTTAATAGAGCATGTTCTGAAAATCTCAAACCTGATTTCAGGAACCTGTTGCTTATCCCAGTTGTTTTGGCTTTTTTTTTTTTTTTTGTCCTGTGTTTCTGTTTCAGTCCTTCTATTCCACCACAAAATACATTACCAACCAAGCAAAACATAGTTAAATAAATGACACTACATGTTAGAGAAGATAAGTTGTTCTGATTCCCTTTTAAAAGCTCAGTCATGGTCTTGTCCCAGAACAGAAAGCATCACAAAAATGCAAGTACATTACAGGGCCCAGTATGTCAAATCATTGCAATCAAAGCTCCAAGACCAAAATTAATAATGTACCATTAGCAGATGGTGTGAGCTGATTGACTGAGAATTGCAAAGATGCATTCTGATATGAGTACTGTAGTCTTTTTCTTACAATATTAGCACTTATTTCTGTGTCTTTAAATAGTCTATCAAAATAAAAGGCACAGATAACTTCTGCTCGGTGTAGAATTTGACTCATGGATCTTTTAAGGCCAGATGAGACCATTATGATAATGTGCTTTGACCCCCAGCATAACACAGGGCATAGAACCTCGCTCAGCAATTCCTCCCTCGGGTCTGCTCTTCTGTTTGAGGTATACCATCTCCTTTTGAAAGACATCCAGCCTTGATTTATTACTCAAAGTGATGGAAATTCCAGCACATACCTTGGTAAGCTCACCCCACAGTTAACAACAGCTGCAGTCAGAAAAGGTACAAGTTTTGTCCTCCTCTGATACCATTTAGCGTCAGATTTCTTCCCACTACACCTTTTGAAGCTGAATTAGAGCGCTGTCAGCGATCTATATTAGCTTATAGACCATGGCCACGTTTGTTAAAGAATAAAGCTTTCTTTAACCAAATAATGGAGGAAAGCCACCTTTTGGGGTACATTGTGCACCTTGTTCAAGGGCCTTTAGCAGTTCTAAATGGTCCCTCACCCCAGGATGGAGAAAGCCTCTGAACAAGGAAGGGTACAGCCTCTGAACCTTCCCCCGCTCCAACGGAGAAATTAAAATATACCTCTTTGTTATGCTATGGCCAGATAACATACCTGTTGTCTTGGGAGGAAGACCTTGTAGCTCCAGGTCTTCATCTGATAACGTTCAACCTCTAGCTGGCACCTTCTCTTGTCTCGTGCGTGATCCAAGTTTGTCTGTTGCTGTTACAGTAAGGTGCGTCAGCAAGCAAGATGAAGGTAACTTAAGAGTGACCAAACAGTATGTTTATTTAAGCAAGAGACCCTGCTGGTTGGGGCCGGAAGGTGGTGGGATCTCTGCTGTGGGTCTGAGTGGAGACGATCAGCGATTCATGCCCCTGAGTTAAGCCTGCTCTCTCCGTCTGTCTCTCTAGGCAGTGACATCTACAAGGTGAACTACAAAGACTGGCAGCATTCACCCGGTTCGTGTGCTGGACCAGGGTTTTGCAAAACTCGTCTTGGGGGAACAGCCTGGGGTTTACGGGTGTTACGCTTTCCGGCTCGCTGACTGAAATTCAGGCAGCTGTGTTGTCTTCAGGCATTTTACTGTGGGGCCAAAACCTGCCAGGATCCAGCGCCTGGAGTTTCACATGCCAGCCGTGATCTGCTGTGACAAGGGCAGACACAGCGACAGACCTCTCCAGCCACCATCCTGTGTGGACGTGGTGTTTCAGGGCCACAACGGGAAAGAGAGCCTGAAGGAGAGAGGGCCGGAGGGTGGTACCGAGCAGTCCCTTCGGCGAGACGAGCAGGAAGAGTTGCACTGAGGCAGCCCTTTGGAGAGGCCATGTGGTCCCCAGTGCCTCTCCCACCTCCTCCTCCTCCTCCTCAGGAGGAGGCAGAGTTGCTGCTGCTGCCAATGCGCCAGGATAGAGAGATCTCGGCGCGGGAGGAGATGACGCAAAAGGCAGAGCTCCCCCCAAAAAAGTGTTTCTCCAGGACGAAGATGGCGGCAACTTAGCCCAGGGGCCCAAGATGCCTGTGCCCATTGGGGGCCCCCAGCCTGGCAGTTCCGCCCCGTGCGCCCGGGGACACCGCGCCCGGCGGCAGCAGCGGCGGCAGCCGCAGCCCATTGTCACCAGCAGCGGCGGCGGCCCCGGCAGCCTCCTCCTCCTCTTCCTCTTCCTCCTCCTCTTCAGCATCCTCGGCAGCGCTCCGGGAGCCCTGCAGCAGCGTCTCTCCAGTTAGAGCGGAGGGGGGAAGAGGAGAAAGAGGAGACGGAGACAGCGGTGCAGGCATCTGTGAGGAAGAGGAGCGGCGGCGGCGGCGGCGGCAGGGAGGAAGAGGAGGCGAGGAGCCCGCCCGGAGCCGGCCGTCGGCAGCGGGGGAAGCGGCATGCGGCTGTCCGGGGGCAGCGGGCTTCTCTCGGGAGGGAGATGGGGAGCTGCGATCTGACCATGCCTGGGTGAGAGGGGGAAAGGACCAGCCGCGCAGCCCCGCCACCGCCAACTACCACCACTACCACCACCATCTCCGCTCCCTCCTCCTCTCTCTGCGTTATTGCTCTTAGCTTCTCCACGGCACTCCGCGTTGGATGGACTGGGGCTGCTTCGCGTGGTGAGACCACGGCAGAGCCACCGGCGAAACCCAACAATATCTCAGAGGAAGAAAAAGAGAGAAAGAAGAGGGAGAAAGGGGGGGGGGGGAAGGGGGGGAGAGTGGAAGAGGGAGCGAGCGAGCGAGCCAAGGGAAGGCAGGCAAGAAAATCCCCCCAATCTTTTAAGTCAATGCATGTTGCGGTGACACCGGCAAAGGAGCCCTCACGGTGGAGTCGGCCAGGGCTGTGCGTTCCCAAAATATGACCAGGGGTGCTTGGATGTGCAGTCGGCAGTACGATGACGGCTTAAAAATCTGGTTCGCACCCCGGGAGAACGAGAAGCCCTTCGCGGATTCAGAGAGGGCTCAGAAATGGCGACTGTCCCTGGCATCGCTCTTGTTTTTCACGGTCCTGCTCTCTGATCACTTGTGGTTCTGCGCCGAGGCCAAATTCACGGGGACGGGAGAGAAGGAGCAGCCGCCGCCCGAGACGCCGAAGCCCGCGGAGCCGCCGGAGCTGCCGGCGGGCATGGGGGAGCCGGCGCCCCCCGCGCCCCGGCTCCTCGCCCCCCCCTCGCCCTCCCTCCCGCCCTCCCCCGGCGGCGGCGGCGGCGGCCGCCCCAACGGCACCGAGCCCCGGCACGGCAAGGCTGCTTTTCTGGGGAACTCCACCGCCAGGCCCCTGGAGACGTGCCCCCCGCCCAGCTCCTCGTCCGGGCAGTGCTTCAGCCTGGGGGACGCGGAGGCGGTGTGCCGGCGGCGGGGGGGGCCGGGCCGGCCGGCAGGCGCGGGGCAGAGCCCGGCGCCCGGCTGGGACCCGACGGATTTTTACCTTTCCTTTTGTAATTCCTACACACTTTGGGAGTTGTTCGCCGGGTTGTCCAATCCGGACACTTTGAACTGCAGTCTGGATGTGGTGCTGAGGGGGGGAGGCTCCTGCAGCCAGTGCGTCCAGGCTTACCAGCGCTACGACCAGCACGCTCAGGAGAAATACGAAGAGTTTGAGGTTACGCTCCAGAAGTATTTACAGTCGGAGGAGTACTCGGTGAAATCGTGTCCTGAGGATTGTAAGGTAGGAGCCCCCGCTGTGTTTCCTGTCCCTGCCTGGCGGGCTGGCGTGCCTCCCTCGGCTGTTGCGGCTGCCGCGGTCCGTGTTGTGGCTGCTTCGGTCTCTGCTCCTGGCGCCGGCGGCCGCGGGCTTTGGGGCGCAGTCGGAGCTGCGGAGGAGATCGGCGGGGAGCCCCCGTGAGCGCATTGCTAGAAGGGAGGCAGAGAGAGGGGGAAGCTTGAAAAAAAAAAAAAAAAAAAGAAGAGGAAAGAAGCGATCCTCGGTCCTCTGGGAGTGCAGCGCTGGATTCCCCCTCCTCATGAATATGCGATTGGCTCCGGCTCGGCTGCCGGCTTCCAGCGGGCTGGTATGCGGCTTGGCGGCAGGCAGCGACAGGGGCTGCATGCCAATGAGCGGGGCCCGGAACGGCCGCCGGGGCCGGGGCCGGGGCCGCCCGCCGGCGCTGCCCTGCCCGCCGGCACCCGCGGGGCGGGCCGGGCCCGGAGCCTGCAGGCCGGCGGCCGGAGGCGCGGCGGGGCCGGGGCTGGGCCGGGGCCGGGGCCGGGGCGGCGGGGGGCCGGGGGGCCGGCGGGCCGGGCGTCTCGTCCCCCCGCGGGGGCCGGCAGCGCGCACCGGCGGCTTCGGGTGGGTTCCGTCGGGCGCCGGCCCCCGGGGGCGGCGGAGCGGGCGGGCTGCCGGCCGCCTCGGGAGCGGGGAGCGGGACCGTGTCTGCAGGCGCCCTGCCAAAATCTGCGGAGCGGGGAAGAGCTGGAGGGCGAGGGTGGATGTCAACGGGCACGGCGGTGGCCCTTGGAGGGGCAGCGACGGTGACAGCATTTCGATAAGCTGCCGCCGTTTTCTTTGGTGCCACCGGTGACCGCTTAGAAAGATCTAGAGGTGTTTCTTTTCCTTTGTTAGAAAGAAGGCAGGGTCCCACTTTGGCTCTTTGTAGTTGTTGCCTTCGCTCCACTTTTGCGCAAGATTACTTGGCCTAGCTCTCAAGACAGGAAAGGGCAGAAAAAAAGTGTTGTCCTCGGCGCCTGAAGTAACTAACTGCATGCCTTTTGCCCCGTTTGTTTGAGTATTTGTTGAGAGCCGGGCCAGGTGAATGGTTTCTGCCCTGAACTGGATTATCTCGACTACTGTAGTACGACATCAACCAGTCTGAACCAAATCCTGCTTTAGCAGTGGAACACAACGGTGCATACAAATCCCTGCTCTGAACAGAAGGCCTAGCACTACCTCCACGCTTTCTAACTTCAGCAGCGCCTTCTGAAATCATTTCACGATAACAGTCCATGCCTAAAGAATCCCAATCACCAATAAGTTAGCGTAATTTGCACATATCTTTGCCACAAAAATCGATCCACCGTCCCTCCAGAAGCTGAAATACCCTGTTGTCTTAATTGGATAAAGTAGGAAAGTTGCTGTATTTATTTTTTCTTGTTAAACCTGACAAAAGTAAAGTAGTCTCATCAGTAATTTTGACCCCACTTTTCTACGTTATAAGCTGTATGTGTACACACTCACTGTATATATGTTATGTACTCAGTTACTGATGGTGTAAATGTATTTTATTTCCAGAGGGAATTGGATAAGTAAAAAGCATATCGAATATAAATAGATGTCTACTGCTGTAAGGACATCTTTGCCATTTCAGTAGCTCTCTAACTAGACATTGACCTACTACTAGTCTGTACTGCCAAGCGATCAACATCTACACGCTTAAAGTGATTTTTTTGTGTCACAGTTTAGTTTGACTGAACTTTACCACAAAGCGTGCAGTTGCTCTACAGTGTATCGTGGTGTTGAAAGTGAACAGAACAGCAAATGTATGCTGTGTAATGATTTCCCCTTCAGAGACTGAGTAAGGAGAGGTGCTTGTCTAATGACCGGGAAAACAGTTGACGTTAAAACGATTGCGTGAAACCTATGAATGAACTGGACGAATGCAGTGCCAGTGACCTACAGTTCTGCGGTTCCGAGTGCCAGATGGTATCGCTCTGTGTTTTGAGAATTTGGCCAGCCAGTCAGTGTTAAAAATGAAGGCTGTTCCCGCAGCGGAAAGAAAAAACGAAGCCCGAACCGAGGGTGCGACTTCGCGTTCTCCTCGCCGGGCGGTGCGGGTCGGGGCGGAGGTTGCTGTCCAAGGTGCTGCAAGTCCGCGCAGGCAGCCGGCGGGGCGGCGGGGAGAAGCCGCTCTGTCCCGCCCGCGCCCTGACGGGGGGGCTCGGGGACCCCCCGCAGCCTTCGGGTTCATTCTGGTGGCCGAGGGAGCCAGGCGTTTGGCGGGTCCAGCCGTGAGTGTGTCGATGTGCTTGTACGTGGTCTGCCCTGAAGCGTGTGCGGGTGAAACTAGAAACTCGTCGTGAATACTTCTGTGATCATTGCAATATTTTGCTGGACTTCCTGGTGTTTTGTACGTCTGTCATTTATAAAACTCAGTCAGGAAGTAGCTTTTTTGTGTAAGAACATGTTAGTTTTTTGAGCATCGGACATCTAGATGATTCTTAGCTTAAGAATCAGAATAGAAAATAACTTGACATCTAACGATGCGCTTTAAGTATGCACCATTTGGTTGGTTTGTGTGGTGAGCTGCTTTTTCTTTTCTTTCAGACAAAACGCTAAAAATGCTGACTTTAGCTAATAATCATGTATGGAAGCACTGGCTTAATACAATGAAAGGCTTGTTAAATAAACTATTTCTATTTAAGACATCTTTAGTATTCTGGGAGGGCTGCTCCATTCACAGAAAAAGAGAGCTTTTCATCCAGTTGACCAATTATAGCTGATGACAAAATCAGTAAAATTTACCCTGAATAACAGTCAGCCTAAAACCTGTAATCGGGTATTACTTCCCCCTTCCCCAACTCTCCCCACCACTATCCTCCACCCTTGACACAGTCAGTTCTCACAGTAAAGAGTGAAGATCATGGGGGTTTCTCAGTCCAGTAAGTTACGCCTTTCCGGAAAGCACTATTGGTTATAACAAATAGTACATATCAATATACTCTTGATGTATGAGTCTAAACCTCAGACTTTACATTTTGATTCCTTTATCTGAAACCGGTAGAAAATGAACTTTACTTTCAAAATATTCTGTGTTCCACTACATGTCTCCTGGTCTCTGAAGAATATTTTAAATAAATTGCTTTGTGTTGCAGAACTTTGCAGGCAGGAGTTGTTTGGGTTATCAGTTCACATTTAGCTATTCTACATCATGAGTTTTGGTTTTGGTTTTAATATATAAGTATACTCACTCTTTTTGTTTGAAAAGAATGCTGTCCTGTAATTAAGTTCTTACTATTAAACTTCTCATTGAGTTGCATTGGGATTTTTAAAAATTTGTAGAAAATGCTGGGAATCTTGATTTTTAGAACATTTGGAAAGTCACTGGTTTTGATAGTATCAATGAACATGCATATGCATTTTATATTGTTAGGATGTCAGTGGACTTTGTATGTTGTTTAGAAGTTTGGGATATCAGTGTTGTCTCACTATAAATCCATCTTCAGCTTATTTCTTAAAAAATATCCTTGCAGTCTGATGTCTTTATATATTGTGTTCTTGTCTTGATAGTCACATATCAGCAATGGCTAAACAATTAATGTAAGAGAAATATTTGAATGAATTACATATTCAACAAGGTGACATCATAAATTGCTGTAGCTTTAATGAATCACTAAAGTGACAGAGTAACTGAAAATCTGGATCTACATTTCTGTTTTTCTGTTTTACATTTAATTTAAATTTTTTTTTTGGTAATATTTATGAAATTTTGCTTTTGCACATCATAAAGTCCTGGTTATATTTACAGAGATTGTTCTTGGCAATATCTATAATTTCTTGCTTTCCCGAATACCATTTTTATAGGCACTGTGACACAGTACTGTATTCAGACAATTAACAGAGAACTGTATTGGCTTGACGTTGGAAGACACAGTTCCTCATAATGACTTGTCAGCTTTCTATCAGGGGAAATACTCAAGTTCGTATTCTTAAGACAGCAAGCAATCGCTCTGTGGAATAAAAGAAAATTCTGGCTACTTCTGATTAAAAACTGGGTCAAATAACTAAGTAGGACATATAAATGTAAAGGTTTTTAGCTTTTTTTTTTTTGAGAGATAGAACTTACGTCATTGTGAAAAATTTCAGATGCCAGGGCTTTCTTGGTAAATGTATTTATTAATGTTTGAACAAAACATCAGTTATCATTTTTTGACACGGGTTTCTTTAACCCACTGGAAGTTGAGAGTGTTTATAATGTGGCCTTCCTTAGTGCTAGTTAAAATATTGAAATGTGTAATTCAGGTAAGTGCATTATAATTAAAATAAGATTAAAATAATTCAGTTTTCCTCCTAGAATATCAAAGGAGAAAAATAAAATGTACCAACTCTTTTTATATCAACATTGCTAAAAAGCAAACTTTAGCTGACATGCTAGGTGCTCAACATGTACATGCAGACTTTTTTTTTCCTTTTTTTCAGGAATTAAATATCATTTAATAACTTCTGATCTGAGGTTTATGAAGTTGGTATCAGAAATATGTAAGAAAATAGCTGAGTTATAATACTACTTAGTTGAAAAACGTATATCAATAAAGGGTTTCATCATTAAACAGATTGTATAGTTGATAGGAATATAGAGCTGGTGCTTCTGTTACTAGATATTTTTTTTTTTATCAAAGAACTGTGTTCAACTACTTTGAGTAAGAGGATGATTGAAAGTTATTTAAAACAATTACAATCACATTTGTTCTCATTTAGCTGGAAATATCAAAGCTTATATGAATCATGACTTTTCCAAGAACTTTTTCCTAAACAGCATATGTAGTCTCATCAGGTTTTGATTTAAACTCTCAGTTAAGCTGGCAGAAAAGAGCAGATGAAAAATACAAACCCAGAAGCTCAAGAACCCTTTTGTTATAAAAGGTCACATAGACCAGCATCTGCCACAAAGTTAGACATTTCAATTGCACATCTCACTCACACAGTATTTATATTATATGCAAGAGTGATACCTAACCTAATCAGAAGAAACTCTTAACAAATAAAACCTTCAGAAATCTGCACTGATGGTCAGCATCTAATACAAACGGGAAACAATAAGTATTAACTATTGAACTGATGCCTTTTCAGAATGTGTTTAAATTTAAATATTTATTTTAAAGCTCTTTTTAAAATGAATAATATGCTGTATTAAAAACCCCACGATACTTAAATGTATATATTTTTAAAAGTTTTGTTTAAAATGCTGTGAAACTAATGTGACTGCAGAAATTGATGTTAGCACATGCTATTTGTTTAGTCAATTTAAAAAAAAGTAGAATTATTGAATTATTTTTCAATACTAATTTAAGATAAAACTGTGGATGAATTTAATATAACTGTTCTTGTAACAGTGCACTGGTATATTAATAGAAGCAACACTGACTATGTACTAATGGTCGTTGTATTTTGGCCTAAAATCCTGATTCAGCAATCTGCTCCAGTCTCCTGTTGTGAGCTAGATGAATGGCACTGCACTCCGGGGAGACTATGCACATGCTTGTAGTCATTCAATCGTTTAAATGCTTTGTTGGATCAGGACCAGATCTCTTCAGTCCTAAAAGAGCAAATTTCCCAGGGTGTTCTTTCCAGAAGTGAGTTCACCCCACCCAACTTTTTAAAAGTTTGCATCTAGCTGATCATCTAGATATTCCTCCCATTCATAGTGTAGATGGGTACTTCATTCCTGATTTAGGGGAAAAAGGGCTGCAGGTGGCTAGCAGGAGTAGTTGAAGTGGATTCCACCCTAGTTCAGCAGCCACCATTTAACACGTCATGGTATTAACGTCACACGGCTAGGGACGCCATAGCTCTGCCCTCAGTTTTACTTTGTTTGCTGGTTCTCTTTGTGTCACGCAGTACACTTCACATGCACCTTGCAGAGAATGCGACCGTCTTGCTTTTTCATTTCATGTTCTTCTAGGAAAAGTAATCAAAATGCAAATTATAGTTCTATCACTTATCCTGCCTAAAAATCATTTGGTCTATACTTAGTAATTTATCACTTCAGTCTTGCACTAAGATCCGTAATGTATTTAGATCTGTGAATTGCCTGAAAGGGAAAAAGTAACTTAGAAAGTGAATTCTTAAATATTACTTTTTGATAAGTATCACACCCCAGAAGATAGAAAAATTAGATAATGCATCTGACACACACACACAAAAAGTAGATATTCAGTATGGACATCCACATCAAATATAAAAGTTCAGACTGTCTTTGTAGCCAGTGGAGATACATAGGTAATTCTAGAGTCTGAGTCAGTTCACAATAAAGTGGACATCTAAAATAGATCAAATGGATTATGCCCTAAAAGTACCTATTTTCTGTTCCTTTTCTCTAAAGAGCACATACTGTCATTTTATCTCAGATACAAACACCTCCACTGTTGACCTTTAAAGTCATATTAGATGAATCCTAACAAAGTGATTTTGGTATAAAAAATAAGTTTGGATGAAACTGTGTTCATATGCAAAATTTAACTGCGAGAAAGTTTGTAAAATCCTGCTACTTGTGCTGTCCCACACCAACGTAGTGAAATCACAAGCCTCTTTCACTTCTCTGATAACTATGTTCTGTCACTGAAGAACGTGTGAGCTATGCAGTCTGCTTCTTAGGGATGAGAATAGGAAAGGGCCTTGTATGACATAACTATATTTTTATCACTTTTTTGAGAGAGGGGAGGGCAAAAGCTTATACATACTATTTTCCCAGTTGTTATTTCTACTGAGAAACCATACAATAACAATTGTAGGTCATCTTCTTCATAGCAATTTTTGCACGTAAATGTGCTACAGATTATTTCCTTTATTCTCCCTTCTCTCTTTACAAGGAAGGTGGAGTTTGTGGTGTGGAGGTGTCTATATGTGTGAGAAGCCCTGGCTTTCATTTTCTTCCCTTAGACCAAATCAGAGGGAACTCCCAAGCCTACCCCATCTGTCTCACTCAAGAGGCACATATTCTTAGACATTTATGCCACTTTACTAAAATAACCATACTGTACTTTTCTATGTACTTTTCACTGTACTTGCCTCTTGTCAGAACTGTAGAGCAAACATCGCTAAGTGAGAGCGTGTGATAGTTTGATTTACTTTACAGCATCAATCAGTTAGATGAATACAAATTCAGTGAGGCACTAGAGACATATTCTGCCTTGTAGAGAGATTTTATTAATTTGAAGATACGTAAAAAAAATAAAGACCAGATTTATTTTTGGATTTGTGATCTGACCTTATTTGCAAACAGGGCAGATATGAAAGATGTAGATTGCTCCTTTAGAACATGCACATTGAAGAGCTACATCCCACGAGCTCCCAGTCTGTAATGACAAAGAGAACAGGGCATGATGTAAGCAGCTTTGAAGTGAAGTTGATCAACACTTGATACTCTCCCACCCTTCATGTCATCTCTTTCATCCATGACATGTCTCCAAAGCTGTGTTTGAAATAACATATTCTTAAAGCCTTTATGGAAGAACCTGGTAGGACCCTTTGAAGCACTGCTCGGGTGCAACCAAATTGTTGGGACAAATGGTGATGATGAATGTTGAACTGATAAACTTCGGCAGTTCTGTATGAATATCTTGGTCCTTTGAAGTGTCTTGGAGATCCTGATGGGAATGTTCACCTTCCCTGTAGATTGATGCTGAGAGATCATTCACAGATTTCATCATTAGGAGACAACTTGCTGATTAAAAATAGTAGCAAAGATGATCTGAACTGAAGTTATCAACAAACAGTATGTTTGGGTGTAGGTTTTTAGAAATTCTGCAGCAGTTTGGAAGTCATTGTGGATGTTTTAAATGATTTCAATGAAATTAGGGGGAAACGATACCTGAGAGATTACAAAATTTAAAAAGTCCAAATTTTCACTTTTGAGATACAACAGTAGCATTTCTACAGTTTTTTTTTAATGTTACAATTTAGGCAAGCTCCTTCGTCAAGCCATTATATTTTCAAATTTATCCGTTAAAAAATTTGAGAAAGAAAAAACCAGTAATTACTTTTTTGTTTGTTTGTTTTAGAATGTGCAATATATTGTAGTTTTCAGGAGATATTTTCCAGGGAGCAAATACAATATCTAGAATGCTTTTTAAATGCATGATTAATTCTTGCTGATCCTCTGCATGTTAGATTAGATGTTGCCTTCAATTTGCCTGAACGCTTATGTAAATGGTATCTTCGGCATGTCAACACACTTCATCTCTGTAAAACATCATGATGAAGTATCTTTTAAGGTATTAGCAGTATTTTTAAGGTATTAGCAATCCAGAACCAGAGGATATTCTTTATTAAAGGGAAGGGGAAAAGGTGGATTGTCTGTGATATTTAGAAAAATAGTTTTTCTCATTTTATTCATTCTTTTAGGAGAATAAGAGAGTTTCCAGGGTTTGTTGATTGATGGTTTGCTGATCATTGCTCTACACTGGTTAGCTTGCTCTCCATGTTTGAGGGGTTACACTCACAGGTTCTTCTCAGAAAAACTAATTTTATATGAGATGTATTCATTTAGATAAATACTTGGATTTAAAGTCTGTTAAGGAAGAATTTGAGCAACCCTTAAATGCTTTAGGATCTGTATTAAAAGTTAATTACCTACCTTGCAGATTTCTGTGTGTAGTAGTAGACAACTAAATATAAGACCATAAATAAAAAAACTTATTCATGTATACATATTCTTCATGAGGAACAGTATACCAGACAGAAGATCTTTTGCTAGGGTGGAAAGCTTATTCTTAACTCATATTAATTAATTTATTATGCTCATGATTCAAGAAAATATATATATATATTTATTAGTATAACTTGATCATTTAGAGGAGTGTCTTTATTGCTGTTAGAGGTAAAGTTACATTTTCAAAGGCACTAAAATGATCTCTGCTGAGAAAAATTTTCGTGTTTGTATACATGCACGCTGGATTAAAAGAAGTTCTTTAAAATAAAGCCCAGCTAATAGAAGGACAACAAAAATAGCAAATAAACAACAAAAAATATTTTTTAGACTATTTTTATTGTGGAATAAATAATGCAAGCATATATTTTTTAAAAATGTACTTACAGAAAGTATATGCAAATTTTCCATGAGTACTTTTAACATTGCCTTCACATATGATATTTGTTGAAACTGGATTTCTGTATAGAAGAGCTTTAGGATAATAAGGACATTTTATTTATTCACAGTTGCAAGTAAAAATGCTTGTGTATTCAAAGACTTAGAACTGACTTTTAAGAGAAGATCACTTTGTGGTGAAATCTTGTATAGCACATCTCACTTTAAAAGTAAATTCTTTTTAAAATATGAAAAAACTATCTTTAAGTTCCAATGTCTAATATCAAAATGATAAAAATAAAGTTACATATGTCAGTCACAATCTTTTTTGTTAAAATCAGCTACAGATAATCCAGAATCTATGCTTTGGTAAAGACTAAAACCTCTGGAAATTTTCAAGAGAAGTATTACTGTAATATCTGTTTAGAATCCTGATCATTAGTAAATTCCTTAAGCAAGTTTCTGGTGGTTTTCCAGTGGGATGTGTCTGTACTGATTCCAGCCATGTTAAAGTCAGGCAAATAGCGTAATCAGTGGAGAAAGATCCATGTTGTCAGAGTCTAATTCATTGACTTTTTTATTATTAAGTATTCCAAATGCATCTGTTTTGGAATATTGCAAATTTTATAGCCCTGTAAGTACAAAAACATCCTTTCATGTTTTTCCTTGCATGCTATGTTCAAGCTGCTAATATTGCGGTACAGTGCTTCAAAGTGAGGCTGGGCAGTTTTGATAAGAAAAAAGTTTTTTTACGGAAGGGAACAAGTATGGGAAGCGCCCAGCATCCTGCGGATGGGGATACCCAGCCCACGCTGCCGGGAACAGGGAGGCTCTACCCCTTTGTCTACACAGCTGGAGGCAGGGCCAGGGCTGTATGTGGATATATAGGGTATGTGGGGATTAGATTCCACCGGCTTGAAGTTCTGCCCTTAAAAAAAAGGAGGCAAAACAAAAACATGGCCAGGGTCCCGTGGGGTGGCTTTTAAAATTCTTCATGCATTCAGACATGAGAGATGTTAATTTCCAGTCCCATTCTGCTGTGGAGTTAAAGTCTTCCTGTAAATATTTCTACACAGAACCTGACAGGACTTGGACCAGTATTATGAAGAAGTAGGAGTTTCTGAACAAGGTACATTTGAAATATTGGCCAAATTATCTTAAAAGCAGAATTAATTTTTGTATTTTTATTTTTTTCTTTTATGCTTTCTGATATAACAATCCTTACGGAAATGACCCCAATTATAAGCTAACTTTAGCTAACGAGATATAGTATATCACTGGAGTTCAGGAAATGAGGCTTGCTCTTTTATATCTCAGTTCAGTTAGAAGTGCATTATGGTCTCTTTTGTGTCTATTTAAATCTTACAAATGTTAAAGCTGAATCTTATAAATATACATTTTTTGCAACCTCACTATATTAATGAAATTTATTAATTACTGTAACGATAGCTTTTCAAAACTAGCATCTGAGATTGATTCCTGGGACGTGACCTGAGTAAATGTACTGCAAGCCAATCTCTATATGACAGATGTGAATTTAAAATATTGTTTTATTTTCATTTGTAAATATAGACCAATTTTCTTTAGTCAGGCATCTACAATGACATAAACCAGGACTAACTCCATTGAAATCAGTGTCTTTAATTAAAAGTAATACTGTTTTGAGAGCAGGAGGCACATGATATACTTTAAAACTCAAATATATGAAATCAGAGGGACAGATTTGACTCAGATGGATTTGCTTTACAAACCTTGCTACAAAAAGCAATATGTAGAGTGCTTTAAATGCTCATTTCATTGTCTTTGACTGATGTTACTAATTTGCTATTGTTGTCAGATCAATGTTTTTTTCCCTTTTCTTTCATGTTGTACTTGGTCTTGATCCTATTCTCTTATTCTATTGAATTTTCAGGCATACTGTAGAAAAATATCATGAGCTTAACTTGTTCAGCTATCCGGTGGGGGGAACCTTGAAGAAAACAAAGCAGAATTATTTTGCCTTTTCCAGCCAAAAGTCTAGGTCCTCCGTCGGGGTTAAAAGGAGAGATGCTCATCAGTAGTATTGCTAGTTTAAATCCAGAGAAGCTGCTTTGATTGCTGTAAAGACACTCTGGATTTACGCTGGTATAAATACAGTTAGAATTTAAGCAAAAGTTGAAGAATTGATCAGGGAATGGAAGTTTTGCCCTGTGGTACGTTTCAACACTCAGAAAAAAGGTAGTAATTTTAACAATGACTCATCTTAAATAAAAATTACAGGTATTATACACACATATGTATGTATGTATGTGTGTGAGACAGATATATATGTGTATGTCTTACAGGAGGTGCGACAAGGAAATTACTTTAGTAGGATCAAGCATCTTGGAGAGGCTAGGACAGTCCTGAAGTAGAGTCCTATGGAAACCTTTGAAATATCCTGGATTCTTTACAATTAAGAAGTAGTTTAGGAAGTACAGGAAAATGTAACAATTGTTTCTAAATGGTCTTTTTTCAGTCACTGATTTGTTTGTTTTCTGACTGATCTGGAAATGTAGATTACTTAGGGTACATTCTTTCTTTTATCAAGACTTCAGAAATGCTCCACAGTAAATGTGGAATACACAAGCATCAACTGCTGATGTCATAGCCAGGATGCGCACTAACCCTTTTTTGCATTGGTCTTCGCAACTCCTTTGTAGAGACCCTCTGTGTGTTTGGACTGAAATTTGGATCACTGGTTGGAACAAAACCACCTAAAACTCCATGTATCTCTGCTACCTAATATTAATAAGATTATGGAAGATTAATAGATTGGAAGATTAATAGATTATGGAATATAATAATAATACTAGATAACATAATAGTAGTTAATATGGAAGATAATAGATTATGGAGGACTAATAGACTATGAAAGAAGTTACCTTAAGTAGCGGCCAGGGCACTATCCATCTTATTTGAGAAGTTGTGGCAGTCCAGGGAAGTTCCCACTGACTGGAAAAGGGGAAACATAACCCCCATTTTTAAAAAGGGAAAAACCAGAAGACCCAGGGAACTACAGGCCAGTCAGTCTCACCTCTGTGCCCCGCAAGATCATGGAACAGATCTTCCTGGAAACTATGCTAAGGCACATGCAAAATAAGGAGGTGATTGGCGACAGCCAACGTGGCTTCACTAAGGGCAAGTCACGCCTGACAAATTTGATGGCCTTCTCTGACGGGGTTACAGCATTGGTGGATAAGGGAAGAGCAATTGACGTCATCTACCTGGATTTGTACAAAGCGTTTGACACTGTCCCACATGATATCCTTGTCTCTCAATTGGAGAGACATGAATTTGATGGATGGACCACTCGGTGGATAAGGAATTGGCTGGATGGTCGCACTCAAAGAGTTGCGGTCAACAGCTCAATGTCCAAGTGGAGAGCAGTGACAAGTTGCTCAGGGGTTGGTATTGGGACTGGTGCTGTTTAACATGTTCGTCAGCGACATGGACAGTGGGATCGAGTGCACCCTCAGCAAGTTTGCTGATGACACCAGCTGTGTGTGCGGTCGACACGCTGGAGGGAAGGGATGCCATCCAGAGGGACCTGGACAGGCTGGAGAGGTGGGCCTGTGGAAACCTTCTAAAGTTCAACAAGGCCAAGTGCAAGGTCCTGCACATGGGTTGGGGCAGTCCCAAACATGGATACAGGCTGGGCGATGAGTGGATTGAGAGCAGCCCTGCGGGGAAGGACTTGGGGGTATTAGTGGATGAAAACCCGAATATGACCCAGCAATGTGCGCTCGCAGCCCAGAAAGCCAGTGGCATTCTGGACTGCATCAAAAGGAGTGTAACCAGCAGGTCGAGGCAGGTGATTCTGCCCCTCTACTCCACTCTCATGAGACCCCACCTGGAGTACTGCCTTCAGCGCTGGGGCCCCCAACATAAGGACATAGACCTGTTAGAGCGTGTCCAGAGGAGGGCCACGAAGATGACCAGGGGGCTGGAGCACCTCTCCTATGAAGACAGGCTGAGAGAGTTGGGGTTGTTCAGCCTGGAGAAGAGCAGGCTCCGGGGGGACCTTCTAGCAGCCTGCCAGTACCTAAAGGGGGCCTACAAGAAAGCTGGAGAGGGACTTTTTACAAGGGCATGGAGCGATAGGACAAGAGGTAATGGCTTTAATCTGAAAGAGGGTAGATTTAGATTAGATGTGAGGAAGAAGTGAGGGTGGTGAGGCACTGGAACAGGTTGCCCAGAGAAGTTGTGGCTGCCCCATCCCTGGCAGTGTTCAAGGCCAGGTTGGATGGGGCTTTGAGCAACCTGGTCCAGTGGAAGGTGTCCCTGCCCATGGCAGGGGGGTTGGAACTAGATGATCTTTAAGGTCCCTTCCAACCCAAACCATTCCATGATTCTAAATGTTGTATTTTCTTAATTGGAATATTGTAGATTATTTTTGTTTCTGCTTCTTTATTGGCATATTACATAACATTTTTTTTTTGTTTGTTTATGTGTTGGGTTTTTTTAAGACTAGGATCTTTTGATTGCTGTGATTATCTGGGAGATCAAGTTTTTGTTACTGTTGTATCACCTGAGTTTTATATTTTTTCTGAAATATTTTAAAGGGCAGAATTCTGTTAGCTTGTGCAATATAAGCATGAATTTCAGTGACTTCTCAAATATTTATTTAAACCTTTTTTTGCAGTTTCCTGTCTACTTGTGCTTGTTTCTTTTCAATTACTGGAGAAACATTCCTCCTTAAATTTTGCTATGAATGTAAATATTCATATCGTGATTTTTTTTCTCACAGTTTTTAATATAGGCCTGATGTGAAGAGAGCTGATAGTTGGGATGGAAGAGATCTTCTTCTCCTTTTATAGTTTTTTAGATCTGCAAGAGGCGAAGATGATATGTTTTGCAGCTTGCAGGAAATATTTACATCTCAGAATTTTACCAAAATCATGACTGGCAGGGAAGATCAGTAGGCTCACAGGGAGGAATAAGAGATCTGTGAATATCAATAAGCTTTTTTTGGGTTACTCTGAATTTGTGGTCCTGTGTACGGGATAGAAAACAGAATTTAAAGTATATGTGAATAAAGAGATGTTTAAAATCATTTGGTTATACATTTGAAAGAGAAGCAAAAGACCTGAAGGTGCTTTGGCTTTGTTTTCTGCAAGTAATGGTACTATTGGGGAACTGAAATATTACAGTAATTGAGCACTGCAGAGGCCCCATAACATGCAGTGTGCGATGAGGTGCGCCTGTTACATTCCTCAAAGGGCTGGTCCTGCTTCACATTCTTTTCTTCACTTTGTGTCTTAATAGAGTTAAAAGCCAACTCTTTATTTCTTACAGTCTGTGCACACTTGGGCAGCAGCTCACAAATCTCGAGTGCTTGAACTGCGTACAGGCAGCTGCCCTGAGGCTGTGTCTCCATTAGCATTTTAGTTCAGGTCAGGGGTGTGCTTTTGAAACAAGTCTCCCCCTCGCTCCCACTCCCACTCTCACTGCATCTGGATTCAAGTCACAGAGCAATCTGGGAGCACGCAAACTGGATTGCCTTCCGCTGAAAGGAGAGGCGAAGAAGTGCCCCAGCAGCGCATCCTGTGAGTTGCAGTCCAGAGGGCTAGGGTTAGCCCCAAGTAAAACCGATGAAACACATACGATGTGGATGCCAGGCTCTCAGCACTGTTTCAGGCTTCAGAGTGTTCCTGCAGAGCCACCCTCCTTGTTAATATTCACATAGCCATGGTTAAAGAGACTGAAATTCAACCCTTGCCTGGAGATAATTCCCAAAATATCTCGGCAATTTCTTCTGGACTACAGCTCAAGACCCTGAGCCAGACCTCTGAAATGATTCACTGCACCTGGCTCTATATAATCATGGCATTAGTGATCATCTATTATCCTTTTTCTTTCTTTTTTTTAGTTTTTATTTTAGTTTTTTTCGCTCTGTTTCTGCTGGCATGCCTATGGAGGCGATGCACAGCATGGTGCAGATTTTTGCTCTATGCCTTTGCTGCAGCTGCCAAGCCTGTGTGCAGCAGAACCACTGCAGCTCTGCTGTGTTCTGGGCTCTCTGGGCTGCCTCTGTCCTGGCCGTGGAATTCACGGCACCTTCCCAGCGCACAGGCGTGAGGCTGAACGGGTCTTTCAGTGCCGCTTTATGGCAACTCCTCTTAGTTTCAGAAGGGTGCAGTTATGAAGATGAAAAATTTGTGTGGGGAGGGAGGGGAATCAGCAGCAATGGAACAAGTCTGACCTTCCTTCGTAAAATACTGCCCTCCCTATCTTTCAACTTATTTTCTTGTTTCCTACTAGAAAAAAAAAAGGTTATGGGGCAGTGTTCAGTCTGGATTTTAGGTAACCACTGAACTGACGACCAGACGCAGAGGAAAGCCTAAGTAACTGTTATTCTTTTTTAATTATTTCATTTTCTATATACCTGTGAAGACTTCGTTTTCTTTGGATTTTTCAGCATTGAGGACAAAACTGTATCGATGGTATGGACTGATATTATTTTTCTTCACAGAGTAAAGCTTTTTTCTTTGAAGGATTAAAAAAGTACTGTGTAGTTCTTTAGAAAATATAACACTAGAACAATATTGCCTTGCTGATAGAATATTTGTTGTTAGTATGGGGAGCTACTACCTTTCCAATTTTTATTATTTAGGCATTTTTATTGCAAGACTCCCAGTAATTACAGGTGGTCATTGCTTTTGAACCCTGAGAATTCATGCCACGTATTGAGTTGTCTTTAAGTAAGTTTACTGCACTTCTGGGAAGAAAATGAGTTCTTCTAGAGGTCACGATCAACCCTGTTCCAATAGTAACAATGTTCCTGAAGATCTGTGGGGCTTAATGCTTTTAGCCTTTGGTAGCCACCAGAAAGCTTTCTTACCTTTTCCCCAACTCAAAACTCCAGTGGGGTTAAAAAGAGGCAAGAAAAGTGATTCACTGGCCTAGCAAAAATGGATAAAGAAATAAGTTGCTGAAATAGTATCAGTGTGTGTGATTGATTGAAACATCAGGGAGAGACCTGCAGGTCATCAGCACTTACTTCACCAGCAGATGCTACTGAGCTGACCAGGCACTGCGAGGGAGACCAACCAGGAGAGGCAGGACATTGTCCTGCCAGCAGGAAAAGCAGTCAGAGTGGCAGGTAGCCAAAAATGCAGATATTTAACGTAGGTCATCGTAAGAGTAGATAGACAACATATTCTTATAAAGCTTCAGTTGGATGTGTCTCAGATTATACTTACGTTGCTTTATCTTGAAGCCTGAAGGAGCCAGTACTGAAGAATCGGAAAACTGAAAAGAGTGTATTTTTGGTAAGGAGGATATGGGAACTGACTTCCTATGCTGCTCAGTGATCTGCTTGATGTCATGTCCTATCTCTGGGAATAAGCTTGGGAGGTAAAACGAATGCTACGCCAGACAGAAATTCGTTTGCTAGTTTGCAAAGTTTCTTCTTACTTCATATTAGGCAGTAGTCAATTTATCATGCTTATGATTCAACAAAATACTTTTTCATATACTTTTCTATTAGTATAATTTCATACATGAAGGGGTATCTTATTGTTAGAGATAAATTTCATTTTCAAAGGCACTTAGAATGGCATTCAAAATGCTAATTTTCTGGCAAAACCACCAAAATTTCATCAAAATTTGGTTCTTGCTGTGTTTCATGCATTAGTTTTCTTCGTTCTTTGTAATAAGATAGGATCTCTGTTCCTACAGTCCTTACTGAATTTTTTGTATAGCTTCTGTAGGATTTTATTTCTGTTATCTAGTGGCAAATTGTTGAATGAAAATGGAGACTAGGGTAGAAGGAGAGAATTATATTTATGTAATTTTCATTTAAAGTCATATAGCCAAATTAGTAACCAAAACCAGAAAAAACCGTAATTATGAATATATTGAAATACTAGTGGAGGGATTTGCTGCTTATATGCCCCTTGCACATACAGTTTTTGGGCCGTATTAATGGCTACTGACTGACAAAGGCATTTAAGTGCAGTTTCTGCGTGATATCTGCATGACAGGAGGTTTTTGTTTGTGTATTGTACACATAAATGAGAAGAACATCTGTACATCTGCTGTAATACAAGAGTTTCTCCGCAGCTGCAACACATTACAATGTAGGCTTTTACCTATGATTCTTGGCAGAAGGGACGCGTGTAACAAGTCCTCGTGCATTAAGCTTTCGCTATTAGCAGTTTCTCATGGACACAGTTTCACATGTTACTGTTTACCTACTTTAACATGCTAAAGGACATTGGTACACAGCATGCTTTGCTACCATGCAGCCAGGGTTGTGATAAATACAACATTTCCAATTCATGCCCACCAGTGGTAAAGATGACAATTTAAAATATCTTTTAGGATATAGCTGCTCTTTTCCCTTTATTGTTCCCCACGACCTAGCCTTTTCTCTTTCCCCTTCCTCAAGCTCTCTACCAAACTAACCTGTCCTGGTACGTTTCACTGTGGATCTTTGATATAGTAATATGCTGTACTAAAGACAATTTTCTGAAAGGGGAAATGAAAGATGAGTGGCCATGGCAGCAGACCTACAACTGAGAAGTGTAGTTTATAGTGTATAGAAGTTGGAATAAGAATAAGCTGTGTGCCCACGAAACAGAGGAGGGTAACTGCAGAGGTAGCCTGATTTTTCATTTATTGTTTGTGTTGGTTTGATTCTGGCTTGCTGTACAGAGCAGACCGCTTTCCTGTGAAGAACTTTTATGTATAAATCCACAGAAAAATCAAAGTCCTTCATTAAAATGGTGTTACCTTTGGGCTTGCTAACATATATGAAGTTCCATCTGTTTGGTTTAAATGAAAAATAAAAAATATTTGTCTGTTCTAAATATGCAGTTTTCAGTTTTGCTGAATTCTTCATTTGTCTTATGAAGAGAGATAAGTAATTATATAATTTATTTTATTAGTGATTTGCCTTTACTTATTCATTATGTCTTTTTAGCCTCTTCCTTTAGAGGTGTGAGGCTTCTCCCCTAAATAAATAAATCTTAGCCTTTGTAATCTCTATACCAGTACTCTTTTCTTTTCATCTCTTTCTCAACAATGTCTTTTATTTTAGACTGTGGTTGGTCCCAGAGGAGTGTTTTCATTGATCTGTGCATATCAAGAGGGTTTTCCCACCCCATCAGTGGTCACAATGAGTTTTTAATTCTAGGCAAACTATTTCATACGGTTCCTTCCAGTGTGCATCTATTAGGCTTGGCAGTGCTGGATTCCATCTGCCATTGTTTCTCCTTTCACTGAGCTCTTAAGCAACTCAAAAGCTCCTTGGCCTGCTTTGGCCTTGATTCATCTAAGACTCATTGTGTCACTTGTAAACATTTCCATCTTGTTGTTAGTCCCATTTCCAGATGATTAATAATTAGATTAAACACTCTCATCCCCAGTAAAGAACCTGAGGGCACCCTGCTGTTGACCTTTAGCCACATGGAGCAGTGACCACTAATAAATGTATTCTGCTTTTGTAGTCTGGTTTTTGTAGTTGGTTTCTAATCAATGATAACGCTTTACTTCTCACCCTGTGATTACTTAGTTTCTCTAATAGCCTTTATGTGGGAAGCATTCTCAAAGGCTCTTTGGAAGTCCAGAAAACTTGTATCAGCCAGTTCTCTCTTAGCTGCCGTTTATTAACAAGCCAAAAGAATTCTGATGGGTTAAGGAGATGTACAAGGCATTAATGCTTCTAACTTTAATCCAGATATTTAACATTTTTATTTTTAATTGGTACCTCCGTTAGTGTATTTATTACTGCAGTAATACGTGTGTGGGGCTGTTTCAATTCCCTCTGTTTCTCTCAGTAGTTACATGAAGATGACTGCTCTCCTGCGTGGTTCAGCATACAAACTGATTTCAATGTGAGGCTGCATAATTGTGGATTTTTTTTGGTTAGTCTTACATTCCTTTGGGAGCCTTGAATAAACAGCATCCCATTCTTGAGATACATTGATCTTTTATTTATTGATTTTTTTCCAGCCATTCCTCTTATGATATCTGAATCATCGAAAACTCCTTATCTTTACTTGAAAAGGCTGGTATCTCCTCAGTGCTCTCTGAGACAAAAAGTGATGTAAGAGGTAATTTGCTTTCTATTCTATATTCTTATCTTGTCCAGTTTCTTCTTTAACTTCTTGGGAGGGTAATCATGATCTCTCTTGGTCATATTTTTTATATCTAGTTACTCCATATATTCTCATTTGGCTATCCCACTTCCCTGTTAAGATGTGCCTGTCACTGTTTCTGCATCTTGAAGACCATAAGTGTTCTGCGCCAGGTACACTGGCAAATCCACAAATAGCTTACATGTTGCAGTCCCCAAAGTAACTTGGATATTCCTTGTTCAAAGATCTGATTGGGTTGAAGTCTAATTTATTTATTTTATTTTATTTTTAACTCTGTACCACTTGGAAGGGAGAGTGACACATTTTTCTGCAAGAAAAGGTGCAGAAGTGGAGCCATGTGTGCTGGGTCATGCAACAGTGTCATAGCTTGAAAGGGAATAACAGGGTAAACTTACATTCTGATGAGAAATCTAGGACAAAAGAGAACCCTGGAAATCTTTACTGAGATACTCTTTCCAAGTAGTTTTTTCCAAGTCTCTTCCTGCCTGGATGTGTTGCAGCATCTATGCACACACATACCTCATTTTCTGAGGTGCTGCTTTTTAAAACCACTGTAATACGCATTTCTGCACCTGTTCCTTCAGAGAAACAAACAGCTTTTTTTTTTTTAAAAACCCTCTCCCCCCCAAAAAACCCCAGACTGGGGGATGCCATTCTCCACCATTTGTGTAATTGCCAGTGAACTCAGTTAACATGTAGGGAATTTGCTGATATATGTTCAGTGCCCTCCACAGCTGGAAGAGATTCAAAGTCACTTGAACATAATGAAGCAGTAGGAATAGCATCAATTGTTAGTTGATGGGTTTTGTATGAGAATTATTTAGCTCTGTCTTCAAAATTATTTGGTTTTTTTTCCTCCACATTTCCAAATTTCCAGTTAGATTTTGCTGGGAACTATTTTTAATACGACTAGTACTAGTAATAATTCTCAAAGTATTTTGATAGAAAATCTCAAATCACATCTATTGAATTATTTTTGATCACATACGTCTCAGATAGCTTTCGCCTCGTCCAAAACTCGGCTGCTGCTGCTGCACAAGACCCCTTGTCCTCTGAGCAAAGAAAGGTACTCTTAGGCTACAAGAAGTGTGCAGTAACTACACAAACTCTCCTAGCTATCCCATTAATGGTTTTAAGCTACGAACAGAGCAATAGTGGAACGGCTAGCGTGTTTGAAATAATTCTCATCTAAGCATACCTACCACAAGATAAGCATTCCAGGGAATGTTTTAAACCGTTAAAGGTTATAAGGTTTGAAACTTTACCAAAGTTATATATATATAACTAAGACCCAGAGGAACTTTTGCCTCAGTAACAGCTTCTTCTGGGTCTTCCAGAGTATACAAGGGCTGATTAACAAACATCAAAATACGCTCAGTGGGTACAGGGTACATCTCGTTTCCCTCTGGGGATGTTTTACAGTGATGGCAATAGTATCCCTTCTCTATTCTACTCTCAGAAGCATCCAGGTAGGAAGTACTTAGGACGATAGTCTCAGGAAACAGTGTCCAAGGGAAATTAAGAGAAATGACCTGGCTTTCAGAGGTGCTTAGCACTCATATCCTGAGTTAGGATACAAACTAGGATCTAATTTCTATCATGTGAAAAAAGTTAACATAGGAAGAAGTGCTATTTAATGCACACAAGACAGATCAATGTACTTGGTAGGAAATAATGTAGTCCTTTTTAAATACATATGACTAAAATGAAGCAGAATATGAAATATTTATTCAGAATTCTTGGTATTTGTCACTGATCATTTTGGACACTTCTGTAAGATGTTCTTACTGCCACGATAAAGAATAAAGTAGTGCATAGTAGCATTAAGGTGTTTTTTGTTATGAGGTTTGGTTTGGTTTTTTTTTTACGTGCAACACAAATAAATGATGAAGGCAGCCTACAGGAAAATGAATGTCTTTTTACTACAAGTGGCTAATCTAAAGATGTTGCTGATAACGCTAAACTTAACATTCACAGCTAGGTGCAATGCTTACCTCTCTTTACGTGAGAGAGAACATGCTGTGTATAGACTGGCAGGAGATGAGGTCTCTAGATGGAAGACAGCGTGGTGTGCAGATGCCTTTCACATGAACCTGAGCTGCTTAGCTGACTTCGTAGTAAGAATTTTGCGCCTGTGAACAACTCACTTCAAGTTGACATCATATCAGGTTTTGCATTCTGTTTGGATGTGGTCAGTCGTACACGCAAGGGCTAGGGATTTTGTGATAAAGTATTTCTACTTTCTGTTTAGCTAGCAAAAGCCGACTGATGGGGGACTGCAAAGGTATTATAATAAAAAGTTTATTTCATTTGATTTGCTTTCGTGGTTAAGCAACATATTAAAAGAAGTTTTTGCACTCACTGTGTAAAATACTGACAGCAGAAACCGTTTGGACAAATCCTTCCTTACACATTACTTTTCAAAGACCTACTGAAGGTCCAAAGCTTTATCACATAGTTTTCCTTCTCATCGACAAGATGTATATTGTTTTCTTCCTTTCCATAGTAAGAAAAATATCCCCTTACCATCTACCTAGTTATGCTGCGTTAATGAAAACTTGCTTAGCGAAACGTCTTCCAAAAGACTATCACAGACAAGGTGAGCCCAAATGTTTTGAGGTAATGTTTCAGTCAAAAGAAGCCTGTCTTCTAGAACGCACCCACAAAGGCTCTTTTTTTCTTTTTCTTCTTCTAATAGTCATCTCCATGAGAAGAGTGATTGCTTGCCAGGACTACTCTTCTCTTGCAGCAGCTCACTGTTCAAAGACCGAGCGAGCACATACACCGTGTATACAGAGCGAGGGCACTTTCCACGCTGCTGGCGTTGGAAACACGGGCAGCACTCAGTGCCTGCGTGTCCGTCAGGCCCTGTGCCTGTAGCATTACAGTTGAGATCCGCCGGAGTGTCGGATTGTGTGTGTCCGAGTGTCCAGATGTGGGGTCTGGGCATTGAGCACTCCATGCATCATTCCTCAGAAAAGCAGTCGGCTGGCTTAAAATAATCCCTTGTGGTTTCCCACCATAAAAACGGATATATTTTGCTCTGTCTGGCCCAGCTGTAAGATGTTTCCATGTACACGATGTTCCCGTGTGCTGGCAGTCCCTAGCAGTTGAAGCAGTTCCTTGGGATCATTGGCGACAAGAATAAATAGTAGCAGCTCACAGTTTTGCTAAGATCAAGCTCAAATAGACAGCATTTTGAATGAGTGTTGGAGAAAAGGGCTAACTCACTTTTTGAGCAGTAAAACTGTTTTCTGTACATAGCACCTACTTTTCTAAGCTCTTTCCCAGTAAATCAACACAATTAGCATTAAAAGCATAAGATGAGCTCCCTGTGTCCAGAAGGGAAATCCGTTAGGTCTCCTTAGGGAATGGCTGTTTTGGAAAAATGCCTGTCTGTTTTTGCTACAGGTTTTTTTTTTGTTGTTTTTTTTTTCTTTTTTATGAACAGAAGATGGTATCTTTTCACGCATCTTTTAACTTCCAAAATACATAAACTGCACTGCACTTGAGGACATTTAAAACTGCATCCGGATTGAGCATCTGTATAAAAAGTCACAATTCAGTGCACATTAAAGTAGCAATGTTAAGAACCTCTCAAATGTTTCTAAACTGGAAACCTGACAGGCCATTACAGTAAGTTTAGGCTGACTACAATTTGATGCTTTCTGTCTGTAATATCTGTAATATTCTATTTGTGTAATGGACCTTCCAAGAAATTCTAAAATAAAAACCTGGATAGCTTTACTAAATAAAAAAAGTTATACACAGTATATTGTGAAGCCTGTCTTGTTAATTCAGGGATCAAATATGGGATCCCAGAATTTCTCAGATCTAGGGGATCAAGTGTGTTTATTTCAGCCTTTATGAGGATTAGTGAGGATTTATTAATTTTGTAGGTTTCCATTAACCACTAGGGAATTATTTCTCAGGCCAGTATTCTCCAAAAAGGCAAAATACAGAGAAACATTATCTTTATTTTTGAGGGACCAATTGCATGCTGACAGGAAAAGTTAAGAGCACCTTCTCGAAGATTAAATTTTCTATATTATAGTGAAAAGTTTTACCTGGAGGTGAATGATGTTGTCTGTTTCTAATTTGTATTTAAGGCCACTACATGCGTTAGGCTGGTAATTTGCCATTATTCAGTTAATAAAACCATAAAATGTCCTATGTTGTCTTAATGTAAAAGAGCAATAGGGCAGTGTGCTTTTGAAAGGTCTGAGTGCTGTAAAACGTAAGAATACAAGTGTTGTCAATTAAATCACTTTTGAATTCTACTTATGAACAGGATTTACAAGCAAATAATGCATTCCTTCAGTACTTACTTAGCACTTCAACCTAAGAGATGCTGATCACTCATACAGCAATTAGATTTGCTAACCTCAAAGTGGGTTGAAATACTGGCCTTTGATAAGAGATCTGTAAGTTACTTTTCTTTCCCATATTGAATTTTTTTATGAGGAGGGATTTTTTCAAGCTGAGCTTCACAGTTGTATTCCAGCTATGTATTGATCTAGGAGCTGAAGACGACCTAGTATGTTAGAAGTGGTACTTAGCTTGGAGGTGTATTCCCTTGTCTCAAAAAAAAAAAAAAAAAAGAAAAAAAGAAAAAAGCATCACCAGGCATCCCTGAATTATATTCGTCTCACTGTCGGAGAGCTAAATCATGATGTCTGTGTAAAGTCTGAATAAACAAGCTTTAAGAGGGTTTTTTCCAGGATTTGAGGGGATTGAAAAAAATCCCCTTATGTGCTGAAGAACGCTTGGGATATAATTCATCTCAGCAACTTTTATTGTCCGAAAGCTAAGTGTGTAGTTAAGCAAGTTAACTTGGCTCCCTACATAGTTAATGGGGAGAAAATGGTTTCCTCTCATCTCTAAATAGGCATTTAAAATAGATGGGTTGAATTACCCTCTGGAGTTTCTGCACTCTCTCCATTAATTAGAGAGAGATTCATCAGCTCTAATGTCTAAAAGTTAGATTTCAAAGTCTTAGTTAAACTCAGTGTATCAAATGGGGGAAAATAGCATTTCCAGAGAGCCGTCCATCTCCCTCTAACATAGGCATTTGTGACGGGGCAAATGAATCTATGAAGGGAGCCTAAGGTGACAGATACCTAAAAAAGATGACAGGTTAGACTGGATAGCTAAAATTAAATGAGATGAATTTCTGTCTGGTTACTTCGACAGCAAGTTAGCCATAATAACTGGAGATCAGGTGCTTCTGCTCTCTGGGGGAAGTAGGGCTATGAATCCATCATGTTATAGACGTGCTGCTGATCTCCCATCGCCCCTTCTCCTGATTTTGTGTGGTAGGAGAAGAGCTATATGGTACTTCAAAATGTGTTTGAAGAAGTGAAGTGCCTCTGCAGGATCTCTCTGCATCAGAGCCTTCTGTACGGTGGGGGTTCTTGAGCGCTGTGCCTTTGGAGTCTTTCCACAGACGTGCCACAGGATTAGATGTCTGAAGGAGGTGGGGCTGTTGTTTGCAACAAGACTTTGTAAAAGAAAATACTACATTTCCTAAGTGCCAAGGGATGTAGTTTCAAATTATTTTCTGTGCAAAAGCAAGGATTAGGGGATCTAATGAACTGGATCGCTCAAGATGTACGTGGTTCCCCTCATTAGCAAATGATGTTGTTCTGCATGACACTCTCTGTACTTCTCTACCAGCCAGTGATTTCCTTGTAACCCACACATAAAAACAAGCTTATCTTTAGCAGCGCTCTGGATTGCAGTGTTTTTTTGGGGGGGGGGGAAATTCTCAACTTTTTCTATCAATGAGTCATTGCTGCCTAATTTGACTGCAAACCTATTTCTCTAGGCTTTGGTTTCATGAATAAATTACCGCAGTGTCAAGTAGAATGCAGATGTGCAGGGTGCCAGCTACTATCCTGTAATTGCCTGTGTGCATATGCTTGTACTCTGACAGTTTTGAGAGTAGTTCAACACTACTTACTCTACCCCCATTGTCAGTATTATTAAGCAAACATATGGAGATACTGGAAGATGTATTAAGAGGTGATTTTTTTTCCCTCTCTTCTCTCTCTCCCCCCACTCCCCCGCCTTTCATCCAGGATCACCCACAGAGAAGTGTGGGGCACAAAAAGGCAAACCAAACACTTCTCTAGTTGTCTCCAGTCAATTGTTCATAGAAGAGGGGCAGTTAAAAGTTGAATAGTAACAATGGAATGGGGAAACCCAAGTAAAAGTTATAGTTGTATCGGTGAACTTAAGGTCCTTCATCTACCTACCCTTTCTCACCAAGGCAACTGTAATAAGTAGGTTATCCTTAAAAGTAATCCTCGTGATCATAAAAGCGTATTTTATCAGCTTTATTCTATAGCTTTATTCAGTCCTGGACTTGATCTTTTATTTTTGTTCTCCATACATCTGCTTCCATGACCATATCATCATCCCTCTTGGGACTACTCTAGTTGAAACCCAAAAGGAGGAAGGGAGACTAGCAGTTTAGCTTACCCTCTGAATTAGAAATTAATATGCCTCTCAAAAGCAGAAGGTGAGCCAAAATATTTAAAGATTGTGAAAATGTGGTAAAATTACCTGATTTTTATTTACATGGTTGTTTTTGATTTAGAAAGGTTTACATTTTCTTGTGTTCCTCAGAAAGAATGAGGATGAATACTTGCCTCTTTCTTTCTAGTGTGAAAATTATCTCCAAATTACCTCTAAAGAACACAACTTCAGGACGTGACACTTTCAGAAAGAAAAATGCAATGTTAAGAGTTAGCCTTAATACAATGTGGTTCATACTACTAAGCATGGTTTTTTTAGGGAATCTTCAATGAAGCATATTCATATTAGATTTCTTTCCTTTCCTTGTACCCTGCTTGCCAAGGAGAGGGAATGATAAGCCTAAGATACATGCCTGATTAGCACCACAAATGTAGGCAGCAGGGAGATCAGGCTGAGAACAGTGCAGAGCTCACTGAGAGGCAGGAGAATTTCTTCTTTGTTATATTGAAGTGACGAGAGATTTCAAGTTCTAAACATCACAGATGGGATATTTATAAATAAGATTTCTCCAGGCGGTTTCTGCGTATCTTTGACACTATTTGTGTAGTTTTTTTGTCCTTTTCCTAATGATCCAATGTTCTACCTATCTCCAGCTTTGTGGCTTACCATTTGGGCTATCTGACTTTTGCCTGAATGACAGCCTGTCCCTGACTGAGACTTACATCGTCTCTTGTCCCATCAAATGGATGTTAAACTTCAGCATGTGCTGTGGGAAAGGATAAGGCATAATTAGGTGTAATTGTGGCATAGTGGGGAATTACAGTAGAGACCACTGGAAATGTGGTCCCTGTTGCTGCAGTCTCTAGGTGAAAAAGAATAAGGAATGAAAAGAATTGACACACTAGAAGAGGAAAAAGGAGAAATGATTTAAAAAAATATACTGAGATGTAGCATGTAGTGCAGGTTTACAAGGATGGCATTGCAGTGCTTAGGAAACAGCTAATGAACAGAGGGAGAGGTTTATGTCCATGTTGACACATTTGTATATGTTTATTCCAGTGGCTTTGCTATTGCCCTGCTGGGTACATCTTTGTCATAGGCAGGTGTGATGGAGAAGGAGGATAGAGAGAAGGGAAAAGGAAGAAGGAAATCTAGGAGAAACATAAGAAAGTCTTTATCTGTTGCCAGGCTGAAATAAATTGAAGGCAGCCTTCACATCTCCCAGAGGCAATTTGAAAGTCAGGTGTGAGTTTTATACTATCTATAGTAATTTTATCCAGATCAAGCAAATTTCACAATAAACTAGGTGAACCTCTGTCTACATACACCTAATGAAACACTTGAAACAACACAATGTTGTGGTTATTTGACTTTTAGAAAGGAAAGAAGCAACTTAAATGTAACAGTAGCTGAAAAATAGTAGATTGCATTATGAAACATTCAGAGCAACACTATACAGTTCATTGAAATAATTAGTAACAGCAGCATTGAGCATTGTAGTGTTGTACAGAGCACAAAGAATGGACTTCACATTTTAAAGAGAAGCTGGAGTGAGTCTTGAGTAGAAAAATCAAGTGATACCAGAACAGAAGAAAAATTTAGATGTTATATGCTTAAATCTCAAAGTTTGCATGTTATCCTTTTATATATACACTGAGCCCTTGGCAGAAACAGGACCACTGCTCTCGAGTTCAGAGGAGAAAGAACGTTAGCCATGGGATTTTTTTTCTGAATCTGGGAAAATATTGCAGAATGCAGACTGTTCAGAAATCTTATGTTCCAAGTAAGTGTTCTTTGTAAGAGTTAAGTAGATAAATTAAAGACAACTCCCTAGTCTGGTTTTGAAGATAAGCTTGAATCTGAACCAGCCATAAACAAATGTTGCTATTTGAAGTCTGTGAAAACAGCGTATGAAAATATTAACTTGCGTTACAAGAACGTTTATGGCTTCCTGTTCAGTAACTCTGAAATCTAACAATGCATGTTCCACTAGTTTAACACTGATCATTTATAACGAAGCAGTTTAATATCTTGGTCAAAAATAATACCAAGAACCCCTTAAGCTGACCTGTCGGATGCAAGCAAGTGCCTGAGCTCGACTTGCCTTATCTCCAGCTTGTTGTCTTCTCAAAGGCAGACAGTCAGCTACTGTTCACTGAACATGATAGGGAAATAGGGCAGAAATTGCTATGATACTACTCCATTTTTGAACTCCTGTGGTCCCTTTGCTGTCAGTGATGCTACATCATTGGACAGGTGGACTGACGTAGGGCAGATTTAAGGCCTGCAGGTTTCAATTGTACTTCTGAGATGTTATTTCCTGATTTTAGCTTTGATTTCTCTTGTGCCAAGAACAGAAGATGCATGTATTTTGTGAATAGAGCATATTAGAAAAGAACGTGCCAGCCCACTATATCAGTTACAATAAAAAAATCAATACACTCTAGAAAGTCTATACTTTATTTTGACTGTCTGTAAATCCAGATAATATATGACTGCAATATAAAAAGCCAAAAGGAATGTCAGATTTTATAATTCAATTTCAGGCAAACAAAGCCTGCTTCAGAATGTATTTGAAGCTATAGCAGAAACAGCAGTTGTAGCACAGAATCACCATAAGAATGCTACATAAACCCATGGGATTTGTCAAGGAATTTACCTTCTGGTTTCCATGAGGTACAACACAGTAACAAACTCCAATATCTCAATACACTTTATCTATAGAAAGAACCTTTTTATGGGTTAGTCACTACCTTCAAAAAGACTTAACCATGTCGTGACAGTCTAGGAAATATGTGTGTGGACAACTGGATGTATTCTGCTGAATCACTCAATATCCTGAATATATGTATGTGGGAGTCAGTATCTGCTGTCGGGATGGTATCTCATCTCTCAGGAGAAGGACACTGGAGAGTCTTTAAAACCTGCGTTGATCCCATTGACATAAAAGCGTACCAGGCTACCAGGACAGCAGCATCCTACATGAAGCAATTTTTTCCTTCCTATCTATAGGCAGTATAGTCTGGAGCATGGAAAACAGGGATAGATAACAGTGCATGGTCTTAAAAACAAAATTCCTCCTTCTTCTCTCCACTCCCCAAGAAAAAAAAAAGAGAAAAGGTGTGAAGAAGAGTAACTTAGAGAAGAGAAATTCAAAGTTCTCTTCAAAAGGGCAAGGAAAGCATATGCAAGAGGGTCATGTCTATAGCAGAGAGACAGGGTTAAATTAAGGACTTCGCTAGATGTGGAGAAAGGGAGAGAGACTCCATGACTCAGAAGGAAAGCCATATCTAGAAAAAAGGATATCCTAAACTGCTCAGATGTCTATGAATTATGGTAAAGCTAAAGTAGGAAAACAGTGAGGTTTAGATATTTAGAATTTATCTGATTGTGTAGACTGCATTAGTTTAAATGGAGAACTTGTGACTTTGTGTCTGTTTGCTTTCTTTATTGCCTGTTTTTGAAGAAGGAAATGGTAAACCCACAGGTTTGAACTCTGGGAAAGGACAAACTAAAGCTACCGTAGAAGTGGCAATAGATGGTGCTGGTCAGGGAAATTGCATGGTCTCATTGCTGGGAAAGGATTTCCTTCTTTTCAGGAAATCTTCCAGGGAAACCATGTGAACCAAGGGAAGCTTAACAGGAGATGGACCTATACTAGAGTAAAATACATCAACCCGATCAATGTTCAGCTGAAGAGATTTACTAGAGCTGTGATATGTGTTTAATTTTATGCACAGTGAGTACTTCCTGGAAAGACAAACCAGGACAGTGCATATGTCTTTGTGAGAATCCTGAATTTAAAGTATCACTGAGCTAGAACCTTGAAAGCATCTCTGCCTGTCAGATGGCAGTAAAATACTCATGTCTGTCAGCATCTTCTTGATTTACAGCTTCAGATACGCTTACTGCTCGACACAGAGGCTGATGGTGGCAATGGGATGCTCTTGGTAGAAATAAAGAAATCTGATAGATAAAGCTGATCATCAAAATGGCCCATCAAAATGGTGCAGATCATGATAGTCCCTTCCACCTGAGAGTGCTGTCAGTTAACACGTCTGTCTGTACATATATACCCGTCCTTAATAACTTCACATTCTTGAGAAAATGTTTGAAAAAATGATGGAAAAAATAGCTGGTGTACAGATGTAGCTTTAGAGTGCAGTGAAAAACAAGTGAGTTTCATATCTGAGTAGTTTAGGTTGTTGCTAGAGGGTGGAAATTGAGTTCATATAAGCCAATGAGGCTTTTGTCAATGTGGCGTTCCAACTAGCTGTTCACAGGTGGCCTGCTATTGTAACTGCACTCAAAATAACATTGGCTTTTTTTAAGCCATAACGATAATGGAAAGTTTGGCACTCAAATACTTCAGCTCATTCAACTTTCAGCTTGCTTGGTGGAGTTAGTTAAAGGAAGCACAATGCACTGATCCTCTGGCAGTTGCATGGGAGCGGTTTTTGTGGCTGAGGGTAGGCTTTAAAAAGGAAAGCTGTACATAGTATAAGCATGTATAATTTGGAATATCATTTTTCTACCGTGCATGACAATTGCAGCTGAGATTAGCTGGAGTGCCTGTGCTAGCAGAATAACGCTAGGAACATTCCTTAGCAAGGGTCTGTGGCGCTGCTGAGGTAATACAACACAGACTGCTGAGTCTAAGAATCTGTCTGTCTTCTTGGGACGTTGTCTCGTTGAGGCTAGGTGAGAGGAATTGCATCAAGTTGCTGGTGTAAAGCTGAGGTTTTGAAGTTTGCTTGGTTTAAAAAGCTGCCTGTGTCATGTAAGTCGGGGAAGGTAATAGTTCGTGTCTTTCATCAACTACTTACATTGTTTTAGAATACTGTTTTTGTATTTCATTGGATGAGCTTTAACAGCATTTAGATAGAAATACATTAAAAAGATAGAATTTAATTTAGAATGGGATTTTTCTCAATTGAAAGCAATAGGAATATTAGTGTTTATATCTTTGGGAGCAAATCTGGGCCACAGAGAGACCATTTTTTTCCAAGAAAATGTGAGACACCACTTTTTGGCAACTGTAGCCTAGCCATTCATCTTAGAAAGATTTTTCTAAAAATAACTGAAAACATTTTTTTAGAAAGAGAAAGACTTTCAACTCTGACTTTCTACACAGCTGAACCTTGTCTAATAATTTTTTCAGTTTATAGGTGGATAGATATTGTTACCAATTAGATGATTGTGTTAGTTTTGTGAACTGACTTTGAATTAGTGCAAATGAGCACATAATAATCAGGGCAGTGAGAATTCATGCTGTTGAAAAATGGGTTAGCTAGTGCTACAAATCTGCTGCTTCCCAGGAAAATGGCCAAGTGGAACCTTCAACAGCTCTTATTTTTGCTTGCCTTCAATCAGGAGATGGAATAAACTTAAAGTGTGAATCAGACAATTTGTAGGTTAGTGAAAAATGTGAACATATTTGTATCTAGGAGCCAAAGTTACTGGCTGAAACCTGAAAGACTGTTTGAAATGAGATCATTCTGGCTGCACTTTGAGCTTCGTCTTTTGAGTATAGTTCACAGAGACAAACAAAATATTTTTTTCCCAAAACCTTGCTACCAAATATTTACCTGGGCAGGAGGAGAGGGCCACATGGATTTTGATCAAGAATGATTCAAATAAACTGGAATTAGGAAATGTTTGGCCGATGGAACTGGATGAGGCAAAAGCATAACCTGAGCCTTCGAAGAAAGTGGGAAACCTGGTGCGACTTCTGTTAAAAGGTGTTGGATTCTTCTGTCCCGTACATGTGTGTAGTTCAGGTCTAACACCGTTAAAATCACTGATGTTATGCTAGGCTAAAAGTTAAGGAAAAAGCAGGAAACTTGAGAATAAAACAAGAAGAGTTTGACTATAAATTTAGAGGAAGCTGTAAAAGAGGAAAAATCCACATCCCATGTTTTTATCAGGGACATCTAAGAATCAGAACAGAGGGGACAGAAAATGAACATCTAAATAATTTATCTGTAAAAATCCTAAAAATGTCTTTTCTTCAAAAACGCTTCTCCGCTGTGATATCCTGCATAAATCTACATTTCCAAAGCAGTAATTGTGGCTCTGGGAATGTTTGTGGGTTCCCCCCCGCCATGTTGTACTCTTAAGAAGTCTGCTTCTTAAAGGTTGAGCTCCTCTTCTATAACCAATATGAAGTACTCAATAAGCATGGGGTTTTGTTCAAATAGAGAAAATTTTATGCTGTGTTGAAAAATACTTTAGCTTCATTGTAGCTACTCTATACTTACCCATCAATTTTATGGTACTTGGATAAATTTCTGCTCTCAGAGAGATTGACCAAAAAGATCCCAAGGCAGAATGTAGGTGGAACTTAGTCTTTTCTATACTCTGTATAGAAAAAAAAAAATTCTAAATATAATTTTCAGTCCTTTTCTATGAATATTCTTACCAACAGCTTCTCTTGACTACTTAGATTGCTCTGGAAAAAAAAAAAAATCTAGATGTCTTTTTTGAGTCTTTAGAGATTTTGTATCACTCAATTTATCTCTCTAGTAGTCCAAAGGAATGGAAATTGAATTTGAGAATTCAGCCTCAGGCTCTTCCGGATGTATCAGCTTTTTCCTATTTGCTCATTCCAGCACCCATGAGTCAGGGCACCAAATGTTCCCAGGGAGGCTGCTTCCAGTGCCTAGCTGAAGTTGCAAGCAGTTAGTCACAGATGAAAGAGGCATGGATGAGTATGTGGCATCAGAAAAAATACCATGGAGATATCTCTTTCAGCTGAATAACACCTGGCTGAGATATTTACAGACATAAGCAGCCTTATTGTGTGTGAAAATGGGAAGGAACTTTCCCCACCATGAGGCGTTGGGGGAGAGGGCAATGTCAAGACAGCAAGGATGATTTGTTTGCAGAAGCTAGACTGAAGTAAATGAAGAGTGGAGAGAAATATTAAACCACATGTATTCTTTGAAAGTCTAGTCATTCCACTGTCAAATTATAAGCAGTTGTTAGATTTCTTTAAATGAAAGTATGATTCATATAATTATTGTATTATGATTATATTTATTAAAGGACTCAACATTTTATAAAGGTTTCTGACAAATAAAAGGGAAACTAAACATGAAAAAATATAATTTTGAAGGGAACAGCTACATTCAATATTTAAATGAATTCAGTCATTGTTTGGCATTCTCTCTCTCTCAAGATTATGTTTGAATGGAAGATTATGCCTTCTGACTTTTTCAATTTCATTGAAACTTTTTGTAAACATAATCTGTGATACGGAATCCATCAAGATCCAAGATGCAAAGACTCATAGACAGGAAGAATGTGCTATAAAAACCCCAAATCCAACCTATTCTAATTATTAAGATAATTAGAATATTCTTGCAGTGATTTTATTTGTTCGGTTGATTGGTTTTACTTCAATTTCTTTCATGGAAACATCGAAAATATTTGCTTTTGTCAGCTTTATAAAATCCACTTGTCACATGTATCTTGTTATCTGAGCAAAGTAATTTAACATTTAAAACCATATCTAATAAACGTTTGTTAAATATGTATATAAATGATGCTCAAGACAACAAAACAAATGAAGCAGAGAAAAAAAGAAGAGCTATCATTTTTTAGATCAGTGAATAGTAGAGCTTGTATTGTTAAGTATGCATTACTTCTGCACAGGTAGTCCATGCTACAACTACTTTGCAGAGAATTAAGAAACAGAGAAATGTTGTTTAGGAAGATTAATTGGCAATATCACTTGTATAACTAATTTTAAACCCAGCTGTGTCTCCCTAGTAATGTCAGTATTTTACATTTCTGAACTGGTCTGTAAACCAGAGTTCTACTTATTACTGGGAGTGTTCAGGACATAACTATATTTTTCCCTCTATTTGGCTTGAGTGGCTTTATTCAAGGTACTTAAGAAGGCTGAAGCCCCCCACTCTGCCTAAGTACTGCCTACTCCGTCACGTGCTTTCCCTCATCATGGGATGCAGTTGTACCTACTGAGTCTGTACAAACTGCTTTACTCCTCCACGTACCATTCAGTGGAAGAATGTGTCCACCCTGTTCCACGTTTTACATTGGAAGAAAATAAAATGTCAAAGGGTCAGATTCTGCATTATAACCTATGGTGATAGAGGTTTACTTGGTGAAGACCCAGAAAGCAGAGGCAACACTAGCAGCTCTTATCCCTAAACCTGAAAATAGGTACAAAGACTCTGTATAGCAAATCAGTCAGCTGAAACTAAGGATGGAGTTAACCACGTTGGTGTAGAAGAGCATCAGCTAACCAGGTGGTGGTTTACACCAGCCACAGTGCTCAGTTGTGGTGTGTTGAAGTCAGACAAGAGGAAAGTTTGACAGATGTATGGCTGAAACTCTCTCTTTGGCATGTCGGGGCTGTGCATGTCTGTGGGAAAGGAATTCTGTACCCAAAAGTCATGCCCTGAGTTTTATGGCATGTGACCTCTTTTCTTCAGCAGTGAGACTGCTCTTCATTCAGGAAGCAGAGGTTCTAGGCTTACTTCACCCCGAGTGATCTTCTCCTACGACTTAATCACCAAGGTAAGGATTTCTATAGATGAGTATTTCTTAGCCCCTCTGTTAGTTCTAGACTACAATGCAAGCAGAAATGCAAAATCCTTGGACCTACTTGACAATGAGCCAAGAGATGCTTTACCCTGAAATCTGCATTTTTCAGTTTTGATTCGGATTTCCTTCTAGGCCCTCTCCTTTTGGTCCAATGGGGTTTCCATTTTTTAGTATGCTGTGTTCTGTAGCACACTACTTGGCACTGTCCTGGAAAATAATGGCTTTAAGTTCAACCTCCTCAGAATTCTATGAGGTTAGGCACCAGTCTCCATTTTCTCAGCAAATCCTATCACCAGAAAGCTATCCTGTAATAAAGGGGTAGTAGGACGATGGTATCTTTCAAGCGAGATCTGTGCAATCTTACTGAGGTGTTTTCATATGAGCTAAACTAGCAAAACAAGTTGTTTCCAGTACTTGGGTAGATGCCTGCTTTCAGGAAGATGGGAAGTTTACTGAGTTTACATGATAGCACAACTTAAGCCAAGTGGAGAAGTTTTCCAGAAAACTGTAGGTTTTGAATCTCTCGCAAACCTAAGCAGGCATTCTTGAATTAGTTTTCTGAGCACAGACTTGGAGTTGCATGAAGTTTGTAGCCTGGATTAGCCTTTCTGCTGAGAGGTGTGTTGGGAGTCGTTAAAGACAAAGGTTATATAAATTACTATAAAGTTCTGTCAGATAATAACTTGAGTCCAGTTTAAACACACAACTCTATAAAAGCCAGAGCTGACTGATTTTGACTATGCTACTTAGTTGACATTTGTAATCAAATAGCTATTTTCTTATCATCTATATAAAGATCATTTTTGTCATTCATATAGTAATTTAATACACTAAATGATTTAACTCTCTTACTCAGTTCTGAATTTATAATTGATTAATACTTTGCTTCTTTAATTTACTGTTAAGAAAACCTTAGCTTTAGTAGTACATTTCTAGATTTTTATTTAAATTAATATTTTGTGAAAGTAACTAAGTCAAATTCTTTTCAGCAAGTAACAACATTAAACAGTCTTTCAGGATTTCAATGGATGTAAAACCTAGCTGACTTAAAGGCCTGACCAAATGTCTCTTATGAGTCTTTGTTTTCATGTAAATTATATGGATTAGAGAGATATGACTTGTCAGATATCTAAAACGAATTTGTATTTTCAGTGGACAGAAAGTTAGGAGTAAAGGTGATCTTAATTTATGACTCATATTTATCAGACTTTAGGACATGTCTTAATGTGAGAGTGAAAACAAATCTATAAGTACTCCCTCTAAGCTTAATAATGATTTAAAATAGAAAACATATTTTATTGGGAGAGCAAAAATTAGCATGAGTACTAATATTTTCTTAGTTGTTGATATGGACAATGACAAAACTCATTGAGGTCCTCTGGCTAGTTTAAACATGTCTTAAATTAATGCTTAATCTGAATTTTAAAGTCAATGAGGCGGAATAGGAACAGGAAGGTGGGATTTATCTGATCTATGGTAGGTGTTTAAGCTGGAACTTTCTGTAGGTGTTTATTTCTTAAATTGATTATAAAGATAGTCTAAATGTCTGGCTTAAACGTAGACATCAATTGTTGACACCCAAAAGTAAATTAGATCAGTCCTTCTCAAAAAGGTTGGGGTTTTGGGTGTGTTTTTTTTTTTTAAATTTACTTCAGTGGACATGGGACTTGGCTGTCACAAATATTTTAGTATTTTAGTTCTTTAGTTCTGACCCAGATGACTCTTTTGAAGTGAATCTCCTGATCAATTTTGGTTTTGAGCTTTGGCTCACATTACTAAGCGGCCTCAGAGCATGTGAACCGGATTTCTTTGGGATGAAATTCAACTGGAAGGTGTGCTTCAACTGCTAATAGGCATTCAGTCTGTGCAACCAAGCTAGACCTACTCTGAAATCCTTGTCCCCCAAAACGTATACACGGTGTGCATCAAAACATCAGCACCAAATGCTTCAATCCATAAATTCACCTGTATTGAGCTGCACTACTTATTACTAGAGAAAACCACAAAGATCACTTATTATTGATAGTACAGGCAGTACAGGTAGTGCAGATAACCTATGCAGGCAAAGTGAGGTGATGGTAATATGCCAGTGAAAAAAACAAATTTAGCAATTTTTACTGTAACACCACAAAACTGAGCGCCAAAAAGGGAGTCAGGGCAAGAAGAGACCCTGAGCTGGCAAAACAAATACACAAACGAAAAATAAAACACTTTTTATGTTTTCTTAAAAATTTTTATGTTTTCTTAAAAAAAAACCCAACCACATATCTAATATGCTTTTTTTTTTTAATTTTTTGCTGGACATTTTAAACAAAATTAAACTGTTTTTAAAATTTAAGCTGACACCTAGAAAAACCCAACCCCCAAAGTGCTCACTAAAGTAGTATTCATTTTATTAGTAATTTTTTTTTTTCCCCAACAGAGTGTGAAAAGTGTCAGTTGAATCTGCTTCATTGGAAATTCATGAAGATGCTGATCCTCCTGTTAAAACAGAAGTAGAGAGAGAACAATACAAATATAGTAGCCTTTCAAAGATTGGTTTCTATCAATTATATTTATGAGTAATGTATAACATAGATGTAATTTAAAGCTGGTGGCACCACATTTTGAACTACAGTTTTCCCAGCCCTTTTATGTAGAAGAAAGTTGGTTATTGATTAGGACATAAAGGAAATTAAATGCAGAAAAGGAAAAACTGTATAAATTGGCAGGGTACAACAACTTGCTCAAAGCCCATTTAGGTTTCGAGGTTGTTAAGTGGTCCTCTACTAAAAGAACTGGCTGTCAAGGTTAGGACTGTGGCTAAGGCTGTGATAACTGTGCTTTTGGTGGGCTGAACTCAGCTGAGAGCACCCCCACCACTGGGACTCGCATCTGTTTTGATTAGAACTGCAATCTCTGCCTGGTGGCTGGGTTCAGCCTCGTACAGAAATCCTCCTTAACCAGACAGACCCAACAGCTTTTGTTACCTGTAAACTCATTTCCTCTGGAGATCTGTGATGACTCAGGTATGCTTTCAATGACAATCCATTATTTACTTTTTCTTCCACCCACAGGCTGCAAACGTGGAGCAGACAGGATAAAATTTAACAAGAGACCAAGTTATAAATTTCCTTAATTTGTTTTCTTTATGATTTGCTTTCTGCTTTAATTTGGAAGAGACAGTCTGCTTCATGCAGTCCATGTGTGTGATTATGTCTGCCTCGTATTTTAGTTCAGGTCTCTGCCTGCACAAAAAACAAAAAAGGAAAACAGAAAATAAACAAAACCCCCACTCACTCTAGAGAGTGTAGTAATTTTGAACCAGAGAAAGACTGAAAAGCCACAGCTCCTTAGCAGCACATTTTATACCATAAAGAAGGCGATAGCGGGCAAAACATTTACTGCACATCAAATGGTTACTGAGGTGAGAAACTGTCAGATACCTTTCCCCTTCAGAGGAGCTGGTGGAGTTTTGGAGGCAACTTCCATTTTCACCCCTAATGCATTCTTCCCACCACCAGTCATCTGTTGGAAATGTCCCGTCAGGTATGTCCCAGCAGCAAGACAGTGCTAGCTTTTGAAAACACATAGGATGGACCAGAATGCTTTTTAAATTCTTGGGTTTAAGCATGCTGCTTTGAGTTCGTCTTTGTATAATGGTCCAGTTTGCTACATTTGTTTGAAGAGTTTTTACCTATTGAGAAGAATATTGACGAAGAAATGAGAAAAGGGGCTTTGAAGGAAAAAACAGGTACAGTAAAACCTGTCAAGTAAAATTAATGCAGCAGGGTTTCCTGTATTATATTACCGTTATTTAGTATTATATAACTACAAAAGTAAATCCCTTGAAAGTTGTATTCCCACTGACAGCTTCCCTGCTATTTTATGGCGGCATCCACTATAGTTAATGGTCTATCACAGCTTCCATTATAAGTTCTGATTTTTCAAGGCTTTATTGTAGCAACAAAATTGTTAGAAAGGGATTTCATCCTGTGAGAGGCTGGAAAACGAATTTTAGTTTAAATTGGTTTAGCCATCTCTAAATTAGAGGCAAAGAGGGGTTTTTTTTTTCATTTTTCAGGTTTTATCCATCTTTCTCTTTAATAGGCCAATTTCTTTTCTGTTGTAAACTGGCATCACTCCTCTGAAGTTGGAAAAAGGGGCCTGAAGTTGGTTTCTGTCTAGAATATCTGTTTCGATAATCAAACAAGGAACTATTTTACTGCTTTCAATGCACTGCAGATCTGAGTCTGCAGATATGCACTTGTGCAATTTTTCAACAGATACCCAACAGTGGGAGAAATTTATAATGTCTGAAGGAGATGTATAGGTGCTTTGCATGGCAAAGCCCATGACCGGTTCCTGACTTACTGACCTATTGTGATATTTGCATTACTCTTTGCTCTTCAATTTACATCTGCAGCACCTAAATGCTACTAAAGCTTCTATTACTTTTTCAAATCTAAGAAACTATCATCCAAGAAATTGGTTCTTTTCCTTCCTGCGTAAACAAAAAATATAATAAAAAGACCAGATGTTGTACTGAATCCCTCATGCACGTGCCACTGCAGACAGTAGACATAGAGCTCTATCCTCGGTACTCTGTTGCAATACCAGGCTCCAACTTACTTGACTACAACCACAAGTGTTGTTGTGGCAGAACTACAGCGCATCATTTGATAAAAAGGCACCAATAATAAAATAACTTTTTTGCATAAAAAATAAAAAAACGGAAGCGTGACAAGATGACAGCTACACAAAGTCAATGTTCATCTGTTCTTCAGGACAGAAACAGAAGCATCTAAACATGCTGTAGCAAGACAATCTCAAATTTTCAAACAAGGACACTAGAATAAGCCCGAGCTGCTGCTTTTGACATATTGCTGCATATATAAATCCATCATTTAGAAACAGCCACTAATACAATGAATATCTGACATAAAAATAATTTCTACTCTTCAAAACAACAAGAATTTTAATTTTTCTAACTTTTTGAGGATGCTTACCCGTTCATTTTTATCATCAGCATCTAGGCTTTGTAAGTGTCTCATGAAAATATTTAGAAGTGTCCTGTAGTGAAATGATATTACAGGAATCCTCTTTGTCAAAGGATGTAGAGTAAAATGTAAAAAAAGAGGGGGGGGAAGAAAAATAATATAAGCTAAGGCTGATGTTTATATAAATATGTCTATGTATAGAATGCAGACTCATTTTTCTCAAATGTGTGTATGTACAGTAATTTCATCATCGTTTGATAGCATTCTTTCATTTCCAAGTGGCATTACTGATCTTCATGCTACATTATAATCTACAGTATTGCTTATATTTTAACACTGCTGGAATTTGATTTTGAAAGTTTAATTTTTTATTGCAGGTAATGTGTAGTTAGAGATTGTTGCAATAAAACAAAGCTACCCAAAACATTTTCTGACCGGATCTTCTTGAAGCAGTCTATCGCACTAGGTTTTTGTTTGTCTTTCCCCTCCTTTTAGTACAATAGTCTGAGGAAAGCAATTACCTGGCTGTGAACCATATTTCTTGAACAGCAGGATCTGGCTCTGTGGCTTGCTCCTTATATCTACAGAACTCTTCGGGCAATGATGGCAAGATGCAAAATAGGTGACCCTTTAGCATCTGCCTTTACTAGTTAAACTGTTGATTGTTTTTGCCTAAAGGCTTTTTTTAGGGAGGAGGTGTAGTACTTTGTTTATGATTTACATTAATTTCTCCTTTACTGTGTCCATATGATGTTAAATCACCAAGAGCCTAGATACTCATTAAATGTGTGTATATATAAGTTTGCGAAAGGGAGAAAAAAAATGACCTTCCAAAGGACAAACATATATTAAAACGTCTTTAAATAAGGATGTACCTTTTACTTTAAGATCATACATAAATCTTGAGGGCTTGATTTGTTGGCCAGAAAATAGGCATGTAATTTACTTCTTCTGCAGATGGGTTGATAAACAGGGATTCCCTTTTGGTAAGTTCAGAGAGGGAGATGCTTGCTTTCTGTTTTGTTTTGTTTTCTGGAGCAAAAATACAAAAGCTTTCTTCTCACCAAAAGTTTTCATCTGTGACAGCAAAATGTGTTCTGTTTCCTGCTTTTAAGGCATAGAGATTGGTAAAGGATTAATTCTCTGCAAAGTTCAGGTGAAGGGTGCATGTTCTCCCTGTTTATAAGGGCATGTTTAAGACCCTGCAGGTGGTTGTACCCGAAGTATTTAGGGTTTTGCTACCTGCATAGAGGAATTCCTGGATAAAGATCTGGTAAGCGTAATTAAACATATCCTGATATTTTTGTTTGTAAAATAATTTTACTTCCAAATCAGTTCCAGCATGGATCTCAAAAATAGTAGGTTGCTAATCAAACACACCACTGGATAAGGAAGGTAAAAAAGCTGTCTATGTGATTAATAAGTGAATATTTTCAGGAGGTGTAGTGAAGCAACCTTATTATTTTGTTCCATTTGCATTCATGGTATGTGATAAAATAGTTTATAAATGAAATAATTTGTTCAATATTTTTGCATTTATCTCTCTATAATACAGTAATCCAAAGGACACGTGCCTAAAGCTGCAAATGACATATTACATCCCAGTGGTTTACAATATAATAAAGATACCCAAGCAGTGATAAATAAAATAATGCATACAATTTGTCATGAGAGAAGAGCTATCTAAAATTGTAAATGAAAGATTTGTGTGCTTTTAAGATATTAATAATGAAATTAAGAGTGATTTTGATGTGTCATACTAGCTGACGGCTGTCCAGCTAAGCAAATCGGATATTAAATAAAAATAAGAAAGAGTCCTGTGACTGGAACTTGAAATGCAACTAGCTGCTTGGTATGCCAGCAAAACAAAGACTAAAGTCATGTAAACAGCAATATATTTTTATTAAACATGAGACAACCTATTGAAAAGAAACCCAAAGAATGTATCCTGGATAAACAAAGAATGTAAAACTTGATATTTGGTTATCTAGATCCCGTCAGTAGAGGCCTAGACTCTGAAATCTCTTTGGAAAAATGTAAATCTAGAAGAATATATTATAATATGATATGATACGTATCACATGCTGTGACACCTACATAATCACAAGTTAGGTTATACCTGTGGGACCAGAGAGACCTTCCCAGTTATTAAGGTCAGTAAGGCATACCCAGGGGGATTTTACTTGGAAGTACAGCGTGCATCACCACGGTCCTCCCGATTCCTGCACCTGGGTTTCACCTGGCAGAAAGCCGGAGAGGCAGGTGGGCAGCGCGGTGCCTTGTGCCGCAGGCGACCTCCCGTCGGGCCCCTGATCCGGATGGAACCAGAGATGCCTGACATGATGTTTGCATCTCCCAGAAGTGTGACTTTTCGCAACAAGATGAGATGATCTAATGGAAGGTATTAATTCTGCCCGGAAAGCTCGCCTCTCATGGAAGCACAGACATTTACATCAGTTGTTCTCTTTTTCATTTGTAAGAGACGCCCGGTTTGGGGCACAAAGCCTCTTTATTGTTCGCAGTACGCACCTGCCGTCGTAGGGCTGGGTGCCGTCACCTGCTTTGCTCCCAGGTCCCAGCAAGCATGACGGCTCTTATCCCTTCTCCCTGCCTTCCTCCGGGGGAAAAACTCACGCCTCCAGCCCGAGTTTGTTTGTTTGTTTTTTTTTAAAAAGATGTTGCACCTGCACCCTGAACAGCAGGAGACCTTAAATCCTGGTTGGTGCCCCACACTGCCTGAACCACCCCTCCCTCTGGTCCCTTACGCTTAAAGCGAGCAGTTAGCTGTGCTGGGGAAGAAAGCAAGGAGCAGCCTCCACAGAGGAATATGTAATTAAAGACATTCAAGGCTGTGTTAGAAGCACTCAAGTACCCCTGAAGTTTGAAAAATCAGAAATCCAGACAGGCCCTCTGCCCTTTTCTCTTTCTGGGAGTCCGATTTGTAACAGCATTGAGGCTGGACATGCTTGGTACATGAAAAAAGATTCCCGTCTAGCTTCCTTACATGCAGTTTCTCTCTCCTTTGGCCGTATTTTTAGCTGACCGAAGTCAAACCACGAAAGCATCCGTCATTACTGCAGTGTTGAGATTCCTCCCATTTCACTTGCTTTGCCCATTCTAAGTGTTTGCCATTAAAATAATCTGCATTTTCCTATTCTCGCCTTCCTTCAGTTACATTTGGATTTTGCCACATAAGTTGTCTCCCACATGCCGCTGTGCATGTTCATGTGCATGTTTCCGTACATGTGCTGGATACCTCTTTTTGCTTAACCTAGTAAGATATCTTAAGTAAGAAGCACAGAATTCTCTAACAGAGTCGGTGTTTAAACCTAGATTTATCTTTATTCACATTTACAACATTTTCCCTTGAAAATTCTCTTCCAGCTCTCCTTGTGTGGCATTCACTGTCATATAAAACCTGATATTAGTTTGGTGTGCTTGCCTGGTTTCCTTAGAAACCTTTCTGAGTGATTTCCTGTAAAGGAAATTATCATCCCACATTTAGGAAGGTACATTTACAACTGAATGATGTTTTGACAGAATTATCAAAATTAAATTGCACATCTTACTTTAGCACCACATCTGAATTAGCCTAATTTATATTTTCAAGTCCTAAATGCCTTCTCTTCAATTTTGAGCCACAGATCAATGTCCATCATGTTTAGAAAGTCATCAGATGAAGAAAGGTCATGGCTAATCTAGGCACTGAAGCATTATATGCAGTAATTTCATTTTGTAAATCTGATTGGTTTAGAGTCTCTTTAAGTGACAAACCAGACATTTGCATCAGACTTAGGAAATGTTATTACATCATCTGTAAATTTTGCTACCAGCCTTTACTTCAGTAGCTCGCAATGTGCCAAAAGTTACACTGGCTCAGAATTTGGTCTCCGGCACAGTGTCAGGAATTACTTGGGGATGTTTAAGGCTTCGATTCTGATTCATTATCAACGGGTTCACATGCACTGACTGATCGCAGTTGAAGACTTCAGATATCACGGGCCTTGCAAGGAATTCAGACATGAAGCGGAACCACTTGTTTTATCCAGCTTGCTTGGGAGTGTCTGTAGCAGATTTATATCTGTTGCTTTATTACTGCTTTTGCACCCCTGTGTAGAGAAATGCGTGGGTCTTGTGCCGCTGTTTTACTGTCACCATGGTGTTACATAGCTGGTTGTTCTTAGTTTGCTTGCTAAAATGTAAACAAAATTTTAAAAAGCCTTAGATACACAGTTATTATTAAAGAGTATGATACATGATGTATATAAAGATAAATAATATCATATTATCTATATTACATAATGATATCATATGTGATAAATGGAATACCATTTGTTGCAATTGCCCACAGCCATGAACTCTTCACTGAAAATAATCCAATACCTTGTGAATCTTTCAAAATTAACAATGATATCTAAGGCACTGCTTTCCACAAGACTGTAGTGTAGGTATTTTTTATCCAGGTATTATTAAATGTATATAGTGAAAAGTAATGTTCTTGGATTTTCTGCTGCAACTTAAATGAGCTGAGTCTTTGTGGTTTCAGATAAAATCTGAACTATTGGTCATATTAACGTATAATTATTCCCCTTTATTTTTTCTTTTCCATATTTTATTTGTAAGGAAAGTGCACTAATGATGCAGTTTTATATATACTTAAGCACTGGGGAGGCCGATGCTTGCTTTGGTAGTGTGTGCCCCTTGTGGTCAAAGTATATGAGATTAAAATATAGCATTTCATTGGTCTCTCCCTCCTAATATATGCTATTATTCCTTGCCTGTGATGCCAATTGTTTTTTTGCTTTACTTGTAAAATTGTTTCTCTGTAATTTTGTGAGTATCCTACTGAAACCCAAGATTCCCGGCTCTGTTTAATTTAGGATTAATTGCTGGATATTATACCCATGAATGCAAAACATACAAAGGTCTCTTTGTAGAAAGCCATGCATCAGAGCAATCCTGCCCCCCCCCGCCCCCCCAAGTTTAATGGTGCATCATGAATTCTTTAAGAGTTGAGAGCAAGTTGGATGGCATTTTTGAATAAAGAAAAATGGATTTTGTATTGATTAAAATGTAAAGCTTGCATTGAAGATAATTTACATGTATGTGAGGTTTTACAAGTTAAATACTAACTTCACAGTTAGTGGTAGGCTGATGTAGTGAGGTGATATGGTTGATTAGTTCTGGGCTTTTACATGATGGAGTATAAAACCCCCAAGTTAAAAGCTAGAGCTGCTGGGCAATAAAACTTACAGGGATGCAGCTTTTTCTTAGTCACTGATCACTTTGCTGCTGTTAACTTTTAAAAACTAATTAGTGCTTTAGAAAAGTGTATATGAATGCTGGAAAAAATTCTCACTATTACATTTGTAATTGCTGGCTGACACAGGCCTATTATAAAATAAATTAATATCTGCCATATCACTATTGATTTGAATTTGTGAGCATAAGGCGAATCATATGGTCAAAAATAGCTGAGCAGTATCTCTCAGAATTCTGATATTTCAAATAGGGACAGGATTTAAACAGATTGTTTTTAAAGCCATTGTAAGACAAGTGTTTTTGATTTTGCTCACATAAAATTAGAGTTCCTGCGCAAACCATATCTGCCTTTCAGGTGAGATTAAAATCCAGGCCACTAGCAGCTATATCTCCATAAAGATAACTGATCTGATGTCAGATGGGATTACTGAACCAAGACTGGGAAATTCAGAGAGTTCTTGGTATTCCACTGGGAGATACCCTCTTGATGGATGATCCAAGTTGAGGAGATACCATACATAACACCATTTTGATATATCTCTCTGCTAGTATACACATTCACAAATACATTTGCACCTTTTATAAAGCATATTTTTAAAAATCTGAAAATTTGTGCTACTGCTTTTTTCCTTTCACTAAGTGGAAAGCTTTTCCGACACATTCTTTTAAGAAGTCCTGTTTTAAGGGCAGAGATATAGCTCCAGTAAAATGTTAAGTCTCTAAAGTACTGAATATTTTCATGGTATTTGCAACATAAAATAGGAAATGCATGATTGCAGTTTGTGGATATAAAGCTTTTATTAACATTTTCTAGACACTGACTAAAGAAATAATCTATAGCTCAGCCTTTCGCTATGAGTAACGTGTAGATTGCCGAGTCCTTTATATAACGTATCTGCTTCATAGTTTACTGTAAGTAATAGTAAAGTGCTTTTTCACAATAAAATAGGTAAATGCAGTGCCATTAATTAGTCATGTTCCGTTGTATTTTGCTGTGCTGTTTGTGAACTGTGTGCTGGTCTGAACTGTAAAAGCCAAAACCTTTCTGACAAATTATTAGGAACATCTTATGTATGACACTCGTCCATAAAGAAGATTCCACTGTCTTAATGATTTTCACATCACAATTGTAATAACTGTAGCTCCAGCTATCCTCTTTCCGAGGATGTTTGATGCAGTTAATGAACCTTGACCATTAGTTCTTTTACTGCAAAACATGCAAGAGCTAATGACTCCCCAGAAATACACTCTCGCTTAAGCGTTAGTCTTTAAACTAAGTGGGATGGAATGTACCTTAGATGTAAGAGTTTGTGGTGAAGGCAGAGAAGAGGTTTGTTTATTACCTAATCAGGAAAAGTGCTATGAGGGTAGCATTGGAGTTTAAAATACCTTGTTTATCCAAATAAAAGGTTAAACAGGCTAAGTATTGGCATGTCTATCTATCTTTTGGTTATATGTGAGCCTCTAACTCCCCTATGCAAAGTAATATGAATCAGAATGCATCATACCTTTTAGTCTCTCTCAACCTTTTATTTTAAAAATTCTAGAAGGATTAATCTGAGGTATCTCTCTATAAATATTTGGTTTTCATATTCTTCAGTTAAATTATAGAAGATTATAAAAATTTTTGATTCATCCCCAAAGTGATGTTTGCAGTTTTAAAACAAAGAAAAAAAAAGATCATAATTTGGATGATTCAAAATGTTTAATTTAATTTTCAAAGTGGTTTTCAACATTTTCTGAGTTAAACTGAAGTATTTGTAACAAGCTGTAGTAAAATGAAAATGTGCTTAATTTAAAATCCATGAACACGCAATTGGACAGTTTTTTTCAGGATGTTTTTCAATTGAATTCACTGCATGAATTAGAGAAAAGTTTCTTAAATGTTTCGGTAAATCTAGAGCTGAACTTTCTTTTTTCTTTTTGAGAAAAAAGCCTGGTACTTGCAAATCCTATGTGTCTTAAGAAGTATAGCGCATGCATAGGAGCTGAACAGGCAAATACAGAGCTCTAGTGAAGAATCCCTGCATATTTTTGTATCTCTGCAGGAATAGTTTTCAGTGTTTTACTGCATTCGTCTGCCCCAGGTCCTGTTACACAAGGGTGGAAAACTAAAAAATTAATTGCAACAGTGGGTCAGTTAGCTTTACCGCTGATAGCCACTGATAGCCAACAATAACCACCTCTATACTTGCACTTTAATTTAGTTCACATTGACATACCCCAGGTTCTGAACTAAAGTAGTCTATGTAAACAAATGTGGAAAAATTGCCATATGCCATCTGTTTTAAAACTATTTTCATTTGCTGTATTTGAATCGTGTAGCCGAAGTCCTGTTTTGCCTGGTATAGTGCTGGGAAGGGACACCTAGACGTCAGGTTAGTTCACTAGTCACCCCTCATCGCTCATCTCCTCCGTGTTTGCTTGCCCTGAGAGCTGATGTCTTGCCCCAAAACTGTTGTGGTAGGCCACGTGAGGCTGCTGCTGCGTCGCTGTCTGTTGGCATGCTGCTACTCGTATCATGTCATTAACAACTGCTGTTTCAAAGATGTTTGTGTGCAAAGATGTGGTGCAAAACTCCTCCTGTGGTTCAACTCGTTCCATCCTAGTTATATTTGGTTTGGTTCTCCTAGCATATAGGAATAATGCTTATACAGATTAAAAGAAAAATGGCTAAGCTTTGTGAGTGAAGGTTAGCTGAAGTGTACGGCATTTTCATAGGATCGTGGAATGGTTTGGGTCGGAAGGGACCTTAAAGACCATCTCGTTCCAACCCCCCTGCCATGGGCTGGGACACCTTCCACTGGACCAGGTTGCTCCAAGCCCCATCCAACCTGGCCTTGAACACTGCCAGGGATGGGACATCCACAGCTTCTCTGGGTGACCTGTTCCAGATTGGCAGTCTGTCAGATCACTTTCTGTATGTGATCTATCACAGCTAGACCTTTTTGTGTGTATTTTGTTGAACTACTTTTTGCAGCAGCTCTATGTAGAGTAGCAGGGATATTTCAGGTACATGTGAAATCATTACTACTCATGAAGGTGACTGCTTCTGTCAAGGGCTATAGACAGGTGCCTGCAATTCAGCATGCAAACCAGGAGAAGAGCATGTTAGTTATAATTACTGATAAGTAATCTGGGGGAAAAAAAAAGACATTTTTAAAGTGCTGTCAGCTTTTTAAGATTAAATGGAAATTTGCCCAAATAAGAGATGACATGAAATGGTAATTCAAATACCCTTTTTGTTTACTCAGATGCTTTAAGGCCTTTACCACCTGCAGAGTGCCTGGAAGTACAAATAAACATTGGAGTGACAGGTTTCACACTGCTACGTGTTAGGTTTGCACAGCAGGACTGAGTGGTTCCTGACACTATTGGCTGATCTGTTTTTCAAATAAAAATGTGGTTTCAAATTTTGAGAAAAAAAGGTTCTTTTCGTCTTTGCTGTTCATAGAAGAAATTAATTTTTTACCTAATCCTTCCTGAAAGTTATAAAGTTTCTCTACAGACATTAAAGGGGTATTATACTAGTCAGTACCCTGAAGAAAGGAATATAATTTAGGAGCTTAAACCCACAAGGAGAATATATGCATTTATATTTGTGAAAATTACCAGAAAACCTTATTCTGTGTAAATTGTCTCCTCTCAAAACTGTCTTTTTTAAAGACCTGTACAGCTACCAGTTGGTGGAAAAAAGGCAAAAAGCGCAAAGTAAATCTCTTTGTAATTCAGTTAATTACACTGGCCCAAGGTAGTGTTCCCATGGTGGCAGCCTGACACATTAAGTTCAAGGAGTAAGCATTGAGGTGTTGGAATAATTCCTTTGATCATGGTCAAGTTGGACTTAGAGCTTTTTATTTAGGCAGTTAGTACTCAGCCTTGGTAAGCAGCAAGGCTTGCTTGCCATTTTTTCCAATGACTTGTCTGTGGGTTGTAAAAAAGTAAAATTCAGTCTTATTCAAAGGTTGGATAACTGTTTGGAAAGTCTCTAAAGAAGTCCACGTACAAGAAATAAAATAAATACACGTTTAAACTGTTCATTAGTATCCAACAACATTCTCACTGTCATCGTTAATAAATAAATAAGGAAAGAAACACTTAAAGATTAAAGAAAATATTTTTCATTTGTATAGCACATTTAATTTGAGTAACTCAAAACTCTTTTCAAGTAATGGTTAAGTTTGAGCAAACCCTGGGAACAGAGGCAGCTATTCTAATTGGTTTTGTAGAGAAAAATATTGAGACATGGATTGATGTAAGTTTTTGATCACACAGTCCATCTTGAAAGTCATCAGCAGAATTTAACAGTTTGTTCTTTCATACTTTAAGTATATATCAGGACAGCCAATTAAAAAAAAATAAGGAAATATTAAGAGTGTGGTGTTCACCACAACAAAGTACCTTAGCGACCAAGATGCTGCCAGTAACAGAGTGAAGTAAAAAACTGTAGTGGTGGTGTATAGAAGAAACTAAAAAGTTGTTGAGGGTGCAAAGGGGTACTTGTCTCTCAGATTCGAAGCTGCCCTTGCTGTATGCTTCACAACACAAGAAATGAAAGCTCCTCAGGATACAAGCAACAAGAATGTAATTTCAAAAAGAATTATTTTGTGGAGGGAAAAATAAAAAGGTGCTTCTTAAAATTACTGAAACTGAAAAACAAGGTAGTTGTCATGGAACACAGAAGACATGGATTCAATTTCTTATTTCATCTTATTCAGAAGAAGATCTTGAAGCCAAGTACAGCCCAGCCCAACTGAGTACCTACTGGCTACTTGCTGGACTGACTGTGGATTATTCTGTACTTATGTTGTTGAAGCTCTTCCAGTTTATGTAAATGAACAGCTGATGGTGTGGGAAATTGAGCCTGAGTCTCTTCTTCTGAGGTCAGTAAATTTATCACTAAATAGAATCTGTATCTCTTATCTACCTTCTCAGCTTCTTTGGAAAATAGTTTTTTGTGGCAGCTACCACCTACTAAAGCCTATGCTGGCTTTACTACTATTGCAGAAGAATGTAGCATAAGCTACAATTACACCTTCATTTTGGTAGCAGACATGCTATATTGCCTTCATCACTGTAGTAACTTGGTGCCTCCTACTCGTAATGTATTTATCCTCTCAGTACTCCTATGAAGTTGAGCAGATGGTAAAGTGAGTCACTAGGTACGGAGCTTGACTCCTCAAGATCAGAGAAGAAGACTGATGAAACCGGTCCTGGGTTTCCTTTATCTTTCTGCTAGACCCCCAGGCTCTACTGGGAGCTGAGAGAGGCTACCCGTAAGGGACAGTGGACATCAGGTTCTCCTCCTTTCCCTACACCCTGGGGAAAAAGGAAAAGAGGAGGTCTTCTGGTGGCCCTTGTCATGTAGAAACATCCAAAAGTGATGGTTCAGGCTTGGCAGAGCTGAACAATATTATGGAGTTCTCAAATGATGTTGACTATGAGGGACTGTCAAAGATGATCTTGAGGCAGATAACAAGTGCGTCTCTCTTGCGTTTCCTCTGACTCTAGCACAGGGTGGTTCCTACTGGGTTCAGCCAGCCGATGATTAATTTTACTCTATTGATTCTACTGGCAACTGCTACAAGTGTCTCTTCTTGGGGTAAGCTGGCTGGGTTTGTAAGGACAGTGGAGCTGTGAGTGATGTATTACGCTGTTCCCGTGCAGTCCTCTGCACAAGGTAACCGTCTGGCAGCACTTCTGCGAGGCACGGAGGATAGGACTGAATGAGGCAGCCTCTTTTCTGGGAATCTTCTTGTCCTCCTGGAGTGAGACACCTCTGTTTCCCGGTCGACTCATTTGGAAAGCACGTCGTCTCTGACATGCCACTGGCAGCCTCCTCGGCAGGGCAGGTGATGGTGCCTCATTTCACGCTCTTCAGTGGTTTCGAGCTTTCACATTATTAAACATGTATTCCATTAGCCATCTAGTCTAGCAGTCACATGTTAATTTGTGTAAAATGTAAATGCATCAGCATGACATGGGAAGGATTCCCAGAAAGTAAAAAAAATGACCTTTGGTATTTAGAGCTAACCTGACACAATGGGAACAGAATACAGTTTTGTAAAGCATGTCAGGTGCTACCTGTTCCTGACAGCCCCCAGATTCTGATTTCTTTTTCTTTTCTCCCTGTCTTCTGTCCTCCCCCCTCTCATTTTACCTGTTATGTTCTCAGGGGAAATAATTTAAATATGGAACTTTTTTGTCTTTTTTTACTGTAGAAGGACAGAAATTTTTCAATTAAATATGTTTGGTTTGGCTTTTAGTTTTGTTCTGTTCTTATATTTAAAGCACGTGTAGGGAAGTGGAAAGTTCAGAGAATATGCTAGTTTCCGTACTTCTGGTATGAAAGGCAACTGATATTTAGCATGCCTCTAATGATCAAAAGATTTTAAAATAAAGTATTGATACTTTGCATGCTAAGAGTTTCCAAGTTAAAAAAAAATTTTTTTTCATATCAGAAGTCTAAAATTAAAGGAAAAAAGTCTAGAATATCTAAGTTAGGATAAATTATTATTTTGGTTAACTTGATTAATTTTTTTCTTTTATTTGGATTCATGAAAATCTCTGATTTTGATTTATCATATCATTCAGAGTGGAAGGATTAATTAAAGTCTTGGAAATTTTTGTGAGTAGAAAACCCAGTTTCTGCTATAATTTATTTCACAATCTATCCAATGATTTCTTGGACTAAATTATAGCATTGATGCATATCAACCACCAGAGTTTTAAAGAAGGTCTTTCCTGAAAAAGTAGTGTTGCAGCTGATACTGTAATAGGGAAGATGTTTACTGCTTCTGCCTGGAAAGCCTGGCAAAGGAACACAAAGGCGGGAATGACACAGGGAAGATAAGCCATAGCCACATGGCTGAATTTTACAGAAAACTATGATATATGAAATTCATAATTTTGAGATTTTGAAAATAAAGTTTCTCTCTTTTTGCATTCAAACTATCTTCCATTTCTAAATATTCACATGAAATCAGCAACTTTAAGCAACAATAGTTGATGTAGATTATTACAGAATTCTCAGAATACTTTTACAGATTCTTTTTATTAATTTAAATAATACATTAGTTTGTGTTCACTTGTGATATTACTGAGAACTAGAATCAAATTTATATTTGTTAATATACCAAATCAGTAGGAGAGCTAGAATTTATTAGACGTAGCAACAAACTCCCATGACCAAGGTTATCTGTAAACCTCCTGCCATCCTTGCAATTCAGCAGTAATTTAGGGAGTGATACGGAAGGAGTAAGAGGGAAACTACCAAACCCCCTTCTGCCTATAGTATCTTTGCTTGTGCTACTCCAAAACATTTCATTTTCCCTGTGAATGTTGTCTTCTGCAGCCTTTACTCTCCATCCTGATAGCTGTCAAGAGTTTCCCCTGGCCTTTAATGCTAGGGTAGTCAGCTAAGGGTATGGAAAACATCAAAGGCTGCTAGTTTTCTATGAATTTATTTTCAAGTGCTGATATTTTTTGAGGGTTGCAGAATATCTGTGTGGGAATTAATATGGGTTAAAATATTACTATGCATGTCAAGTTTGCCAGTCCTCTCTGCAGCTTACAAGGTTCTGTTTCTCTATTTTTAAAGTCCCTGGGCAGTTGCAGTGGTGGGAGAAAGTAAAAGTCTGCTTGGGAAGAAGTCACCACCTATAATATGGAAGAGGGTTAGATTTTGGATGCCATGCTGCGGCTTTGGGGCAGGAATTGAGAGTTCTGCTTCCCAAGGAAGGCAGCTTGGGAAGAGTGGGAGGCAGCTTGGGACCTCTGGGAGGTCCAAATAAGCAGGAACCGGGCTCCACTGGAAAATGCATTTAAGATTATATCAATAAGGTGACTGGCAATAAACATATTCTTGGGTTTGAGAAATAAACCTGCAGTTCAGCAAACTCTTCTAGTCAGGTTGCTGACACCTGCCCTAGGGAGTCTGCACTGAAATACCAAACGTGATGCAATGGTGCAGAACAAATTACATTTAAAACAAACGAAGTAAAGGACATCAGAATGCCCAGAAATGTCAAGCCTGGTAGCAAAATAATCGCAGGAGATGAGCTGAGTTAGCGCTGGTAAGCTAACAAGCACAGTATTCAGTCTTCAAGTCAGTGAAAGGTCTCCACAGAAAAAAGGGATATGCAGCTCGCCATGGCCACTGGAGGTGCGGCAAGAATTGCTGTAGGTGCAGTTCCTCTTGCTTCTGGCCAGGTCCGTTGGCCAGATGACTCTCCTGTCCCTTTCCACCATACATTTTGTGAGGCAGTCAATCTGGATGACATCGTCAAAAGGAAGGAGAATTCACAGAGTGAGGAGTTTGGTGTTTTAAAGCTTTTGCTGTGTTGAGAGACATGTCAGAGAGATTAAAACAAAAAAGAACAAAACCCAAACTGTTGAGAGCTGGTATTAGAGGAAGGTGACTAGCAGGGGATGTGAAGCAGGTGGCAAGCAGCTCTAGTTTCCCACCAAGGAAGAGCTGGTGGTGGTATTTTGGTTTCTGAAGTGATGATGAAGGATGGAATGTGCATTTTGGGGAAAAGATCCTTGAAATTGTTTGCCTCAGCTGCTCTGTTAAAGATCTGCGATCTAAAAATGAAGGGAATACTGCATAATATAGAGGGTTCAAGGGTAACAAAATCAAATGGTATCTTGAGAGTATTAGATTCTGGGGAACCTTCTGTCATCTCTTGCTATAGGAAGAGAACAATGAAAATAAACTTGTATTGATTTCATTATTTTGCACGCAAAGAAGGATGTGCTGCAGGCTCTGTTCAGGAGCTTCAGTGAGATATAGCTTTGTTCCAAGAGATCTTACCATCTAAATTTTAAATATGACATGATGAATGAGGATGACATGTAGTAAGAATGATGCTGGGGTAAAGAGGGACAAAGAGCACAGTGATGAAATGTTACAGGGCTCAGGTTAGGCGTAAGAATAAATTGTGTAAGATAATAAAGAAAAATAGAATGGCGAGCGTGCCGTTTTGCCTACTCTGGTCAATAAATAATTTCAGTAATGTTGTGGATGTCATCCGTCTTTATATACCACATCAAGTGAGACCAAAGACCTAAGACCGGTTGCTACCTGACGTCCCTCGCAGCCTCTCCTCACCCGTGTGCACGGCACCCCTGCTCCCTTCGCCTGGTGCCCTCCTCGCTTTCCCAGGCTGCCGCGTCCTTCCCCATCGCCGCTGCGGAGCCAGAAGCCCGGCTCTGCTGAAGAGGGTGGGCGTCGTGCCACGGCCTTCAGCAAAGCCAAGATTTCGCAATGAAAACCTAAGGGGGATAAGCAGGCAGCTTTTGGCCAGAGGAATAATAATCATTTCTGGTAATAGAAATTGTCACCACAGCGCCTGCTAAGGGATGGAAACAGTTATCAAGCATCAGAATTGCTAAAGGGAAAGAAATAAGGCAGCAAGATAAAACTAAAAATTGAAACGTGCTCTGTGAATACGCTAGGGTATCTCATGGTCAAACCAGAAGCATTTAGTTTGTTTTTCCCACGTAACGTGGCAGATTCTGCATTGTCATTCTTGACTGTGATGTTCATGATGTCAGCAAACATGACATTAAAAAATAATTTATTTTCTTCAACCGCTTACAATCTTCCACCTACTTATTGTTAGGCATACAAATGTGTGTTTCATGTTTTAAATTAAAAATGGCAAGCTTATTAATCATTGAGAAACTCTACAAAATTATTAATTTTGAAATATTAACATTGCAAACCTTTTCCCAGCAGTATGTAAAGCACGCAGTTCACAATGACATTTTGTTGCCAGATGTTGGCTTTTGGTTAAGGCAGGCTTATGAGCTGATGGTTTTTTACCAAAGTAGTAATTCTTTTTTGAGTACTGCTAAGCTTTAGACTTTACATTGCAATTAAATATAAACTAACAGAGGTTTCAGTTGTTGTAACAGAATATCAAAACCACATGTAACAATTTTTTTTATTAAAATGTATTTCTTTGACAACTTAAAATTACTTCTATGTCAAATTTGAGTAGACTGTTTTGGTTTACAACAGTTGGAAATGAGCATTCACTGTTTTAAAAAAAAGCTGAGCTTTGCACCTTTGTAGTATTGAAGAAGAAGAAAAATTAGGTGCACTAAAGATTGCATAAATTTAAACTGTCTCATCCATCTGATTGTGAAATAATGGCCCTTGTGTTTAGAAATCTTTTTCCTCTAAAGCTTTACTTTGAACTACAAAGGGTGCATGTAACTAATGAAAATCAGAAGTCATGAAACGTAAGTCTGTTACACACTCTAAAATTGTTCCTACGTGGAATTCCTTTTGCGTCCATGTATTTGTTCAGGTTTTATTGCATTTAAAAGCAAAGCCACCTGCTCTGCCTGATCCCGATCCTTTGAAAGCCCACTTCACTTGGGTTAAGAAGAGCACTGAAAATGTGTTTCAGGTTTCGGGGGGAGCCATGAGCTGCACTACAGACACTCCATGCTCTGCTTCAAGCTCAGGTCACTTGCAGCTTGTCATAGTCCAGGGCAAAGAAACAAGTTGCCTTGCATAAACCTTTTTTTAACTTTGGAGGTCAGGTTGTTGGGAGGTAGATTCTGGGCAAGACTCTGAGCAAGGAGTAGGAGACGTGGGAGATGGTGTGGGGGTTATGGAGGAGCTTTGTCTTTTGTCTCCCTCGCAGAAAGGCTGCTCGGGTAGCAGAGGGTGCCTTTTGCTGAATATCTTGAATTTCTGGAAGTGCGGACAACTCCCTTCCCCTGCCTGGACTTTCCTCCCCATTACCAAAGAGCAGCCCCCTGTTCTCTCCTTTCTACTGCACCTTCCTCTACCCACCTCCTCACCCCTGCCAAGTCTTAGCTTCAGGTATTTGTGAGGAATTTATATAGTATGTGACTGAACTGAGCTGGAAAACCAGTGCCAAACTCTTAGCACTTTCATATTGAAAAATATGGCCTTACAGGGGAGTTTGAAGCTGGTCACTCGGTGCTTTCTTAAATTAGGACAGCAGGCCACAAAACTAGAGATACACTGAATACTAAACTGGTTGTACAGTTAGTATCAATATATTATAAGTCTATATGACATTAAGATGATATTAATATCATATGCTGATATTAATTGATGTGTGAACAATCTAGTCTAATGAAAGTTCTCCTGCAAGCAAGTCCATATGCTGAAACACGGGTCTTTGCTTACATCTCCTTTATTTCCCTTTTGGGACGTATAAGCATCATGTGGATACCGTGGAGCTGGGTAGAGTTCGTGTGGGTGCTGGAAGCAGTGTTCGTCTGCCCCGCTTGTTGTGTAGAGCAGGCGTGATTGATACTTGGGCTGTACAGTATAAACGTGAGTGACATTACTCTTCGTGCTTGCACAGTCCAAGTGCTATTTTTAAGAAAAACTGTAAATTCAAAGTTCATATAGAATGGAGAATATGGTATATTAATGCCAGCCCAAAATGTTTTCATGTTTACAGCATAAAAGCAGCAATATGTATATTATAAAGGCCTCAAGCTTAGCTCTGATCACTTATCATTTTTACACAAGTATATTTACATCATTAACCCAATACTTATTTCAAAGAAAATCACCCGGTGCTTACAATGAAACAACTTTCTGCTGAATTTCTCTGGGAGAAACTGCCTGAATTGAACATTTTTAATATACCCTGCTAATACTTGTGTCCCCATCCAATGTTGGGGAAGGTTTCGATATGATCCCAAGAGCGAGATTAAGACACACATGAGGTCAAATGCCGTATACCCAAAAGAGCTTTTATTATCAAAAGTATCAAAAATAGAAAATAGTAGCAATAGGATAGAATGGAAGAAAAGGCAGAAATCAAGCAAGCAGTCGGGATAGAGTTGCAAGGATAGTCACCACCATGGATCCAGCGGCGTCCTGTTGGTCCCTCAGTCTTCAGTTCTTCGGTGGTGGGTGCACACCACGGCTTGTCTCCACGGTTTTTTGTAGGGCATATTTCCATGAGGTATGCGCATATGTATTGTTCATGCACTGTTCACACGCTGCAGGTTTCGTCTATCACAGGACCTTCACGTGATCAACACCAGAAACCAGTGTCTTATCTCAAAGACTACAGTTTCCCTGACAATGGTAGCCTCCACATCCTGACGTGCTTGTCGGCTTCAGCCCCTTTCCTCTCCTGGATGCCTCAGTGGCCTAGGAATTGTCCTTATGGACAGAGGAATGTCCTGCTTAGACAGGCCATCTCAGAGACAAAGGGCTCGAGATAAGCAGACCACAATTCTTGAGATGAATGGCTTGAGAAGTCTCTCACGCCTAACAATCTTTGGGACGAACAGCTCAAGATAACAATTCAGTCTCTCGCAACTTGGAACAGCACTTTTAAAATCAGTGTAATCAGTCGGTTAAATAGGAGATTTGCTTTTAACTTGACAGAAAATTTATTCAATACTGAAATATTAAATTCTCTAATTTCTGGAAGGATGCTGGGATTAAAATGCTTCAATTCCCCTTCCAAGGTGCAGAGTTTAACTCAGACTTTCCTCTAAAAAAGGAAAGTGTGCTCATCACTTCCATAATGCCACAGAAATTCTTATTTTCTGTTAGAGATACTGTTTTATAAGGTAGGAAGTCAGTGGTTTCATCTAGAACTGTTTGAAAAATTAATCTAATCAAGTTGTGGTATATATTTTTTTCTCCACAGCTGAAGCTGTATATTAAATAGGCTTGCAAAATACATTTAAACAGCCTTTGCCTGGAAGATGGAAATACCTGTGAAGCTATATATATCAGCTATGGAAGATACAGAGATACAATCCATTCCAAATGGAAAGGAGAAAGATAAATCATCTCAGGAAGTATAAGTAAACAAAATTATCTTTGAATCCCCAGCTGTATAATCACTGTTTTTTATTGCCTAGCACAGGGAAAAAAGCGATAAACGTGAGACACCTGTGTGAACAGAGGGCGATTTTCTTGATCAGTAGACCAACATTTCCCTCCTTTTTCGTTCCACCTGCTGTTCAGCTAAAGATGGGACAGGGAGAAAATGCTGCAGTAAATGAGACAGAAGGGGAGCATTATTTATAAAATATTTAAAACCACATATGTTAGATTTATTTTTCCTCTCTGTCTGCATCTTATATATGTATCACCTTCTAAAAAAGCCTTCTTGATTTCTGCGAATGAAAGCAGGAAAATGATAGTGCAGTATCCTCCTAAGGATAGCAAAAGGTTTAGTTTATTACCCTGTAGGCAATCAGGAAAGGACTGTGCTTCTGAGAGTGTTGGTCCCTCTTTGCCCTTTCAGGATCCTGGGCGAACTGAGTTGAGCTTCTCTGCTTCTCACCCTGAATTTTGACTGAAAGTAAATTTTGTGTTACCACAGTCCGGTGCCCACTGGGCCCCCAGGGAGTCAGCAAGCTCCCTGAGCATGACGATAACTTGCAACTTCTCATTTTCGTTTTACTTCGGCCTTAGTTCGCGAGAACCAGAAAGTCTACAGAAACAGCTTAGCCCTTGATAAATCAGGAAGGAATAGTGACATGCAGTCATACACGGTATCCTTCTAGATTGGTTCATTTGAAGTCAAGCTCGGTGGGGCTTCCAAGTGGGCTAATAAAGACCTGTTCACATTTTTCATCTCATACAACCAAATTGCATGTCTTACTGCTAAGAGTACACCTTTTCCTACACTTAAGTGTTTAACATATACTGCTTCAACATAGCTTAATCCCTCCTTATTGTGGTCCTGCTTTGCACTTTGTGCAAATATTTATGCCGCTGAACATATGCATAAATTGAAAAGGGTAAGGGCACTGCAGCCGTGATGCTCCACCGTTGCACAGGTTTAGCTCAGTTCCTGGGTCTGTTTAGGACAACTACATCTGGCTTTTTCCAGCACAGTTCCTCTTGAGAAGGGGCTAGCTTTAGGCAGATTCCATGTGAGCCACTTGGCTTCAAGGTCAAGGATCAGTCCCAGATTCTTTTCCATTTAGCACCGAGAAATAGCTTATTATGCCACTAATTTGTCATTCCTCACTTTCCTCAAGTCAGCATCCAGGAATTCTTCACTGACCACAATATAACCTGTTCCTTCCAACTTGTCTGACTGCCCAAAGCGACTAACAGTGCCACCTGAATCTTCATTTTATCTGTCAAGCCACCCCTCATTCTACATGCTTATAACATCTTTCAAGCTCCTGCATCTGCCTCTAAAAGCCGCCTCTCCTCCATCCAAAGACTTCCTTTTTTTTTTCACATTCCAGTCTAGGGACCACCAGAAAGTTCTGTTTCTCTACTTACATACAACAGTTTTTTAACAAAATATTTTGTAGGTATTGAGACAGCTCATTATCTTTTGGGCTGGAAGGAGAGATGAAACAGCGCCAAAGGATTTACTAGAAATGCTTGTTTGGCTAAGCAGTCCTAGCAGACAAGGTTTTTCTGGGTTGGAGCTTTTTGGTTAAGTTTGTTTGTTGTATTCTTTTCTTATCCAGCCTTTACTTAGGATGCAGCAGGAATCTGAAGGAAGCAATTTTCTTCTGGCTGCAGCTGAAGTTTTTAAGCAGAGTACTCCTGTGTCAATTTTCAGCGTGTTTTCTTTGGCCAAAGGTTTCTGTCAAAAGTCAGGACAATCAGTTTTAGATATGTTCTTGAGTCTCAGATCATTAATAGTCCTCTTCATTCTCTGGAAGGGAGAGGAAATAATTGTTGAAGATCAGAAAAATTTGAGAGAAGAATAGTTAAATGAGGGAGAGTTGTAGTTGAATAATTGGAATTTTTGTTGATACATCTCTTCAGAAGCCCATGCTACTTGCTGCAGCTTGGCATCTATATCCCTTATTTATCTAGTCTCTGCCTGTTTAGACCATTTTTCTCTTTAGATGTCTTAAAATGTGAGTGGGTTTGTATAGCTCAGTCTTCACACACAAACAGGCACATGGATTATATACATGGATAAATTGCTTGCCTGGAGTTATCCAAATCACAAATGAGGTTGAGAATATAATTCAGATTGCTTGGCTTAAAATTGGTTTTAGTTACTTGTTTTTCACTTCTGTGGCTGAAGTAGTCCAGACAAAAAATACAGTGAAAGTAGGAAGCAAAAGTTCAAGGACAGAAGTAATCACACTGGCACTGTGAGTTTGGGGAGTACCGAAAACAACTTGGGAGGATTGCATTTCTTTGTGTTTTCTCTCAGGAAAGAAAAAAAAAAACCAAAAAAAGATTGCTTGTATCTGGGTGGGAGAAGACACTGAACTGGATTTTAAGTGTGTGACCCAATGATCTACCAGAGAGAGTTGTTTTCGAAGTAAAGGTAGCATCTGAAGTATGCTAACTGGGAAATTTACCACATTGAGTATGAGTTGCCAGTACCTGAGGTAAGCTGAAAAGAAATCTGTTAAGGAAAATGGTAGGTAGCACTGGATGGGAAAGGGCAAAGATGGAGATTGGAATTATGGCACGATGGCAAAGAAAAATTCGCAACTGCATTTATTTCCCTGAGTTCTGTCTGGGGTACACTGCAATTTGCATAGGCTGAAACTTGGGGTTGTCAGTTCCATGGAAAATGCTTCTGTCCCAAAGGTTGCAAAAAGGTTCCTGCTTCTATTCTGGCTCTGATTAGCTTATTGCTTCCCTCCAAGTTGAAATCATACATTTGTCTGTAACTTGCAATATGCTCTGTTCTTGAAAAGGCTTTTAAATGCAGAACAATCACTAGCGGTGACGTATGTTTCCCAGCTTTAACCCTGCACAATGCATAGTAAAGTATTTTGAGATACTGTTAGCCAGCGTGTCCAGTGTATTTTTTGTTACACGCAAGCTGTTAAAGCAGAACTCACATTTATCCTAAATGGCTGCTGTAAAATAAGACAAGGTAATTCCTAAATTGGTTCATTAAATCATGTACTCTCTTTACAGCGGTAGGGCTGTGGATGTAGATGGATCTTATCATTTTCATTCATCTTTTCATTTTTGTTGATATTATTTATTCCAAAATGTTCCCTTTATTTGAAATATATTTCAGTTTGTTCATTCTGCTTGGTACAGTCGTTAACTTCTGACAAATATTCAGTGAAAGCAAGGCATATATATCCATCACTTGGTTAATTTTTACTTGTATATCCAGAAGCAGGCTGGAGTTGAGTTTCTCTTTGTTACCTTGGAAACAAATGGAGGCTTGACTTAAGTAGCTCTACACTTGAAATGAGGGGTGGAGCTTTGTTGTTGCAGTTCTTCTTATGATGCAGAAAGGGAAGGCAATTCTGCCTTATTGCATTTACAAGAATATGGAGTCGAGCTAATATGATAGAAACCAGGTAGTTTTGTGTAATGGGAAAATGGCAGTTGCACCGAGTCAGTAGCCTTCAGCTTCTGAAGGTGGGTCGAGTAGCTCACCCTCCTGCAAACATGACTAGCCAAAACAGGATAATTGTTGCTGTCAATTTATTTCTCTTCCAAATATGGAAAGAAACTCTTCATTTTTCCTTGCTAGTAATGTCCAGCATCGACTGTGTAAATGTGCACCATTTTCACTTGCAGCAATAATTGATATACAATTTTCCAACCAGTTCATGGACTGAGTTAAATAAAGTTTCAGATGTTTCAGGGAATATCTGGTAGATCATTTTTTGTTCACACTGAGGCAAGCTATCCAATGAGAATTTGACTAAGAATCCCTATCTAATAAGTAATTTGGGTAAGAAGACGTTTTGAATTGTAGTTTGGATAATGAAGATATCAGGATGAGGTACATTATTTAGGATTTTGTAGTCTAGTTTCTACTGTTATCATTTGCTTATGTAGTGTGAACAATAATGTTGATATATATTCCTGCCAAGACAATTTCAAAGTAGAAGAAATTAAGTTCCGAAATACTAATACTTTGCTGAATTTTCCACAATAGAATGAGATAAAGGGCCTCTGGGATTTGCAGGGATTTGAATTAATCCTCTCTATACTCTGGCTGTGGTGCGAACTATTAATATACCCATTTTACAGTAAATGTAATTAGGCTTTCGTTCCACAATTGTTAATATCTGATCTGTGTGCTACTAGGTGACCCAGGAGTGCTAATTTCATCTGGATGAAGAATGGACACACAGTTGCATTTCTGGCACATTAACCGGGGCACATATACAGGGTTTATGTTGGCCTCATGGTTTTATGCTGGTTTTATAGGGGTAGCAGCGGACAGACAAAATTTGAGCAATCCTCAAGCTTGCAGTATAAAGCTGATGTGTCACAAAACCCCTTTGAATACATTTGAACCAGCACTTGCATTTGCACATGATCAATGGTTTGTATCATGAATTTGTGATGTTTTTGATCTGACAACATGTTTCAAAGCTGGATTCACTTTAGTATCAAATTCCATACTTAGGCATAGCTTTTGTCAACTAGTTCATCATTTGGAGGAATTCTGTGGGAATAGGAATAGGGAAGACTAATATCCTGATTCAGTTTTCTGTCTCTAAACATTTGATCACCAAGGTTTGTAAGCGTGTGCTCAACACTGAGCATGTGGATGGGGCTTAAGCAAATGTTATGCTGAGCCAGACAGTACAAATTTGCTCCCAGCTGTGTGACTGATGAAAAGTAATTGATTGGATCATTTTGGATGGATTTGTCTGTTAGTGTCCTCCTTCCTGAACTTTCTGAATGACCTTCTTTGATTTTATTAAGAACAGTTAAATTAAATTTAGTATGTTCTTGGCAGAATGCATATTAGAATCATAGATTGTCCATGTTTTCACTAAAATTTATATTCAAAGTAAAAAATGTATGTTACCAGGAAAAACACTGAAAAAGGGAAAAAACCATAATAAGCTAAACAGTAGCAACATTTTAATAGACCCAATCAAGACTGCAATAATTAGATACACTATAAAAATCTTTCTTTTTGTTGCTAATAGCACCTTAGATTACTCTTTTTTTATTAACATTGTTTGAAGTCTGTTGCTCCGATCCTGCAAACCTTTATTCATGGAAGTATTTTGTATTTGATTGTTGTTCATATATGAAGACTAACAGGCTGCTCACGGGGATTTAAAACATCAGTTCCTAATTTACTTTTCACTTTTTATTCTTGCTTCTCAGTATTCTGGTTTCACTTAGCCGGATAATGAAAGTAGCCTGCTGTCTGTCTCAGTTAGTTCGAGCTGTTGTCCTCAGCCAGTGTAATTTTATGGTTTACATATATTAGCATAGCAGCGGCATGCTCAGGTTTCCATTTCCGTAGGAACAAGAAAACCAAATAAGTAAGCTGTTTCAGTTGATTTCCTGTGTAAAAAACATCATGGCAACATTACAACTGAGATATAGATCTGTACATTAAATAAAAAACAAGGACACGTTCCCTCCAGCCAAACTCAAACCACCACCGACTAACTGCAGGACTCAATTACGTAAAAAGTATTTTTTTGTTTTGTAGGTTACAGCTTGATAGAATAAACTTCTGAGCTTTCCTGTCTCATTTCCTGACTCTGTTCCTAACGAACAGGTAGCTGCTAGTTAACAAGTGATTTCGCTCAAGAGCGTTTCCGCCTGTGGAAGGAGTACTTTGGGACGGCGTGCTCCTCAGTCTCGTGCACGGTGGGAGCTCGGCGATGATGACTCCTCTCTCCCGCCTCCTCCCCGGCACTACCGCCCCGTACGGCTGTGGACCGCGGTGCCGGCGGGTCGCTCCCAGCCCTGCCAGAGCCGGGCGGTGAGCCGTCCAGGCAGAGCGAGGCACTGCCGAGCCCTCGGGGCCCTCCTCCCTCCCACCGGCTGGGCCAGACCCAGGGGGAAGAAGATCTTATTTTGGGGATGCCCGTGGGGCAGGGAGGACGGGGGACTTGGTCGCACTCCGGCTGGTTGTGGCGCTTCCACGGCGTGTTCGCCAAGAACCGCCGGCTGAGAGTTTCTCCTGCTGAATACGTGTTACCAAATGTTGTATGCTCACGCTAAGTCTCAGTGAACAGGCCAGTGATTTGTTTCTTCTAAGTTCCGGATGGTAAGTTGAAACTGCATAGCAGTGACATTATCCTGTGGCTTTTTTAGACCTCCTGCTTTCCCTGTGAAATATGGCTGGTTGAATGGGATGATCCAGGTGACTTGTGGGGCTTTGCTGCTTCAGGGAAGCTGGCAGCATAGTCAGACGCACGCAGTAGATATATATAGTGCCATATGGTCATTTTTAAGAATCTTTTTTTTCTCCTGATGAGATCCAAACTTTGACCTTTTAACTACTAGGGTTTTACTTAAAGAGTATGTTCTATTGATCTACTTATATCTGAGCTCATTAAACACATAAAATGAGCTACAAGCAGAGTAAAATATGGCACTATTGAAACTAACAGAGAGGTCAAATAATTATATTATATGCCCAATACCACTGTTTTATCTAGTTCCCTGGAAGGAGAAGCACTTTGGTAACAGACATCTTACAGCCCCGCTGTGCTGGATTATGTCCCACCCCACACACATTTTTGTTAAATGAAAACCCAGTTTCGTCTTCGAGGCCAGTGAACATGTTCACAGAAATGCTCAGACGTTGTACAAGCATTAAGAAGGCAAAAGCATTTGTGAAAATTCCCAGCATGTGTGGTCTTATATGCGTAAAATGCCACGGGTCTAGTGGCCAAACATTCATGAAAAAAGTGTTTTACAGTACTAATACATGCTTTCCTGCTGGATTAGAATAAAACACCATGGCTTTATGGTCATAGTCATTAATCCAATCTTAAGAGGTGAGAACATCCCACACTAGGGGTGGTTTAGTTCAGATAATTCCTGTATGAAGCTGGATGCATTTTTTCCCATTTATTTTCCTCCATATTTCCAGCTACTTATTGGCTTAGCTTCTCCTGGCAAACTGAGGGATAATTCCTCTGAGTTACGTGATCCCCTATTATCTACAGCTGTTGTGAGGAAACCAAGCATTTAGCATAGGAAAGAGAAGAACAGGGTAATTTTCTTGCTTGCTTGCCTGCCTGCTTTCTCGCTTTCTTTCTCTTACTTTCTTGCTTGCTTTCCCCCCCTGCCTCTTTCCTTATTTCAGTGGTAGCCATAACAGGAATAGTGGAAAACAGTATCATCAAAAGCAGATAAACAAGACCCTGTCTTCAGATCAGCTATCTTTTGCCCTTTTTAAATGTAAACCATGCAGAGTTTATTTTATTTCTTAATGTAAGGTTTAAAAAAATATATATTTCTGGAAGCCTAGCCAGTGTTCTTCAAACAATTAGTTATATAGCTGTTTAATGACAAGCAGACATTTTATCTGAGCAGTCGTGTATGATATGTATAAATGATCTTCAATATCAGCAAGTCTGCTTTCCCTACTGTTTTTGTTTCATGGTGATCCAATATTTTTCATATTACATATACGTAAATATTTGTACAGTGTATATATGTAGAGATATTAAAACTTATATGTGTAAATATAAATAAATAATATATATATTCAGATTAATTGAATGTATCTTTCCACTATTAAAAATGGCTTAAAACCACACATTGGTTATTGTGCATTGACTAAGGTTTGGAAAAAGAGACTAAGAAATGTTGCCGACACCAAATACCATTGCTGACTCCAGAATTCATGTATTGAAACATTTCTTATTTTCATTCATGTTTTCACTGATCACATAAAGTTATAGAGATGGGCAAATCATGGTGATGACACTTCCTCTGTTGTGTGGTTAAATCCTCAGGAATAATATTGTTCCCTTTAGATGGATGTGGATGGATTCAAAGCCACAAATCCACTGTAGTCCTGGGTTTGCACGCTGCAGCTATTGCAAGGAAGAAGTGTTCTGGCTTGCAGAATAGGAAGCTTTTGGGGCAAAAGTTGAATGGATTGTTAAGGGGTCCATATATAATGTGAGCTGACTAGCCAAATCTTCTTATAGGAAGATAAAAGCAAGCCAAACCCGGTAGTAGAAGTCTGTAGGAGCTTACTTGCTTTATGATGTGGAGGAAGGAATTTATATCTGCTACATGCAGATTCTGAGGGCCTGGCACAATGTCCTTATCCTCGGGTTTTGTGTGGAGTTACGGAGATTTCTGGAAGTAATGTTGCCAAATGCCAAACACCAAATCCATGAGACCTGCACTCTTAGCTACAGTTTTTGATTTTGAAAAATTTTACCCCCCTTCTTAGATTCAGGTTTTATTTAAGGAAAATCCTGAGCAAGGACATGCCTAGGCAAAAATTACGGAATTTGACCATTAGCTCTGTCTGCCTTGCTTTTCCTATCTCTGCTGTTGTGTACCCAATTCCCTTGAGTACTGAAAATTGTGATGAATTAGGTCATATTTACAAAGCACTTTGAAGTTGGAAAGCAGTGAACAATTATTCAGTATTATAACTTTATTTTTTGTTACAGTGAGTTATGTGCTATAAAGCAATGAGTGCAATTTAAAGTTACCATCAAAGACTACAAAGGACATGTGCTCCTTTTTGCTTTGAAAATGTAATTATCATGTGTTAATATAGTCTAGGAAGTAGGCTATCTTCTCATGCACAGATTCTTTTGAAAAACAGTTGAGAAAGCCAGAAGACCTAATTTCCTGTTTGGATTGCTCTGGGATGTATGTAGTATAACAATGGGGAAATGTAAGTGGTTACTGATGAGATATGGAAGAAAATACTCTTGTGCTTTAAGTCTGCCTCTAGATTTCCACCATAGTTATGCATGTTTTCAGAATATTTTACTTATTCTACAAAGTAAAAATTAGGTATGAATTACAACATGAAAGCGCAGAAAGGAACACTTTTTAAAGCTTTTTAGGGGAGTCACCGTATTTTAGTCCTGCAATTCTAGAGTGCATAGCACAATGGAGTCATGGTCTGTCTCTCTTGTGCTCCTAGATACTCTACTATTATTATTCCTGGTATTAATAAGCATAGTTTTAATGGTAAAATATTTCTTGCTCATGCAGATAGTACGAGTAACAACACCAACTAGTAATAAGAAGCCAAGAAACTTATATACGTGAGAAAAATCAAAAGGCATACTTAGGGATGGTAATAAAAAGGGCAACTTCTATGGGGTGTATATATGCCAATAGTATTTTGCACTTGATGCTGTAACTTTTATCTAAACAAATCTTAACTGTGATACCCGGTGTTTGGATGGTAAAGGTCTATCTCACTTTGCTTCTGAGACAGTGAACAGCTGAATGCTGTGTTGGAGCTCTGAAACCTGATGATTATAGTTTACACAGGTAGCTGAGTGGACTGGGATTAGCACTTTTATGAACAGTGAGGCTGTTCAAGAATTCCAATTTAATTATCTGTACCTTCACCAAGCAAAAAGTTTTTCATAAATAAAGATGGAATACATTTTAAATGGATTTTTTCGTGTTTATAAAGTTGAAATTGTAAATCGTTATAAGCCCGTTAAAACCCCCCACAAACCTACAACAAACCCCCTCAAATCTAAAGTATACTATTAGCTTAGGTATGCTGATACCTTTCTTCTCTTGAGTGAGTTATTTAGTTAGACAGGGACACTCCAAAGAGAATTTATTACTCAGTAGGTGTAGAAGTAGTGTGCTGAAGAAACAGCTTGTGCTGTTTGGCTATCTTTTGTTCATCCCTTTTCCCCAGAGTTTTGTACCAAGTATACGAATATTTCAGAGAATCACAAAATCACAGAATGGTTGAGGTTGGCAGAGACTTCTGGAGGTCTCCAAGGAGGGAGACTCCACAACCTCCCTGGGCAACCTGTGCCAGTGCTCGGTCAGCCTCACAGTAAGAAGTTGTTTTTCCTGATGTGCAGAGGAAACCTCCTGTGTTTCAGTTTGTGCCCATTGCTTCTGGTCCTGCACTACTGGAAAGAGCTTGGTTCTCTCCTCTTTGCACCCTCCCTTCAGGTGTTTATACACATTAACACAATCCCCCCTAAGCCTTCTCTTCTCCTGGCTAAACAATCCCAGCTCTCTCAACCATTCCTTATAGGAGAGATGGTCCAGTCTTTTAAACATCTTAGTGGCCCTTCGTTGGACTCTCTCCAGTATGTCCATCTCTTTCTTGTACTGAGGAGCCCAGAACTGCACACAGTACAGTTTGATCTCACAGTTTTTTTTCATGTAGCTTTTGGTAACTTAAGAACAATGATGTTCAAAACAGGAACTTTGACAGTAGTCTAGGTAAAGCTTTTTTCTGTTTGGGGGTTTTGTTGCAGTTGTTTGTCTTTAATAAAAACATTTGACATATTTGTAGCATTTGAATACCATAAAAGGCAATTATATTGATTCTACTAGCAAAATACGGGAGCACACTGTATCATTGATTTTGCCTGTAATGAGGTTACAATGGATAATTGAAAGGAGAATTTGGCCCACTGCTTCTGAAACTTAATTTTCTTCCTTCCAAACCTCTCTAGGCAGACCAGCTGGCTCCAGGCAGGACCTATTTAAGTGTAGAAATAGTATTAAGCTACCTTAATGTGACAAATGGCAACAAGCACTTTGTAAAAATTTCATTCAGAAACAAAAGAGTGAATTGTTGAGTAAGCTTGTGGGGAAGAGAGGTCACAAGTGAATAGATTTTTATATCATCTCCAAAGAGCTAACAAAAACCAGGTTGGGGATCTGGGATAAGAAGGGAAAAAAATGCAAAGATTTTCTAGTTAAAACTGCCCAAATGACTGTCTTTTAAGTGTTAATAAGTATAAAAATTAAATTTTGGGTTGATTCAAGTAAATATTCTGCAGCCACAGCTTTCAGCTACCCTCTGACAAGATGCTAATTTTCCTCATATTTCTTTAGGAGATCTCTTGAAGAATGGACTCCACTGAACTAATGCACTTACTTTCTTAGTGACATCTGCCAAGGTCCTGTCAAACCCAGCTGTCTCATTACTCCTCTTTCATTACATTTTCTTGTTATTCCTTGTACATATGAGAAGAACCATATTAAAGCATTCCCTGTGACTCCGTTATAATTGCACCCTCTGTTAGTAATTGCTCATCCATTCAAAAGCTTTGCTGCAATATTTTGAAACAAATTGACATCATTCTAGCTCTGCAGTTAATCTGCTATTCAGAAAGGCATAGCAGGGGGATGTCTTAGTGCTGTACTTTCTATGCATGGGTACTTTGGAAAGAAAATTAGCTTTGGAGACACTGTTTGAACAGTTTAATGAAACCATTATACCTAAGAGACTGTAATTTCTAGATTTCAGTCTGATACCAACTACCCCTGTTTATAGAATATTGTCTTGCTCTGGTTGTGCACATCTTGATTTTACATTACATATTGTACATTTTTGTCTTCAGTGTGCATAGGACGTTTGACATTTTATTACAGGAAGTGATAGAAATACATGAAGACATTTAACTGGTCTACTGACAACTTGTATGGAAACACTAATGGAGATACATTATGCAAAGCAAGTTCTCTGAAATGGGATGGTCAGTTTTTTGTAGAATAGCTTGCTTTGATGTTGTAGCATGTCAGAAAAATAATGTATATCACTAAATTGAAAAGACATATACTGACTCCTTCATAACAGAAGATCCCATTCCCCTCCCAAATATAACTTCACACGGAAATTATAAAGGGTTGGCCTGAAACGCAGCACTGCAAAACATGCGAGCAGCATTAATAATCAGGAAAGGTTTGTCTGCATATTGGTATTTAGGAGCAATAAATATCGTTGACAAAAAACAACTTTGACTTGGATATAACGTTCTCTGTTTGGCTCACTGTGAAGAGTGGGACAAGTACTGACAAATGAATATGAATGATAATTTTTCCAGACAGCACATAAGCAGTGTTTTGACAGTGAAGGATAACCACTATTTAAAAAAGCATTTTCTACCAAATCTTGATTTGAAAGTGAATGCTGTTTGAAAATTTAATATTTCCCTGCTCTGCTTCATACCCTGACAATAAAAGTGTAGTATGACTTGCTTGTAGTTGCGTCTTCTAAGCTAACGGGGTATTGTCAAAGCTGTAAAATTAAAATTATTCTTCACAGTGAGGTGGTTTGCTTTTTTTTTTTCCTCGTGAAGATTAACATTGCATTTATAACCACTGCTTTCCGTTTTGTGAAAAACTTTCTTCTTACAAGGCCCAAGAAAATAGTGGAGGAAATGTGCTATATGTCAGGATTATGGCCATTTTCACCCCTCAGTTGCATCTCCTGAAGGCAAAATATTAAGAAACTCAAGCAAATTTGAAGGGTTTTCAAAAACAAAATGGCGAATCACATAGTAATACAATCGCATCATCAACTTCTTTCTTTCCTCACACATCAAAACATACACCTCTCAGAATATGTCTTTGCCATTCTGTAAGAAGAGTCAACAGAAAGTTTATAAACTAGTATTTAATTTTTGGAAATGAGAGTTATCAGTCTACTGTATTCAGCCTTAAAAACAGCTATATTTATTATCGTTGTTTGTCCCAGCTCAGATCCACACAAAAATGAGTATACTGACTGTGGGGCCAAGGTGAATATTTCATCAATTATGTTCAAAACTGAAATGGGAGTTTTGTACCATGTGTTTTATTTTTCTTCCTAACTCTTCCTTTGCCAGTATGGTTTTGGCAACCACTGGTTGTTGTTTACTGCTATTTTCAACAGCTTTATGTAACTTTTTTAATTACTGTAAATATCACCTACTTTGCATCAGGAGTTTTTTAGGGTTCATTAAAATAAGGAAGGTATCCTTGGATAGTTGAGTGGTGATACTTCTAAACAATGTTGTGAGATGTATGAAGGAAAGGCAGACTTTTAGATATTTCGATTGGATTTTGAATTTTTTTTTTTTACTTTTTAAAGAAGTTTCTTCTTAGATCTGTTTTCTTTGACTGTCTGTTCTACAGAAAGTAGCACTCTGTTCTTCTGGGACTGAGTTATTTAAAAGGTACAGAGATTTTAGACTTCAGTAGTTGCTCATAACTATTCAGCTTCACCTTTTGTAGTAAAGATACCAGATAGCAAAATATTTGCTTGAAAAAAGGTGGTAAAAAAAATTGTCTTCAGACTATTTGATCTTTGATGAAAAGCTTTACCTAGGTTTGAGTCTGATCTTCTACAGGACCAAGTGGACAGAGCACTAAATAATTTACATGGAGAACTACGTAATGATTTCTGTCCTAAAAAATGAGGCAAATATCACTATAATGCACGGTATCTTCTAAAAAATTTGACATTTTATTCAATATATCTGCATTTGCGTTTATTTTCTTAAAATTGACAGACAGGATTCTGGGCCATTCTTCTAGAAAGCCTCTTCCTAGCAATGTTTATACGTCTCTGGAAGGGACTGAAAAATTACTGGGTTTCATTCAGTTATTTGTAAATGTACAATGAATTTGCAACCTTTTCATAATTGCTCTACTGGAAACACAATTCATCTATTTTTGAAAATTTTATCTGTAATTTGTATAATTACTTTTTTTTACAGAGACTGGTTTGGCTATCTGACTTAAAAGAAAGGCTGTATTTAGATGTTTCTTTAACTTTTTAACATTTTGAAAATTTATAATAAGTACAAAGCTTTCTGCAGTGAAACAAACATATGCTATAACTAAAAAGTATAGTCAGAGTTCACTTTTCAAGTTTTTTTTCTTATATCTGGATATCTGAATACATAACACGTTTCTTTAGGCATGAGTAACTTGAACTGTAGCTCCAGTAGAAATTGATTCAGATTAACTGTATGTGCCTCAGATATCTTGCTACTAGGAAAAGCCTATTTCACTAGAAAAAACTTTGAAGGAGCAGAGGGAAAAAGGGTAAGCCTACAGCACATCACTGAAACTTTAATTTGTTGTGTTGAAGAAGACACAATAATGAAGATATAAAACCCAGACGACTCTGAGAATATTGACTATAGAGTCAACTAATTTAACCTTGTTACGGTCACATAATTAGTATTGATAGAAATGACTTAGAATTCCACTTATTTCACTTTTTATAGTTTACAGCAAACTGTTCTTCTTTGGATGTTAGCTTAGTCAAGGCAGTATGACTTGAAATTATCACACTCAAAGCCCACCACACTGGTCTTTAGGACAACTGTGTTTTGCTCTGCATTTAGAATGGACCTGTTAAAAATTGCTTACAGTATTTCACTGTTACTAAACATGGCTTTATATTCCCTAAGTATGTCTGATGTACATTTATCAGTAGCATTGATTTAAAGTTAGTGTTAGTTGTTAATTTGGTAGAACTTTCCACTTGCTTTATATTTTGAAGAATTTGGTCTTCATTGTGTTTGTACGTTTTCCCACCTGCCTTAATTACAGAATATTAATCTTGTTTTCTTACTTACAACTGGAATATTAACGTGAGATCTTGAGAAAAAAAGCATAGACTGAGGAGATCCTTACAATATCCTTTTCAGGCTTTTACCAAGAGTTTTTCCTTAATACAACTTCAGTAAAATCTTAATATGTTCCTACAGAAAAATACCCTGTATAGTGACTAGTGCAGCTAAATGTAGGAGCTTACTTAGATGATACATCTTAAATGGGCTTCACCAAAACAAATACTGTAATTTGATTCACCCAACATTGGAGTCCTCCTCCGAACATGGCCTCTACCTCCCTCCATCATGGAAACAGAGGAGGTGCTTCCCAAAGTGCTGCACATTTCTAATTTCTATCAGTTCCAGAGGAACTCTGAAAATGGAGCCCGAATTCTTTACCACAGTCTTGAAGCAGATGTATATATTGAATTTTCCATGTAGTCCTTCTTGTATATCAGGATGCTTCCTGCAAATATTTGCACCTTCACTTTTAATATTCCTCTGAAACAGAAAGGCTTGTATGCATACATACGTATGCACATATATACATACATACATATATACACACAGTCTAAAATAAAAGCTTCTCTTGGTTCCAGAAAAGGTAAATACTTGGTTGAGAAAAGAAAGAGCAGAGAAGGAAACTGTTTTCCACGTCCTCCGTAACTAGGCACAGAAAATGAGTTTAATTAGTCTACTCCTCGGTATGGTCTCTTCACTGACCGCAGAATGTTCCCTGACCGGTCTTTGCTTATCCTCTGTGAAAATGGCAGCTCAGCTGCTGGTATCATCTGTGCTGTTCTTTAACAGGCTAAACTGAGGTGGCCTATAAATCCTATTTATCATTACTTTCTGGCAGGTAATATCATAGTCTTTCATAGAAGGAATTTGAGATTATGTAATTTCATTCCAGAAGCAGATGGGACCCACAGGACTGGGTCTGGCACAGTACAAATCAAGTCTACCCCCAAAAAGTATATGTGTGCTTGGATCTGTGGTATGTGGCAGTGTAAAATCAAATTTTCTAATCTGTAATTCCTTCAGAGTTATCTCAAAATAAACTTGATTTTAGGCTTCTCTTCATATCAATTTTTTTTGAGGGAAATATATATTTTTGTATGGATACATTCTTTACTTTTCATAAACAACATATTTATTACTATCCATGCAACTGTTACAGTGAGTAACAGATATTTTTTATGATATACAATCAGATGCACAAAATCCTTGCTGATTACACCCAAGACCGTTCAGGATATTTTGAAAGCTTCTCAGACCTACAGACATAAAGAATTCATGATACTATGAATTGAATGAACTCATGTGCTTTTAGTATGCCTAGTTTATAATGCTTGTAGTTTTGTAAAAATGAGGACACAATTATTTCTCTTTCTTTAATTAGGATTAATTTATTGATGGTATTCCTACCTGCTTCTGGACTATTTTGGGCAAATGCGAAGGTTAAGTATTACACAATGTTTTATGCTATGCAGAAGTTCCTTGAAAATACAACAAGGTTCTCATATTATTTCTTGAAACCATTCTACTCTTTTTCTTCCCCAAGCAATGTCTTTACATTTAAATAATTGACAGTTAGTACTCATGCTGTTTGAGTGGCCATAAATCAACAAATAACTACAGTAAAAAAGTTTGAGTTGTAGTTAGGCTTACCAGTGAGGTCACTGAATGTGAATGTCATAAGCATATTAATTTGTCTATCAGGACAAAGTGGGAATGTGGGCAGATATACTGGAAAATTAGTGAACTAAGATATGACATTGTGGGAAATTCGGAGGAAATGTTATGTGCACTAAGTCACTACAAAAAATCATTTTGAGAGTCTTCACACAGACAGTGTGGAGTAATGAATAGTGAAAGGTATCATCGAACAGATAGCATCCAAGGCTGTAACAGAACAGTAAGGATTTCTGCTGTAATGCCTCCAAAGAGGGCCTTGTGATTGGTATTGAGTTGTGCAATTGATTGGTCATCTGGAGCAACCTGCCCAGAGTTCATATATTACTGAAATTAAGGCAAGGCTTCTCTTCATTGACTGGTTTAGGGGGAAGGCAGTTGGGAAGAATAATGAGTGTTAATGCTATAGCTGAGCATCAATAACATCATAAATAACGCAATCAATAAATGACTGTGTCAGACGAAGACCACTTGAGGCACCGGACCTTGAGATACTAACCTGAGAGTTGGAAGGTGTGGAGGAGCAGTCTCAAAGGCAAGAGGAATGGCAAAGCTAGATCCAGCACCGTCTGCAAGTCCCGGAGGAGCAGAAGTGATACCAGGGTCCAGCTCAAGCTGAACAGGATGCTTCCATGCGTATCAGATACATGGTATATGTACGTCAGGTACAGAGTCCCAGAGACATTAATATAGAAATGGTAGCAGGTAGACCTCTGATATGGAAACCTTGTTAAGCTTATACTTTTAGATATGCTCAGCATCTGTTAACAACCCTGACGATAATTAGGGTTATGTGTGCAGTTTATAAGAACAGTAGCGTTCCTGGCAGCACTGAAATCAGTAGGAGATCTGCTGCTGACATTAATGACACCAAGTTAACACCACTGCAGTCTGATTCTGTATTAAATCAGTTACCATGGATATGCATTCAGCAGTCAGGCTGTTTATATAAGCAGAACTAGCAATCTGAACAAATGCAAGACAATAGTTCATTGGAAATATCCACCAAAAAGCAAAAGAACCTTCTCCCCTCCCGCAAACAAACAAACAAAAAAAGCAATGTGTTTTAGTCTCAGGATGGATTTGGTTTTATTACTGCTAAAAGGATGCGGACTCTGATTACAGAGAAGTGCAGGTGCCTAACCTTTACGCAGTTAAGGACTTAAATGACTTTATAGATCTGAGTCAAATACCTGTTTAATTAGACACTTGAGGTCATTCTGTTGTGATTTCATAGACTAACGACATAAGTAAACTACGGATTCCATCATCCCAGCGCAGTGAAAGTAGGACAAGCAAAAAGAGATAGGACAAGACTTTCCTTGTTTTCCTGTGTAATGAACAGGGTCAGAGATGATGTGATATGGGATAACTGTGTGATAAACTTCCCTATGTGATTGCTGCTATTGCAGCAATTCCTGCATTGCTCCAGAGATTGCTGGTTCTGCCTTACCTACACAAAAGCCTTGAAATCCCCACCAGTTCAGGACTGTTGCAGTCCTATACATTGCTATAGGAGGGTAAGACTGGAATTTCTGGTGGAAATCATATACACTGTTCCTAAAAAAACCCATTATATGCAGCTCTTTAAAAATGCTTGTTTATTAAAAAGGTTAATGATTGATGTTTTGGAATGGGCAGACTCTGAAGTGATTCATAATGTGTATAAAATGATAATTGACAGAGAAATCAAGAAGACCAGCGGGAAGAAATAGAAGAATAAATGTCAAAAACAATGACGAGATTGTAGAATGCTAATACAAATGAAACGGGGAAAATATTAACAGAAAAAAAGAAGACATTATGTTCTGAAATACTTAACTGAATGATGGTCCTAATGAAAGGAAAAACAGGTTTATTAAAAACAAAAAATTTACAATTTGGTTATTAAATTAGTCTTTAGCTGCTGTGCAGCAAATCAGAGCGCACAGGCAGGGACACATACCCCCCTTCTGCCACAGCTTCCTTCACACTGCAGGCGCGGCTCATGCGATCCGTGCAATCTCCGCACACGCTTCCAGCCAGGGAGCGGAGAAGGCCGGTGTACGGAGTCGGACCATGTCCATGTAGGAGGGAGGGAAAGCGCGGGGAGGTGGCTGCAGCAAACGGCTTCCCTGCCATGAGAGCGCACGGGGAGGCGGGCGGGCAGGGACCCTTCCTCCTTCTGCCAGCGCAGCAGTGTGTAACCCCACAGATAAAGCTTGTCTGGTCTTGCAGTGTTATTGATAAACACTTACGCCTAGGGTCGGAGCCTCATTTTCAAAGCAAAGGAACTTGGGGAGAAAAGGGTTTTCCCAACAAGCGCCTTCTCTACATTGTTCGCTTTAAAGAGTTGCTACTACCCAAGTTGGTTGGGATTCCTTTGGAAGGGGGATGTGATTTTTGGAAAACTGTAATTCTCCACAGGGGAGAAAGAAGTGATTTTGCAAAATTCCTTCCTTATTCTGTTGTGTTAGATATGATATGTTACTATTCAGGGTCTATGTTGGCTTATTCTTGGCTGATGTCCCTGGCTGGAGTGCACCTTCCAGGTGCACTATCATCTTTTTTCTGACACAGCCCGTGAGAGCTGCGTGCAGGAGACACATCAGGAACCATTAAGAAAAGGAGAACAGAACTGAAGAAGCTGAAGCTAGTACGAAATACTTCAGTAGCTAGGCAGGTATGATACAATATTAAAATGAACATAAAGGAAGTATGCTGATGAAGAACATAAAAAAACGTTCTTTTGAGTAGGAAAGTACGGAAAAATTCTGGTAGAATTAAAATTGCAAGAGATAGTGAACTCTGTGAGACATTCTGAAGAATGAGATTTTGAGATTAGCTTGCTTCCTTGCTCAGATATGAACACAGGCACAGGCACAGGCACACACTCTTGTGCATCTTAATAGTGTAGCTCTGGGAAAATTGTGTTATTCAGACTACACTCTTGGGTGAAGGGAAGAAAATGAGTGTATACCGCTGTAATCGAAAGTCGATTACCCTGAATTGTAGAGTAAGGGAAGAAAAGACTGTTTTTCTTACCAGCCTCCCAAAGCTCTTTCTTCCCTCTTAAGCAAGCACTAATTTTTGGCAGAGATTTTCATGAGGTCTTTTAGGAAATCCTTGTGGCATACAGTTTTATCCTCCAATTTGATTTGATTTTCCATTTGATCTGCCTCTGCCAGCGTTTACCTTTGAATCACAGGGTTCATGAGAAGCCTTCTCAAGCTAGCACACCGGTCCCGACTTTTTCTTTTTTTTGGTGTGTCCTTTACTTTCAGGGTTAAACCAAATCTTAGTGCAAAGGTGCATCCAGAGGTACATCCACATGTACAGTATCACAGACTCACATGTATCCATAGAGACAGAGTAAAAATTGCATTGTCAAAACTGCTGGTAACAAAGCAGCTGTATATATTCAGGTACTACTACATGGTAATGTGCACTAGGCCAATATATTTAAAATGACAGAAATTATTAATGTACTAGTATGTACTTGAAATGGATATACATTGACACGCAAATGGGAATTTAAGCCAGCTGATTGGCTGGAAGCTAAGGAAAATAGTTTGTCATGCACAGTGCTTTGCCACTATATCTACATAGGCTTAATTTTAAGGACTTCCCAAATATTTCAGTCTTTTACAAATACTTTTATGCTGTGTTTACTTTTGTATTGTTTTTTACTGGGATAGAATTAATTTTCTTCATAGTAGCTTGCAGGATGTTATGTTTTGGATTTGTGACCAAAACGGTGCTGATAACACACCGATGTTTGTAAAGCTTTACTTTACCTATTAAACTGTCTTTATCTCAACCCAGATTTCTCACTTTTATCCTTCCGATTCTCTCCCCCACCTGATGGGGGGGAGTGAGCGAGCGGCTCTGTGGGGCATAGTGGCCTACCAGGGTTAAACCATGACAGCTTTGTAAATACTTTGTGGTATTTACTAGGCTGGTAGAACTAAATAAACTAAAGCACTATTTCAGAACAAGTTCAATATTACTTTGACTTGTAAACAATGCAGTCAAGACATTCACCACTGCTTCTAAGAGGGGAAGAGAAAAGATATCCTTTCTTATTATTCGTATTAACAGATAAGCAAAATACTGTAGAGTTCTTGCTCACATTTACTTTTTCCTCTGTCAAATGCAGGTCTTTAAAAAATATACATGCAAAAACTAAATTAGCAGAACTGACTTTGCTTTGATGCTTTAAATTCCACTATCTTGTTGGAATGACTTGGTGATTTAAGTGCTTTGCAGCATTTGTTCATGCAAGTTGTTTTGCCTTTCTGCCTGATCAAAAGTATATGATAACTACAGTACCACAAGTACCTTGACATACTGGAACTGGAAAAATGATGTGCAGGAGAATACTACAAGCTTGAAAATACTTTCATTGTGGTTATTTTAAAACAAGTGTGTTTTTTCAGTGGTATTTGTGGAGTGTCGAAGTTTGGTGGTGTGGTGAAAATCTGCTAATTCCAATTAACAAAAAGGGGAAAAAAAGATGAAAGATTTGAGAATAGAATTCTGTTTAATTCTGTCTTCTCAGCTAGTGAGTTTCCTGTAAATTAGTGGTTGGCATATTGAGTCGATGTTAAAATGGACTGTAGGCTATTTTTATGTCATGCTGGCAGTATTATCAGTAAAGGTCTAGTATGCCTGCTGCAATATTATTCAGTGTTAAAGTGTGAGCAAATACTTGCATAACTGTGATCTGAAGTTTGGGGTTTAGGTTTCTATTCATGCAGCAAATGCTACTGTGGTAAAAATGACAGCTTTTCCATGTTTGCAGATTTTCGTGATTGCTCTGTTCTTCTTGTCCATATGTAAATGTTATGAATGCCAAGGAGGATTAACTGAGAAGTGAGTTAGAACTGGATGAAAGCCCAATTACCTGATGCCTTCATGAAGCTAAGACAACAAAATCAAACCAACAAGTAAAATGCTCATCCCTGTATTTCAGATTAATTTCATTGGTCAGGCTCTTTCTTTTATATCACTTTTTCTATATGCTGTTAGTGATTTTTGACGAACAGCTACACCACATAAACTTAGAGGTTATTGATCAGTCCTAGGTTTGCCTGGAAACTAATACACGTGAGTAATGGTGAAAACTTTGCTTACAGGCAGCATGCTGGAAGAGAAGAGCAGTTCTGTTAAGGTGTTCTTCAGTAGACTCTTGGCAATGTATAATGTATTGCCTTAAGTTAGCTTTAATTCATTAGGAAAGCATTTAAATAAGTGCCTTGACTGTAGGCAGTCCTAGTCATTTCATAGTTTCCCCTGAATCACTTGATGCCTTTAACATTTGGGAGCATGTCTCCTAGTTACATGCCAAACTAGAAAATTTACTAATACATTTTTTTAAAGGAGATTGGAGTTGGCTTTCTCACCTTCTAAAAAAATCTGAAGCCCAGAATTTCTTATTGATTAAAATTATATTGATCTCACTGGATAAGACAGTTTAGACATAGCTAGTTTAAGATTTTTGATAACATATAGGATTTGATCTCATAACTGTTATACTCCTAATATAAATCTCTTCTCCTTCCATGATCAGGTATCTGTAACATTCTCACTTTTGTATCAGAGAGCTAACAGGTCATTTCCAACTCCAGGACACGGTGTCAGCAGACATCCACACGCAGCGGATGCTGCGTGCACTCTTAAAGCAGGTACCTGCTAGGTGAGAGAGGGTTGTCCAGCCAGAAACTGCAGGAGCCTGATGAAGCTTTTCGTTGCCCTCTTATGCCCTGCCTTTCTTTCCACTCTTTCCAACACACCTACCTATTTCTCAGAATTATCCCTGATGCACCTACAACAAGCTGGATTGATTTTGAATGAGCTGATATGTTATCCTTGCTCCCATTATCAGTAACGGCACCATTCTCCGAATCAGACTGTGGCAGACATAAGAGCTGACGAGCCGCTGGGCAGACCTATCTACACAAACTGTTGGTCCCCATCTCTTCTGGGAAACAACTGCAAATCACACAGCAATGACCACCGAATGCCTCTGGACTATAGTCTCCTAGCTGAGAAAGCTGACCTAAAGTGTTTCAAGGCTTACTTATTTCTGCTTTCCATTCTCATAGCTGCCTTTAGGAGCCTAAAAACCATCCTCATTGGTAAAGGACCTGCCTGACTTAAATACAAATAAGAAATAGTACGGGCCACACAGAGGAGATGTAAGATGGGATGTCTGTTACTACAGTATTTCTTTTAGAGGTGACCTCAGAATGTTTTTAGACAAAAGTGAAATGTATAAGCAAATACTTTTGAATGCGTCTGCATATTCACATCCTCCAGGCAAGCTCATGCTTAATGGGTTAGTCCACTGCCTGAAAGGGCAGTTTCTCAGCTGAGAACCTTCTCCTCAGACTGAAGCCCAGGCTGAAGCCCAGAGCAGCGTTTCAGAACAGATCGGATCCAGGGAGAGCTTGTAGGCAGCAGACCTTCTTGGGAGGAGACCTCCAGCCATACCGTTCCTTTAGTGGAAACACCCGTCCGTTCGTACTGTTTGGACAGGGCATACCCAGCCCGTGGCATTCACGCTGGTTCTTCTCACACCGAACAAACTGCTGTTCACTCTTGTCCTTTTCTTCATGCATCTCCTCTCTTTCCTTTAATTGAACAGGGAAGCCTTTTTTTTCCCCCCGCCCCGGGTGGGTTTGATCTCTTCCGTGCTGTCACAACCCCGAACTTGGGTTCTGGAGCCCTCAGAAGCGCAGCGGCAGCTGCTCGGGGGTGTTTGTGCCACCCCTCTGCATCCACAGCAGGGACACGGAATGGGGGGGGACTGTTGTTTCTGAGCTGCCGCAGCCCTTAGATTTGTCTTGCTGACAAAAAGCATCCTTTCGCCTGACATGGTGGAGGTTCAAGCTAACGAAACACCTCGTGAAATACAGTTACTGAGGAACGTCCCTAGCCTCTAGAAGAGGTTGTGGGAGCACAGCAACCTCTTTAGCTGCTATAGCTAGATCCAACCGAGTTTATGAATCGGAGTTCGCAGTCTCATTTTCTAAGAGTCGCCTGTAATTACCATTCACATTATCCTTTTTCTTGCATTCCTTTCCCTTCACCTTCTTTTGTCTACTACCTTCAGTTTCTGTGTTTATCTACTGGTGACCATAACACTTCAAGACAGGGATCACACCTTTTTATTCCCAGGGAATGCTACGCAGACTTCGACTGTTAGAAAAACGTTGGTTTATCCTGTCTTTAACTGAATTTGTCTACTTGTTCACAGGGATATTTCAGTGTCAGTGATACAGACTATTTCAGTCAGAGTATCTCAGTTTGTATTGTTACAAGCACCTAAGATAGCTATGGCATCCATGACTCTAAAAGAACCCCGTAAAACTTAGCATAGCTATTATCATAAAACTCATTTGAGGTAGGGAAATGGTCTTTCCCCTGCCAGAACAGAGTGGAGCACTGATTAAATCCAGCTTATCGTGCATATCCAGTTAAGTTTCCTATGGACAAAATTTGGATCTTCACAGACATCTAGCCAACAGAGAGCACTGGGTGCACAGCCTTAGTTGTAAGTTAGGGTGAATGCATCTCGGCTGTAGCAATTTTCTTGAGTTTTGCAGAACTGTGTAGCAATTCCGAGAACTAAGCTTCTGTTGATTACAGGCTAGCTCACTGAGCAATTTTTGAGGGATCTACTCAAAGCTTGAATTTTTCAAACATAGGCTCTTTATCATTGAAACTGCTACCATTGTATAAAGAATATTGTCAGAATTTAGGGCAGATGTAGGTTTCTCACCTCAAGATCACTAATCTATGTATACTGGATCACTTTGCATCCATTTGTTTGGCATTCCTATGCATCAGCGCATTAAAGACCGATTTTTATATATTTCCAAGAAGTGGACAGATATTAAGAGACCGCTTTGCATCAGTGTGCACCGAGGATTTCCTCCTGAGCATATTGAAGTGCTTGAGCAACCCCAGTCTGTTAAATCAATAGTGGCACTGTCCATGAAAAGAAGCAGTTAAAGGCATTGCACTACTTGCACATTATGTGCATCATTGGCACATCTGGCCTCTTTTGTTTAAGATTCTTGGTTTAACATTCTAAGGTCAGACTGTCCCTGTTATGCAGATCTTCCTCTCTTCAATAACCCTAAAGCATTTTTCTGGTTATAATGTTGGACAAGTCACATTGCCTGCTGCATGAGGGGAAAAAAACCTCACTCAGTTTTTCAAAAGCTTTTTAGGGCTCAGCCTCTCCTACATATCACTGAATTCTTGATACCTTTCCAATTTCAGCAAGCTCTGACATCCTCACTTGCTACGTCTCTTACTAGCCATAGGTCTTCATCAAAAAAAAGCTAGATTTTGATACAAAGATCAGGTTGTAATGATAAAAAATAATACATTATCACTTAAGCTTTCTCTGTATCAGGGTTTTGGATTTATCATCAAGAAATACCTTGTTATTGCATTATTTGTCTTGTGTTCCTTAATGGCCCTCTTCATACATTTGGAAACCACAGGGCTAAGTGCTCTTATATATTATTCCTTCTCTTTTCACTTTTGTCACTCTAAATCAAAATCAGAGTAGTAGTCAAACTACCTGTCTTACCTGGAACAGTACAACCATTACAACCCTTTAGAAAGTAAATTACAGAATTACTATCAACTATTAAATTACTATGAGTTTTTATAGAAGATCAACCTCCTATTTTGTAATTGTGTATAATGTCTATCAAACTTTTAATTACAAATAGATAACATAAACATTTATAGTATGTTATGGGAATATTTTCAAATGCATTTTAAATGTGATAAATTATTTTACATGTATGATAAATTCAGGGGTTCATAGGTGTCTACATCAGAGTCTCAAAGTAAAAGGTGATAAATTAGGCTACAGAACTACTGTAAAGTAGGTTATCAGTAATAGAAGACAAAGAATATGGAAATCAAGTACATTTTGTTAAGCAGAAGAAGTAGGCCCATAGGTGTGGTGAAAGGAAAGATAGAGCGGAGAAAGGAGGCTGTGGGAGGAACATGGTATACAAAAGCTGAATGATTTATCTGTATTTTATGACAGCCATTTGGATTTTAACCAGTTGCTTATGGTAGCCTAGAATGGAATCTGTGTCTTTTATGAAAAGTAGCAACACCATTCCAGTTTCAGCATGCTAAACAATTCCCACCTTCAAATGTAGATGGGTACGTATGTTAATTCATAACCATTTCAGTACACAGCAGTAATGAGGTTCCCGCTAGGTTAATTTGTGTCATATTCAGTGCAAACACTTGATATCTGCTGGTAATCATTGTATAAAAGCCTGAACAACAGCATGATATTTCTCAGGAAAGTTCTTTAATTATTTAGGGAAAAGATGATCATTAACACCTTATTTGGTGTTTCCTTGAAGTAAGCAGAACACATTCCTAAAACCGAAGAAAATAAAAACAGTTCAGGAACATGTCTGTTGTAATATCATTAAAAATGAGCTAGAAAGAGTCTCATGGTGTGAGCTGTCTGAGACAGCTGGCTGTGCATCTAGATTGCATTCGCATTGCTTCTTACCTTGATTGATTGCATCTTATGGTAAGAGATAAGGCAAAAAATATCTTAAGAGTCACTTTTGAGATCACTTTTTAGAAAGAAGTGTGCAAAGTTGGCTTTCCAATAGATGTAAATCCTATCACCTAAATCTGGATGAAAACAGTTTTGTTTTTGCAGTGTAAATGGTTGCACATGCTCTCTGGGGTTGTAGTGGATTGATGATACTCTCTTCAGACTTGACTTTTCCCCTTTGAACTCAGTGACCATTTTCCTATTGATTTTAACTGGAAAATGCTAGATTTCCTAGCACAGATGCCCCTGTGGAACATTTGACTGAAAACAATTAAATGCTGTAAATTCAGTTAAAAGGTTTTGTTGAGAATATTGGGGTTTTTTACCTTAACAGACACACAGCTTAAACTGGAAAACACATAAATACATTTGAAAGACTATTTCGGTGACACTATTACTGATATTTTGTTGTAAAATACTATTGTTTACAACGGATTGTTATTGTCTGTGATGTAGTAGCTAGTGAAAAACTCTGCGATTCTAACTGGCATTCTCCATTTGGAGGAAGGTTGAAAACCTGAACACAACTGTATTATACTATTTGTAGAGAAAAACGTAAAAAATCTTTTGTAGTGCTTAAATAACATTAAATACATTTTAGTTTTAAGTTCTCTTTTGAAGAACGGGAATGTCATTCCTTGATAGAAGGGCTTTCCCAAAATGTCTCAGAGCTCCATTTGTATTTAGTCATGCAGAAGTGACGAAACTGTCATCCAGTCCCAGAGCAGAGAATGAACACTTACAAAGGAGCTGAAAGGCAGGAAATTATTTGCTAAGAAGAAAAGAACCATGAGCCCATTGTGGTAGAATGGAGGGTGCATAGGCAAGGGGAGAACTGGAAGAGGAAGATTTTTAAACTATATGAATTAAGCAACAGCAGTTTAATTCCATGATCTTCCCAGCATTTGATCAAAAGTTGTAAATGATGTTAAAAAGGTAGTGAGAGTACATTGACAGACACAGATCCAGCTCAAAAGTTGGTAAAGTGATCATAATAATCAGTTATGGTCCACGGCTTGATGTTACCCAGGGGAGATGTGGACCTTTTGGTGATTACTTTCTCCGTATAGAAAAACAAGAAATAGTGGAGGATGTCAAAATGCCTCCATCCTCACCATCTGAAAGAGGAAAAGATAAAATCAGAGTGCAGAAGCTACTGTGTAATGTTCGTGTTGATGGTTTCTGGCAAAATCTTGGCCAGATTTCTCTTTGATTGCTTTCCATGCTATATCATCTACTGTGTTCTGCCTGACGCACACGCTGTGACTTCAGAACCAGTGATGCGCATATGAAGTGTTATTGGGTATCTTGTCAGCAGCAAAAACACGTAGGCAATATGCTGACAAAAGCACCCAACACTGTGGGTAGACCTATCTAAGAGCATGAAAGTTTTATTGCCCAAGGGCCTTTATTGATGTCTTGAACTTGTTCCTTGCGATTGTGATGCTTGCTGGGAGTTATGCATCAAGGCTGGAAAGCACTTAAAAGCCATTGTAGCTTGTTGTATGAAAGAATGAGTATGTTGTTTAGGAGAATAGATGCACAGACACCTGTGAAATTGGTATCAGCAGCTGGAAGATTGACAGTAGAGTGGTGCAAAGCATTTGGAATAGGAGTAGCTAAATTTCAGAAGCGAGGTAAAGCTAACATTCATCCGAGTCAAAAATATCAAGTGCAGCTGGCAGTAATTCCAGTCTCGTTCCACTACCTGCATAACCAGTGGAGAGACTTCTCTCTTTGAACTCTTTTAGCTCGAAGGATGATGCCATTGCCATTATTTTCTTAGATTATGAAAGACAATGAGAGTGTGACAAAAAGTCATCCATGTCATTTAAAGAACGATTGAATGGCATTCAGGGGCTATGGTGAGCGGCTGGTATGGAAAGCAAAGCAAATAGAAGCTTGAGTCCTACAAAGCATCTGTTAGTCTATGTGAGTAGTGTCTTCTAATATAAGGCTTCCGTGGAGAAACTCATGGGAGCAAGGGCCAAGGAATATTCCAGAGAAACAATGCAAGTCTAGATAGTAGAAAGGTAGATAAAAGAATACATGTTACAGCACAATAGAATCAGATGTAAAGTTGCAGATAATGGGGAAAAAACCCAATGCATTTAGAGGCTGTTATTCTCAGAAGGACAAAGAAACATGCATGTCTGTGTGGTGTGTGGCAGTTGTACTTCTCAGCTGAAGATGTGTGTTGCCTAACAAATTTGTTTGTTTGAGCCTGCCCTGCTGGTGGCGAATCCTTTGTAAGTGCTCCGTAATGACATTGCAGGAGGAGTAGTCACAACCTATGGGCAGTATCCCGTCGATATTCCAGTCACGAGTACTGTTGTAAATGACTGGTAGCTTTGCACCTGGTAGTCTAGTTGAACTAGCACAGAATACCTTTTGGGCAGCCTACTAAGAATTAGAAACAATTACTACTTGACCGTAGGTGCCTACAGTGCAAAAAGCAATGCTTTATTAATGAAACATAGAATGAAACAGGGAACAAAGCTTACAAAAATGTAGTTGTGAAACTGATAGCTCCTCCTTCATGGTTTTAGGGGAAAGTGTTCAGCTTCATTCTTGATTATACAATATTCTTGTCTTGATGACAGAATATTCTTTCAAGATTAACCTCAGGAATAGTGGGAACATTGATTCGAATTGTGTTGAACTCACATCAGGTTGGTGTGAGATATCACTCCAGATCTGTGTGTTTAAATACAGTTTCAAAAAATTCCTAAATAATGAGGCTTTCAAGTCCACCTCACAGCCTATTTAAAGCTATTTATCTTGTTTAAATATATTTCTCACTCTTTGGGCAGTGTAATTAAATTGGGGATAGATATAGGATACGATTACATCATAATTTTGTAGACTATACTAATTCTAATGATACAGTAATTTTTAGTAAGATGATGATATTACACATGTTGACATAGAAATAAATGTCTAAAACAATAGAATTACACAAAGCTTCTCCCATTATATATTTTCTATAGAAACTACAAATGTTTCTTGAGCTCATTTCAGTTAACAATGCAGTATTTTTCTGGGCTTGTTTTAAACAAGCATACAAGCAAAGAGGGATTGGAAGTATATGGATATTTCAAACAGCACTTGAGAACATTTTTTTACCTCAAAATCAAGATTAAATTTGTTTGGGAATTCAGGTTGGTCTTTTCTTACGTCATTTGAACCAGCTTGCACAGCATAATCATACATAGCAGCTGGGGGAGATGGGTACTTGAATATTCATTTCAATTTCAAATTTAAGGCTAGATTTTTGTACTGAGGTATGTATATTCTGTTCCACAAAAGTATCTATAATCTAAGGGAGGAGTGTTGGCTGTGAACTTTTCATTCTGCACCATCTGTTGCTGCCTACTTTCCTATTGCTGAAGATACAATAAACCTCTTTTGCCCTACGCGGATTTCCTACCAGATCTCTTGCCATCGCCCCATCACCTCTTCACCTTAATAGTGCCTACCAGTAGTTTTCACTGAAATCACAACTAGAGATCAGGCAAATTTAACTATACTTCCAAGGGTTTCCCTTCTAACCGCATGGCACTGTGGTTTTGGTAAGAATTCAACCCCTTCATTTGTATCATCTTGTACAACAAAGTATAAAAACCAGATAAATCATTTTTATTGACCTCGGTAGGGTAAGGTAAGATGCATGATTTTAAATACTATTGTTGTTGCTGGTTTATACCCTCATTTATTAAACCCAGCAAACACCATAAAAATGTAATGGGACACCAAGTAAACATAGCCATTCTGGCTCCCGGGACATTCAGATGGTTTCTAATCAATAAACAAGCTCTACTGAAAAACAAACAAGCCAACCGACAAACAAACCCTACTTGGGAATTCAGTTCTGGTCTTGCAATACTCTGTTTTCAAAAGGCTCTGCACTCACGGGAAGTTTGGTGTAGGATCAGGCCTCGCACCCGCGACACAACAAGGCAACAAATCCACCGGTTGCGCCCAGAAATGCCGACACAAATAGAGCTGTAAGGCTGACGAGGCAACGCCGCCAGGTAACCTGCCGTTAGCGGACGGGCTCATGACGTGCAAGGACAGTGCACGCAGCTGTATGGTGGTTTACGTAGATCTCTTATTAATTCTGGTTAGTTCCTTTGGCAGAGGGAAAGTTCTGGTTCTGAAGAAAGTTTGCGTGGTGACTAATCTGCAGTACACAGCTAGACCTCGCACCGCACAGCCGGCTTCGTTGTTTGGGAAGGGCGACAACTCCTGAGTGTTTCTTACAGTGCTAACAGATACCTAAATCTCACACATCAGTGCAGCGTAATGATGGGATTTGTGCCTAGTTCTAATATATATGGAAAGGATCTGACCTTTCAAAGCCCCGAGTGCATCCTCCGGCAACAAATGGTCTGGGGATTTAACGTCTTTTAGGATCCCACTGAAAGCAAAAAATTCTAATTTGGTTTGATGAAAAGTGTTGTTTACAGGTATGTCCTTGCCATGTCCCAAATCAGTTTTCTCACTGTATAACTACAGAATTAGGGAGAAGTGAGAGAAAAGCCTAAGCCTGCTTTTTCCAAGGACCCACACTCAGTATTTAAAATTAATTTGAGGACTGTCAGGTGCAATAGCAATAAAACAATAAGTTTCTCCCTCTCCCTTTCATGTTACCATTTGAAAGTTAAGCTATGAAAGGAAAAATTAAAAATCCTCTTAGCTGTTTAATGACAAGATAGCTTTTGGGGATTTTTTTTTTGTTGGTCTGAACTAATAATCTTTTTTCCACACAAACTTATTTCCCGTTAGAAAATAAACAAAAGTTACAGGTTTCCACACCCAAAAATGTTTTTTTTCTCTCTAATAAAAGACACTACGTCTCTAGAAATTCCAGCTGTCATGTATATATTCCTAACAAGTTCAGAAGAGAAGTAACTTCCAATTAAATAACAACATAAGTTACATGCTTGAAATTAATCTTTCAAGGCTTTTTTTTTTGTATTAATAGTGATACATAACTTGCAGAAAACGAAAAAAATGAAGAAAAGAAGCATGTTTTTATAATGCTACACTAGGAGCCTGGAACACTGGTAACCCTGTCTGTTACCCAGCGGCTACTGAAAGCCCTGTCAACATGTGCTAAACAAGAGTAACCTGATTTAGGATCTCTGCTTATTTCAGCATCTCAGCTAAAAACTGAAGGCAATTTCTACAGAAAATGCAGGTTGCATTTTTTTGCCTCTCAAATCCAGTTGTGCATGTCTGTTAAATTATGTTGAATCTAGTGTGCCAGCCTTTCTGTGCTGCCTTTCAAGAACTCATTTATAAGCTCTTGCCTTCATAGTGAGGCTATATACTACCAGGCTGTCAGTATCTGAAATTACTGCAGTAAAGTTTAGAGAGTAATAGTCTTTCTCTTTCAAGGAAAAAAAGGCAGGTGAGTGTTAATTAAGTGTCAGAAAGGGAAGAATAACATCGGCCACACTTGAGCATTCTTCAGTCTACAATGTCTGTAACTTCTGTATTACCATCATGACATTCTGTCTTATCAATTATCGTTGTCGCAGCTTTTTCTGTGGGATTAGTCAGGCATTGTGGCAGGTGCTCAACATACGCATTATGGAGAAACACTCTTGTGCTACGGGAATGCCAAAAGGTATGGAAGCACGTAAATGACCTCCTGGATTAGGAGCATATGATGAACATCTGTAGATATGTGTATATACAATAGTAGTGAAGCATTCGTATGTTTTCTGAGCATTTACAGATATGTGTGCATAAAATAGTCTTTAAGAATTCTTACGGTTTTGAAGCATCAAGGAAATCTTTACAATAGAATCATCTCTGTGAAACTAAAGCTTTCAGCAATAGCATTTGACATCCAGTATTGTCAGGGAAAAAATAATCAGTGAACTAATTTGAAGCTATATTACAACAAATTTTATTCAAATTGCTCAAAATACCATTCAAAGTACATCTTTAAACTTAAATTTGAGTGAACAGTTATTTTTACAGCAATCTAGTGTATGTTTCCAGAGAACAGTACTAAAATTACCAATTGAGCCTAAGGGTTAAAGTTTCTTCTATTGGTGTGTTTTTTTCCTGTTTCCCTTTCAGACATTAACTGACCCATGTTACATTTGTGAAATTGATATACATAGTACGCACCTCACAGGAAGGAATTACAACAGTGTAACCTCTCCAGACATACTATTCCTATTCTTGAAGTGTGAATACTCATAATACAGAGAATTACCCATTTAAAATTTCAAAACAGACCAAAGCATGCAGCTGAGTGTTTAACTTGCAGGTAACACAAATAGGCAATATATAAACATATTAATAATAGTTCTACATGCATACACAGTATCGCTCAACAGTTATCAATACTTTTTTTAAATGTTGTTTTTGCATCAAAATCTCTAAAAATGTTACATGAATACTAAATATGCCAATCCCACCCCCAGTTTAAGTCATCCCCAAACTATTTATGAATCTGTGATGAATTTGTAGGAAGGCATCAAATGGAAATAATGGGAATAGATGAGAAATGTAGGATGTGGGAGGTGTGAGATAGCCATGAACTTTAAAGCCGTGTCTCCTGTAGGAGAGATCACTGTGCGTATTTTGCAGAGTATGCTAGCTACTAAAATAGTAGGTAAAAGGGGATCTCCTCTGCTAGGTATTTTCTGAATCTGATGCTCCATTTTCTTTTTTTTCTTTTTTTTTCTTTTTTTTTTTTTCTTCTTTGTTTCTTTGTTTGTTTGTTTTCAGTGTACCCCAAAATACATTTTCTAAGAAACAGTTCTGGAGAAGCCTGTTTTAGTGGAGGAATAAGAATTCTAACTGAATTTTCTTCTTCTTGTTTTTGGATTGGCAGGCAAATAAAAAAAAATATATATTTGTATAGCAAGCATGCTGCTTTATAATCCAATTTTTATATAGCTGTGCTCCTTCAGGGGCAAATGGGATGGAAACAGAGTGTGATTGATTTCATCAGTGCCAAGTGCTTAAGAATCAAGCTTGTAGCACTGACTCTTTTGTAGGTGTACAGAGCATGGAAAAACCCTTACTACATTGCCCCATTTTTGTCAGACTGTAGATTGCCATGGCCACAGCATATGAGTGCTTCACAACTGCTAATTAATTTCTTTTCACAGGACTCTTGAGATAGCACGATTTCCTTGTCCCATTTTCTAGAAATGGAACAGAAATACAGAGGAATTAGGTGCTTTGTTCAAGGTCACAGAGGAAGTTGGGACAGAACTTGGAATAGAGCCTAGCTCAAAAATTGTGCCTTAACTAATATATCACTTCCCTCCCCCTGAGGTATCATGCAAAGGTAGTCACAACACAGCTCTTGGTGAATCAAAACTCCCCCACAAATGGTGGGCAAACCTTGAAAAGCTTTGTTTCAGTAGGAGTAGCAGTACTTCCTAAGTAAATGAGATACTTCAGAAATGTTCTTTAAGAGTATTTTGAAATTTCTACCTGAACTAAATGAAGAAGGCCGGTTGGAGTGATTTTTTTTTTTTTTCCTTAGGATTTTACAAACACAGCTATATTGTTACTATCGTTTTTATCATCATTAGTTTGCTTTGGTCAAAGATTTAGCCTCAATCCTGCTTTTTCTGAACCAATTCTACTGTCTTGCTCCAAACAGAGTTTAAAGGGATGCCTTCCAAAAGCATTTTTATCCCACTGAAAATTTACGGACTGATTTGTGGTTGGTCTCTTGCAAGCCAAAAGAATTCAAAGTAGATTACCATAGGAAAATAAAACTTTTTCATGGTCTTTTCTGTAAAACTGGTTGTGTTTTGTACAGTAACTAGATTTCAACAGTTTCAACTGAAGTAAGAGGACAGAATCTTGTAATGTTATCATATTGCTTTTCAACAGTGTGCAATTCATGAAGCAATTTCATTTTCAGGGAATAACTTGTCTGAATGCATGCATTCAGGCTGAAGCTGAAGGTCAGTTTGTAGTGGATGAAGGTCTGCTATGTTATATTAAAGCCATAAGCTGCTTCCTAAACAGATAATCTGAGATTTGAGACTGAAAAGTTAATTTTGATAAAGGCAGAACATTCTTTTCCAGCTCCTGCTTTCATGTAAAAATCAGGTAAGATTAAATGAATGGAAATATTTTAATGTTGTAAAATGTACTAACAGATGCACTGTCAAGCTAGCAGCCTCGTCCTGATAACTTCTTGTGAGCTACCTACCTAACAACACGGCAAGTGATTTTTTTTGCCTTGCTCATTCAGTTCTTAGCATCTCCTGAAACTACTGCCATGGTGGTTTTAGACCCTTGCTACCATCCAACTACTAACCAAGGGACTAAAAATTGTGTATACTGTTACCAGTCATTTGAACCTGTACATCTGTGAGTCTGCATGATAATTTTTACTAAAATCACTCTGTTGCTGTGTGTTTATCTAACATCTCTCCAAAAAAATTACTGGCTAGCTTGTGACATTGCAGATAGCGTGTGTTTTGTCCAAGGTCTTGTGAAAAGTGAAACAACCTTCAAAAAATCCATATGTGCTGGGACTTTGATTGGTAAAAGATGAGGAAGTAAAACTAGATGATTTTAACTAGTAAGTCCTCATAGCTATATTTTTTATCAAGTAGTTACCTTAACCTTACTACATAGAGTTTTTGGTCCTATGTAACGTACTTGGCCCCCAATCCCTTCATAGCCTGTTACTTTTCCTATTGATCAGGAGCTTCTCTGCAGTGGTTTGTACAGTAAATGCCGTGTGCTGGAGTCATCTTTGTGTTTTGGAGTAGATTGAAAGAGACAGGGCAGCCGCTGCAGGTCACATCACATGGGAGATCTGAGTTGTCATAATAAGCCAGTTTCTCAGTAACTTAGAGCGATGAAGTTCAGAGGCAGCCAGCTCTGGCAGCTGCTGAGCAGGCTTAATATTGATCGGAAGGGAAAAATGAGGGAGACGGTGACCTTCTATTCAGAGCATGACAAAAGTGTGGCTGGGACGATGTTCTGGCTAATGCAGTGCCTTCGTAGTTACCCTGCACAATAGCGGGAGGCAGCCGCGCTTCCCTCCTGCCTCAGATCCGCCACTCCTGACTTCTGACATCAAGTCATTAACTTTGTTAGCCTTGCTCCTCCCTTGGTGGTTCCTAAAAGGAAAGAAAGGGGCATTCTTTTCAACCTGAGCCTCATCAAAGTCGTGAGAGTCATTTTCAAATACAGTACATTTTTTATCTCTAAGTTACTGAAAAAAAAGCATAGTCGAACTGAAACTCCCTCAAGCCTACCTGTATTTTCAGCAATTAATGAGAGAAGTATTTACTGTTCAAAAGGCTTTTGCTGTTTGGATTTCCTCCAGTTCAGAATGAGCTCTATCAAATTGGCCAATGCAATTTATTATCTCCTCAGGGACATTCAGCTGTCCCAGCTAACCTTTCTCAGAATAGATCCAGCTGTGTCCTTCTGTACAAAATCTTTGCACTCCCCTAAAAACGCAGTCATTGTAAGGATGTGTTCGACAGAACTATTAAAGATACCCTTAGGCCCGGCTCTGCATTAATGACCTATAAGCTCATGACTTCCATTTCTGCTGTATATATTTTGATGTGAGGGTTAAGAAGGATCTCACAGGTTCAAGCACACCAGCAAGATCCCCAGGGAAACAAAAGTGCAATTATTCTGTAAGTGGCAATTCAGAATTACTGGTCCAGGAAAATGACTTTGCAGAGAACTTCAGGTCCCATGATTTTATTTGGAATTGACAGCGCTTGGAAGGACAGTCCATTACATGCCAACAATGCCTTACATTTTTCTTAACATATTTAATCTATAGATCTTGAAACATTTCTGTCTTGTCTCAATTTTGTAAGCGCTGGCAGTGAGAAATCTGGAAATGAGACATAAGTTGAATCTACTTGCTCAAAGTGATGTGTTGGGCTGGTGGCTGACTAGATGAAATGGAAACAGTGGCATCCTAGTTCCTTAGTGTAGTCTCAGTTAATTCTGACAGTTAATTCTTCAGTGATCCAGGCGTTGTGTCTTGACAATCAATGGAGGAGAATTAAATGGATTCATGTTGAGGCTTGTAATGCTTTATTATCGGCTTGGAGAAAAAATGTACGTGCACACAACTATGTATTTACAACATAGTCACTATGAGTAAATTAATGACAGGTCTTTACAAAGTGAATTAAATGAGTGATTACTTAAAAAAATGTATTTCAATCCAGTCTTATACCTGTACTTCATTTTTGGCATCACCAGGTTTTCACACTATATGGGCTCAGCCACTTCCTACCATATAAAAGGAAAGAAAAAAGGGTACTTAGAAGGTAAGCAGGGTTCGCATTGGGAGAATGCATAATGACTTTGGGAATCATCTCAGTGAAGCAGAGATAATTGTCTCGATTTCCCTTTTTTGCTCGGTTTCCTAAAGCCTCTGTAATCACGCTATTTGTCTGCCTGCTCTTCCTTCCACCCTTAAACAACTTTTGAGCCCGTTGGCCAGTTTTTGCCATCAGTGACGAGCAGACCTCTCAAAGAGTTGAAACTCCCGTGAGGTTGCTGAGCAATGACTCCTACACAGCGGAGGAAGACTACGGGAATGGCTGACATTCATGCTCAGCAGTTGCCTGGTGTGTGTCCACAAATGCTGCCTCGGCAGCTGGCCCATGGGTGCCTGCTGCTCCTCATCACGGTGCTGGGTCGGGAGCCCAGGACTGCAAAGAGATAGGAGGAATGTGGGCTGCGAAAAGTGGTGCAAAGCACCAGAGGAGGTGTCTGGATTAGTGCAGTGAGGAAGTGTAGACATGCAGGAAACACAGTGATATGAAATTTAGTGTCTTTATTTTGGCTGGTTGAAGAACAATTTATTTAAATTAAATATAGAATTAAAGTGCTTCAGTCAAGATACAGAGAACTTCTTGCCACAGAAGCAACTATCGGAGAGTCAAAAAGTGTATTCATGCCACCTGATTTAAAATCTTAAACTAGGAAGTTAGTCTCTCAGTCCCCTCTCAAGGATTTTCTCTCTTCCCATAGACAATATAGGGAGGTTAGGTGACCTGCTACCTGAACTGGGCAACTATATTTAGGTGGTTCTTCCTCAGATTTACTTCTTGCTCATTCTGCTTTTTCTTGCCTAACAAACACTAGTTCACCACACTGACAAAAGAAAGGAGGGGAATTCTGTGTTGCTGCATGAGTTTTCTTGTAATGAAGGTCTGTGATGCCAGTAAGGTAGATATTAGTACAACTTGAGAGAAGCCGATGTTTTCAAGTAGTACATTTTTCTTTAAATTGTGTAGAGGTTCTGTATGGAAATATATACAAGAGAGGAAATAGCTTCATTGAAAGAATATATTGGAAAACAAGACAGGAAGGGAAATTGATTTACTCAAGGCATAAAAATGGTCTTACCTAATAGAAATATTAATGCAATATGTAATGTAATTGTGCACATTGCATGTAGATATCCACATTTATATGAACAACTTCAAGATAAATGAGGGGAAAAAGCCTGCCTTAAATTATTCTTTTTCTGCTTACAAAGTCAATGAAACTCTTACGTCCAAAAGATTACTGTCTAATTTTTAAGAAAAGGGAAGAAAAGAGAAGAAACATTCTTAATTGTACTGCTGGACTGGAGGGTGGATTTTCTGATGACAGAAGATGGAGTTAGCACTTTGGACTGTTTAAAAACTCAATCAGCTGAGCAGTGTAGCTCACAACAAGTAATCTATTTCAGGTATGCTTCATCATTCAGTCAAGCTATGGCCTAAGTTAGGCTTGCTACTTATCAGGCTTTTACTCAGAAACTCATGTCAGGTTGTTTTATGGTCATAACATTAATGCTGCCTTGATGACTGTATTTGATGAATGAAGATTTAGGCTTTTTGTTTTGTTTTTAAAGAACTGAAAAGCAAACACAGGTGTTGATGTGCTCAAAATCTGCTGTTGCTGTGTGTTTATTCTTCCTTGGGAGGAGAGTATGTTTTTACTTGGGTGTTTATTTTTCACGAGTTCATTTTCAGTGTTCTCCATAATTTTATGAAGCACTGTAGGTAGCTGTGTTACTGGATGTCCTGGTTTCATCTGGGACAGAGTTAATTATCTTCCTAGTAGCTGGTATAGTGCTATGTTTTGGGTTCAGTATGAGAAGAATGTTGATAACACACTGATGTTTTCAGTTGTTGCTCAGTAGTGTTTATACCCAGTCAAGGATTTTTCAGCTTCTCATGCCCAGCCAGCAAGAAGGCTGGAGGGGCACAAGGACTTGGGAGGGGACACAGCCAGGGCAGCTGACCCAAACTGGCCAACGGGGTATTCCATACCATGTGACGTCATGTCCAATATATAAACTGGGGGGAGTTGGCCTGGGGGGGGATCGCTGCTCAGGAACTGACTGGGCATTGGTCAGCAGGTGGTGAGTAACTGCATTGTGCATCACTTGTTTTGTATATTCCAATCCTTTTATTATTATTGTCATTTTAATATTCCTATTATTATCATTATTAGTTTCTTCCTTTCTGTTCTATTCAACTGTTCTTATCTCAACCTATGAGTTTTACTTTTTTATTTTCCCTGATTGTCTCCCCCATCCCACTGGGTGGGGGGAGTGAGTGAGCGGCTGCGTGGTGCTTAATTGCTGGCTGGGGTTAAACCACGACCCTGGAGAAGACGGAAAGGCTCATGCTAGAGCAATTTATCCTCTTTACTGTTCAACTCTGAGTGAGGCAATTGGAGGTTGGCCTATTCTGACTACAGTTTTACCAAAACACCACCAATAAATGGTTAGAAATATTTTCCAGGGGGGAGAGTAGATGTCTTTCTGAATGGTAAATTGCTTTGCTTTGCTAAATCTCAGCATTAATGTTGGTAGCTACACAGACCTGTGTGTATAATTTTGTCTTTAGAGCTTATAAGTTTGGTTTGGATTTAAAAATCAATTTCAGCTTAGAGAAAGAGAAAAAAAGGCATCAAAGAGACTGTTTGATAATCTCTTCTAGGTCTCCATGTTGGTCTGTGGTCTTCCTGAATTCATCATTTTGATCATTTGGTCTTAAAAATGTCTTTACTTTTACCAGAATATGTAATGAAAGGCTCTCAGTGGAGCAAGCTTAGAAGCTGAGGTCCCTAAAGCAGGTCTGTGCTTGTGGTCTGTTTACTTAGCAGTAGGCCTAATAGGTAACCTTAGAGATTATGGAGATGGGCTCTTGCTCCCAACTAGGATTTTTATGTGCTTTACAAAATAAATCATTAATATTAACAGGTGCTAACACCACAGACCACATTTATGCAAGTGTAAACAAGCTGCATATACACTTACATCTGTTATCTGATCTGGACGGCTGTTCCTATGAATTAGCTCAGTATCCTGTGTGGGCATAACTCATAAATATCTGGGTATACAGCAGGCATACTGACATGATTTGGGTGAAGAAAAAGAGAACACTTAAAACACGAGTGATGTGATATAATACTTGGAACTCTCATTCTGGTAGCATTTAAAAAAGAGATAAATAAGAATTAAAAAACCCACAACAGTAAAATTAAAATTAAAAGAAAACTTTTCTCTTGCAATAGTGCCTTAAATGATAATTTTAGCATTTACATTAAGGCTAAGTTTGGGCAAAGTTTTATCTAATTTTGTTCTAGGCTGTGAAGCATCCATGATATGCACATTAAAGAGTAAGCAATTTTGGTTCTGGCGTTCCCAACAAACACACACACAATCACAGACACACACAACCTGCAAGTCATTACAGTAGGCTGATATTGGAAGAGTTTTCTTGCAGACACATAATTAACAGTTCATGGTTACCTTACTTCCAAGTTTGTATTTTTGAGTCCAAAGTTTTAATTTCTTTACCATTTCATCTTTACTTTGAATTTCCTGGCTTTCTGTGTTTTTCTGCTCTTTTTTTTTCCTAATGCTTTATTAGATGCTTAACTTTTTCAAAAATAATATAATTTGAAACCATTGTGGGCCTGATCTTCAGTGACGTTGAGTGCTCACAATTCTATGTGTTGTTGATAAGGACTCCAAGGCCTCAGCAGTTCTTATGTTAAGGAGCTCATAGGTTCTGACTAACTTTTAAGAGCTCATAAGCTTCTAGGTATACGTAGCTGAGTAACTATATATGTACACGAAGAAAAGCCTAGACTTTTTTCGATGCAATGTATATAAAGGTCAAAGATGCATGAAGGAACTCTGAAAGCTCAAAATGTACTCAAAGAAAAATCCCTTTAGCAATGAGGTAAGAAGGTTGAAAAGCTGCTTTCCAAGAAATTCTTTAATCTTAGCTGTATACAGAAAGTGTATGAAGAGCAAAGAGTTACAGAGAAGGTGGGCTGCGGCATTGCAGAAATTCTGAACAATGCTGCCATCTATTCGGTAATCTTATGAGACCACCTTATCTAGACAGAATTTCAAGAGTCCTTTAGTTATAACTATAGGAACATCTGTTATCCTAAAGCAGCTCAGACTGGGAAGGCACAAAGAGTGCAATCATCTCACCTAATTTTAGGATCCGAGAAAATCTTTGGTCAGCTGCATATGAGCTAGCACCTGTGCCCCATGCTGCCTGGTGACCCTTGCACTATAGATTCTGATAAATCCCACGCAAAGTGCAGTTACCATTATGTCTTCTCCCCAGAAGCTACAAAAGATGTACCATTTGTCTTGAAAAATACAGAAACTTATATATGCAAGTTTATCCTTCTAAAACAAACTTCTATATGAAAGAAAAGAGGATAAAAGACTTGAGGGTGGATCCCATCCTTTTGTTTAATAATGAACAAATCCTCTAAAAAATATTGAAAAGAAAGCTAAAACTTTGTCGTGATGAATACAGTTTGAAATAAAAAATAATGCAAGACTATATGAAAAGTTTAAATTTAGCTTAACATTAGACATTTTGAAATTATCTTTGAATATAGTATTAATTTTACAATATTGTAAAAAGTCAACTATGTGTACATTTGCTCATTGTTTCTTTAATGATAATACTCTTTCAAATCTTAACTTTTGAAGATGGAATTTTTAGTGTATAATAACCCATGAGAATATCACATCTGAATTATGGAATGATTACATGCAAAATATATTTTTATAATAAAATATTTTTATGATATAGTAAAAACTTCTAACCTCTAAAATATTAACCCACAAACTCATAATTTAAATAAGACCTAAGGAAAATAATAGACTTTAAACATCTAAAGTACTTTTGATCATAATTGAATTGTGCTGGAAATTATTGCCTGGGAAATGGAATCCTGAACTGACAACCACTTCATTCACTGTTTAGGTAACAATTATCGACATCCTCCAACAGTGAAACTCACAAATGTTGTATTTTATATGAGAAGTCACAGTAAATATGTAATTCCTTAAATGGATGAAATACAGAAGGATCATTGAGAATATGTTCACTTGCATAGTAGCATACCAAGTATCAGTGTTTATAAAATAATTGTCATTTGATGAAAAAATGATGATGAAGCTAAATACATACATGGCAAATACATATGAAAACAGCTTTTCCTAGGAGCTATCATAGAAAACGGCATTCTCATTGAAATCTAGAGTAATATTTGTTTGTCTTTCCAACAATATCTGTATTAACTTTGCTTTCAGATGCATCCTTACTGCTTTGTTAACCTACTTCTCTTCTTGGATGGAATGCAATTCCCACAAGGATTTTAAGCTTTGATTTCTGCATGTAGGTTCTTGTGTTCTTTAGTTCTTTTAGTTTTGCTGAGTAACCTTTATCTCATTTCCCTTTTGAAATGAAACAGATTGATTAGTAATTTATTATTTAGTTTAAATAATTTGACATGGGAATTAATTCATGATCACTTGAACCAGATTTATTTTCTGTCACCAAATCTCTAGAAAAACCCTTGTTACTTAGGAAAACTAAGGACTGTCACAGGTGGTGCGCTGTAGTGAATGGGTGAAGCTTCAGAAAATGAACTGCTGTAAAATGTGGGCAGGGTTGGCTCTTCTAGCTATATTTTTGGACATAAGTGGCTGTGGCTGCTGCTCTTCCTCTGGAGCTCAGCGGTCCAGGGAGCTGGTGGAACTGAACCCCTTTTAATCTTCTTCTGGTCACGGTACCGCACACACAGCAATGGTACGGGAGGTGGAACATCTGCACTGAGGAAGCCCTCATGCCAAGAAGAGAGATGCCAAGTAACTACAGGTACCTCTAGTATGCAGTGGCCATCAGAACTTGGAGTCAGTGCATTGTTTTTTTGGAATTTGGTGTCTAGATTCTACTTAAATGTCATTTTAGACATCAAAAAAGTCTTGAAGAATCAGCTGACTCATTGGACATGTATTTATCTCCAGCCCTGGCTGGGTCTAAACATGTAGACCCAGATGCTGCTATTGGAATTGATATAATTGATTGCTGCTATTCTAATTGATGAAATCGAGTTGGCTGAGGCAGTTTTAGATGACTTTCTTTTCTGAGAGCATCAGTGTGAGCCAACAGTTTCTTTATGTAGGAGTTAAAGGAGGACACAACCAAGGAAGAGTATCTCTAGGACATATATCAGTGACAAAGACACGGCAACGGTATCGTATATTGTAGATACAATAAAGACTAGTGTCTCTGAAGCATGATCATAAACATAGAGGGGTAATGCTGGCTTGTAGCTTATGTAGCCATGACAACAGTGGTTTTACAGTACTGTGGAATAATGATGTTATATATTTTCTGGGAAGTAGTGTATAAATAGAGATTAATGAAGTTCAGAGAACTAAGGGTGCTGTAATATACATTACAGTCCTGCGGGCTACTGCTGTAGGAGAGAATGTGTGTACTTCTGCACACAGGTAACAACCCTTGAACAACATGGTATGGGGAAGAGACGAGAGAAAGAATAGTCCTTGTGGTTTGTAAAACTGTAGAGCAGTCCATAAGCGTGCTGAGGAGATTTGTTATGACTTGTTATAGCAGAAGCTGTAATACAAACATAACAAGTGAGGAAGAATGTTAAAGAATAAGAGCTTGGTAGCTAATGTATGCAATGCTCATGGCATCCTGGCTGTCCACCTGTCTTTCACCGCATTTCACTTTCTCTTACTGTCCGTCTACCTTTTCTATTTTCATCCTATTTTGTGACGCATGTCATTGCTCTCTTTTTTCTGATGCCAACAGACTTCATTGCTGATGTAAACAACGGTGGACTCTAATAAGGCTGTCCTTGTGAGTCATAAGTACCTAGGGCATCCAGGATTGTATCAGCATCCTTCACTCGATATGTGGGTATCAAACACTGCTTTAGGCATTGTTACCGTTATCAAAAGAGAGATTTAGGATAATCTTGGGTCAGGAAGAGGATCCTAAAGGGAAAACAGAGCAGTCTGGGGTGGTGATACACATATCCAGCTACACACCTGGAGGGTAAGCAAAGGTAGTATTGCCTTTAGAAGAAAAAAGATTTCCAAGCTAATAGGGAAGAAAAAATAATCCATCATCACTATTTAGCTATAAGGCTGTCATAATGGGTGATTTTCTTTCTCACCTTGTAACGACCACTAAAGCCTATGATTTCTTTGTACTTCAGCCATGTCTCAAAGACAGATTATGCAGGCTTTCAGGGGTTCAGACTGGGAGCATACACAAATTTACGACAACTTTCTCTGTACAAAACGGATCTTTATGATATGAAGCCATTTTGAACTGACAGATTCCTATGCTGTAACATAATTAACCAGATCAAAGTGCAGGTATCCCAGAGACTGCAATGCTATTAATCAGTTTTTCGTTGTTGTGGCTTATTTTGAGAGAACAATTTGGTGTAGCAAATGCAATAAGGGAGAAAGTATACAAGAGACTTCTCAAACAATAAAGATTAAAAGTCTGAAATTAGCCAACATGGTGCTTGAATTCAACACCTTTAAGAAATGGAGAACTTTATTTTGGAGTTAAATTGAATATAATAAATTACTTTTGTAACATAAATTTCAACATGTTCACCAGAGAGCTAATCGTGTTTGAATGTGCACTACAATATTACTGCAAAATAATAATTTTCAGTTGTAACAAATGTACTAAAAAATACACTCATACTTAAATTTAAGAATGTAAATCTTTAAAAAATATTATATGGACTTTGCAACTTGTAACATATGCGATACCTATAATGCTTATTTTACAGATAGAAAAACAAAGACACATAAATCTTGGCTCCCAGTATAATTTGCAGTATCACTTTGAGAAGTAGGTATTATCGTTTCAGACTAGAGGACTGCATCTTTAAAGAACTACGTATTTATATACATTAGTTCAAGAAAGCAGCTCTGAATGTGTGCTTTTTTCCAATGTTAATATTTAAGCTGTAATGATCCTGTATTAGAGTTTTACAGTTTTCCACGTAAAAGGAACATTCTTAAATTTATTTTCTCTCTGAGACTGTAACAAATATATCCAGAAAAAAAATGTGATTCTTTTCCATGTAACGTCCAGCACATAATACAATTCAGTCTATTTTAGTAGTTTCGTTGCCAGTTCTTGTGATTTTTCTCTCATTACAACTAATTGAACTGAAAGCTCCAGATCTTAGATTCATGCGAATTTGTCAGTGTTTCAGGTTTTATTAAAAAACCCCAACAACGTGGTGAATACCACATGACCCTTTCAAGTATCAACATTAAGTTGCAATAAAAAGGAACCTTTTTTAAACCAGCCTTTTTTTTTACAGCACTTTACTTTTCCATTCCATTCCATTCACTGATAAGTGAAAGATATCTTTTTTTTTCTTTTAAAAAGTGCTATGATTGCAAATTAATCGTTTTTTCATGAGTGACATCAAATCTTTGCCACATTGCTAACAAGAGGCTGCTTTTCCCACAGCTAACTTTTGCTCATTCTAAACTGATATTTAAATGTTTCAGTTAGGAGAACTCAAAATTTCCTTCTGCACAATTTTAAAAAAAATTTTTTTTTTCTTTTTAATCTGCCAGTTTATAGAAATTGTAGTGCATCTCAATACGCTTTTGATTGCTTTGCATGACTTCTCTATCAGAACAAATATGAGATTAATGAGTAATGTTCTGGGTCCTTATCTTTGGTGACAATTTCCCTTCTTGCATATCGATATCCCAAGCATGAATTGCATTTTATGTGACAAACACATTCTAAGAAATATGCTGTTGATTGTATACAGCAAATTAATCAACAGTAATTAAATGTCATGTTAAGTTTCCTTGAAATGTCAGTGCGGAGTCACAAACATACTTCAAACTCCTTTGAAACCAAAAACTACCTCACATTCTCAGGTTTAGATTATGTCATCGATAGGCAGATCTTTATTTTCATTTTAGTATGCTTTCTAAGTAATGCATGGAGCTTGCTGTGAATGATGCTGCTAATTGAAAAACAGTCTGTGTACTTCGATCCAAGGTGCAGCAACTCCCATTCATTCCTGGAAGTTTGCTTTCAGTCTCATTCTTTGTTTCGACCTTCTGTAATAATGCTGTTTTTCACACTCTATTCTGCATTAAAAATACACGTTCGCAGGACTAACTCTGTATACTGGGGAGGCAAGGGAGCCGCGTACGCTCGGAGACCTGTGGTGGAGGTTCTTGGGCAGGACTGAGGTTCCTCATCGGTCACCACAGGGAAGGCTGACTGATTATTATGAAACGAGAAGTTTGCATCAGACACAAATTTTGAGGTCGCTTCCCCTCAGTAATGTGGCACGGACACTCTTCCCATTCCTTTCCTCGAATTGCAGACAAAGAGAAATCTTACAGCATTTCCTAAAACCAAGTTCTGTTATGCCATTTGGGGGTAACCAAGTGAAAAACATCCGCCTGAACTGTCTGACTTATGTCTCCTCCATTTTTAAGGAGGCAAAGAGGCTGACCAAGGACGCCCTGTCCCCTAAACCAGCGATTTTATCAGGGTCTTTTTCACAGCTTATGAGCTTTCACTCCACAAACAATAACACAAATGTATTTTAACTATTTATATATGGAAAATAATGGTTTTCAATGTATGAATTACAATTTCCATTATTCTAAAATTGAGGAGAGTAATTAGATTGTCAAAGCGGTTTCATGCCTAATAAAATAAACAGTGAAAAAGGTAATATTTGTTTTGGTTTGCATTTTTAATCTCATGCAAAGGCTATAAAGCTCAGTAAGACAAGAACTATTTCTGGGGTTTTTTTGTTTGTTTCTTTCATGTTTTATCTGGATTTCTAACACATTTGACTCTCTCCATTATTCATGTTTCTATCCACACAGCTTATGGTAATAAAGATAATGGCAATGGAGGGCATCATTAGGGAGAGCACTGTGGTTTATAGAAGGAAATCAACTAACAGTGCAAGGAAGTGCTGAAAGGAGGTGGATGGAAAGAATTTTGGACTATGAGAGGAACCTGAATTTTTAAGATGTTTTTTTTTTAGGAGTTTCTGGTGGAGCATGTATCTTTGCTATCCATGTAAAAGATTCTTTGTTTTGAATTCACAGCCAAGGTAGATATTTCACTGACTGCAGTATGAGCTATTTGTTGCTACCTATCACACTTGTATTTCGTTCGCTTTTATATACCTAAAGGTAGAGAAGTCTTGGGAAATGTGTGAATGGATGAGTTAACGCTGTGCAACCAGATAGCATAGGAGTTGGCTTTCATCCAGCAAAATCTGGACTCTTCTCCAGTTACTTTCAAGGGGCAAACTGTTGGTCTCTCTTGCTTATTTGCAGATTTTTTTGAATAAGGAGAAAAAAGTAAATCTGGATATAGCAACTTCACTGAGTGTTTTATAAATGTGAATGGATCTTTTAACTGTACATGCTAACATTGCTGTGGTTTGTAGGACACAAAAACCCCTGTATTTTTTGAAGGAAATTCTGCATTACAAGTAGGCATCCACAGTCTACTCCTGCTGAGGTTTTGCTTCTCCTCAGGAGCATGCATTAGAGGCATCCAACCTTGAGCACTTTGCAAGCAAGTAATTTGGCATATTTAAGCATATAAAAGCTTTCTGTTCATGACAAAAATTAGCTGCCATTGGCCTGAAGAACTGTTGATACCATTTGCATTTTTACAGATCCTGTTTCAGTAAGTTGCAACTGTTTTACTAACACTGATAGAACTTCAGCAGAAAAGTACAATTCAGTAATTTCTGGTACTTTTTTAAACAGGCTTGTGCCCTATTAGCACAAAAAAGGGCAAAAGGGGTGTGAAGGAAGATGGCCAGGAGAAGTCTTTGTGTGAGTTGTACTGCACTTGAAGAGCGGCCCTGCTAGAGACTGCCTGATAACTGTGCTGATTTACTACAGAAAATCCTCCCTCTTTTCTTGGTCTGGCTCAGTTCCTAGTGTTGGCCAGCTCCAAAGGACCTGAAGGAGCAAGAGATTGGGACAGACTGACAGACTCGGACTATGGTCTCTGCTCTCTTGACTTCTGCTAGTGACATGAATCATGTTCTTTGCATGGAACAAAAACCAGAGAATTTTACAAAATCTAGATGAAAAGCATTGATTGTGTGTTAAGTCTTAATATGTATTAATATCCTTAAAAGTGGCTCTTAGTTTTCATGATTCTTGTTTTAATTACTTTGTTAACAATGCACATATCTCTGAGGCTCTGAAAGAAGACACCATTTGCAATTTTAAGCCCATTAACTAGGTGGGCAGAATCTTCTTCCAGTATTTTCAAAAGTACCTCTGTCTAGCCACTTACTATCTAGGGTATGTAGGGAATCACTTTGGGAGGACTACTGCATCAGGGACGTAAAATTTAGGAATAACTGAGATGCTTCTGTTAGGCAGACTCTCTCTCAACTAAGTTGCTGATGTAGAAATACATATGTTCATGATTAGCACATTGGGCCAGTACTTACTGTATTGCATTGTATTGTATTGCATTATTGAGTATATTGTTACTTGTTTTGCACTGCACATACAATTTTGTATTGACATCCTGCCTGCATTGTAAACATTGTCAGCACAAAAACTGGAGTGTTGTCAGCTTCTGTCAGAAAGGAGTAAGTAGAGCTTTTTCATACATTTTCATGCATACTGTTAAGAAACAGCTTGTTTTATGCTGTGTAGTATCTTCTATGTTTCCACTAAAAATAATAAAAAAATGCAAATGGTATCAAATAATGAAATATAAAATATGGCCATTAGGAACACCTGATAAGATGAATAAGACATTTCAGAACTGATGTTGTGAGGCAGACCTTGGGAAGAAATCACTGCTCTGGTACGAACTTAGTGCAGGTACAGAAGAGTAGAAGTGTAGAATCTATTAAGTTGAAATTCTTAACAGGAAAAAACCCCACAGTTAAATACTATGTTATTGTAAACACAGTTTGCTTATATTTTGAAGTGAAGTGGGAAAAGAAATGTGCAGGTCAAACCCCCCTTATTGCCTGTAAAACAATGAGATGCAATGTAATGATAATTCTTTGCCACCAGAGAGGTCTCATTGCATTGTACGAACAATGCTATTCAAATATTTATTCATGGCACCATAATTAATTCTCATGAAGTGAAAATACCTTCAAATTTATATTCTTTCCTTTTCTTCATTCCCTGCCTTACTGGCAATTCCCACGGGGTTATTTCCTGGCATCAAACTGCATTAAGGAAAAAAATGGCTCCATAGCAGACTACATAGCCAGAAATAACATTTCCAAAAATCACAAAAATGAATTGCTTACAGAAACTTGTTTAACTTACTGATTGTTTCCATAATATACTTTAAAACCCTGTGTTTCTTACCATCATATATTTTCAAAAAGCCCCAAACTCTGAAACTCGCAATATATTTAAAATATCTTTTTTTCCGGGAAGAAGAGGTAGCCAAACTTGGAAGAACTGATGAAGAAAGAGGTGTCTGGTCAAAAGTAGGAAAAGTATTTTTCCAGGATTTGGAGTTTGATCTCACTCCATTCAAGTTATTATAGTGACGCAGGGTTAAATTGTTCATGGACAGACCCTGTTTCATCTGGGTCCTCAGGTGTGATATTAGTATATCCCAGGGCTGAACAACTAAATTTTTATTAGTAGCTTACACCTTAAAAAAAAAAAAAAAAGATACGACCTACGTATTTGTTCCAATAGTTGTGACATTCCCATGCCTGCTTTAAGTTTCTGGAACCATGCAACAAGATCTCCTGTCTGGTATGGATGATAAAGTTATTTTTTGGTGTTTGAAGTTCAATGGGCTTTATAGGCAGCCCTCTGACAGATCAACATTAACCTTTTTTCTGCTGTTAACATTCAAACTTGTACTTAGCTGCTATTTCACTCTCAGCCTACATGGCTTCTGTTCTTGATTCTACTTTACTTTTCACCTTGTGTGTATCATATACAGTCTGGGTGTTAAAAACTACAAAATGGGAGAAGCAGCACTTTACAGCTGGTTTTGCACAGGTGCAGATTTTTAGCCAAGGTTAAGGAGTACTAGATCAGGCCTCTTAGGAGAGGCCTGTTATCTTCACAACAATCGTTAAGATATTTTTACACATGTGACTTAAAATATTATTAAATTTTAATATAATTCATTGAACACAATATATTAAAATACAGTTATGTTTTCCTCTGTAAACTTACTCCTCTATTTGTCCAAGTTTATTTGTGCATCCCCATGTCCTATGTAATCCTGGGCTGATTCGTCACATTTTCAAACTACTCCAAACTCCTAGTGATCAGTCTGAATTTAGTGGAACAAATTTTACAGGTTTCAAACGCAGTTACTGCGAAAACCAAGTTAATCAGCTGCAGATCCATGGTACTGACTGTGTTACTATGGCCTGGCACAGTTTCTGCCAATTATGCTGCAAAGTTATTGTATCTATTTTCTCAGTTTGACAGCCGGTCTGAGCAAAAAATCATAAATATCTAGTCTGAGTTTTCTTCCTACAGTAAATCTATGACAAACAAACTTTTCTGATAACTTTATTATTTTCAGTAAAAGCAGTAAGACAAACACCTGAACAGAAAATGATGCTATTCAGAGTATCTTCCACAATGCTAAATACTTGCTAGCAAATCTTTAGCTGAGGAAGGAGTGGGATTTCCAGAAGTGCTTCCCTCCCTCAGGGGACCCCCTTTCCAGAGCTGCCCTGCCTTTGAAACCCCCTGTCCCTATTGGTGCCTCAGGTGTTAACCTTAAATCTTCTAAGGTGACTCACGTCCTGGGCATAACCAGATGTCTGACAGCGCCGAACTCCATTTCTCCTGTCCCCTAACCAAGATCCTGCAACTAGCGGTGGCATTTGTCTGGTCACGGTAAATGCCCACACACGAGATGGTGTTTAAAACTTCTGTTGAGGCCAATGAGGAGACACAGAGAGGTGTAGGGAGGCTGGGTGACTAATTTTGGAGAACAAATTAGGTGACATGACCCTGCCTCGCCTCCTAACTCTTGTGTACCCTCCTCCCCCACCTCCCTCCCATGGGTTTCATCCCTCCCCAGAGCGTGTGTGCATGGGGAGAGGCGATACTGAGGATAAATACACTACTCGGGGTTGGAAGGAGCTTTCCCCACGTTCCCAAACCCCTTCTCTGTGTGGTTTGCGACGTCCCTCAGAGCCAACAGTGTGCTTCCCAGGCTGAAGAAAGTAGTACAGCAATATTGATTGCCCTTTCTTTGAAGTCTGCGTTAATTGTAGAGTAAGCTAGCTAAAATATTAGGGAGGCTGGATTTGCTTTTATATTCCTGAACAATCTCCATGCATCATGTGGACATCTGCTGTAGTTATTTGCTTAAAAGGTAGTGTCTTCTTTTCCTCTCTTTTCCTTAATTCTAATGTCTAGCAGGATTTTGCACATGGGACTTGCAGTAACCCACTCAAGGATTACTTGGCTCTTTATGGCGATTTGTCAGTTGGATTTATCCACTTTGAATTGAGATGAGCTGCTTGGCTTCTTCATTTTCACTTCTGCTACCAGGAAAAGTTTGGTAGGAGAAGTTACCAAGTTACATTCCAGATGCTCCAAAACACTCAGTGGTGTTGTGATATTCACTGATGTTTGAGCCTAGAGACGTTGGCTAGAAATCTTCCATGCAGCGACAGCATTCTTGGTACTCTGTAAACCATATTTATCATTAGCAGATAACAAATATTTGATACAAAAGACATTTCTTCTCTCTCTCTCTTCCTATCATGCCCATCAGCGCTGTATACACTATGTAAGAGAGAACTTTCCTTTAGTGAAATATTCCCGTCACATCTGTTTAATTTTGCATTGCTCTGCTCCATAGAGCGGTAAGGGCTGTCAGGCAACGTCTGCCGAGCTGCCAGGGATTTCATTGTCTCGCCTAGCACTGCTACGCACCAGCTTAACTGCTGCACTATCCAAAGAAATGAAATGCTGTGTAGTATGTCTAGCACTGACAGATTCAAGGCCGTCCTCTTTCACCAGGGCCGTGTCTGTTTATGTGGTGGGTTTTTTTCAGAAAATCCTCCAGCTCCCCCAAACCAGGGTCTGAAATCACGGTATTTCAACACGTGGCTAAATCAAGATCATCCCTTCAGCTAAACTGTGATTTCACTTGTAGTTCAGTTCTTCTTCGCTTGCGGCTGGAGGTGTGACTGGAGAAACAGCTCAGCACAGGCTGCGCTTGCCGAAATCCTGGGCTGCTGCGGGGTACGTGGCGGTCGGCGGCGTAGGCGACGGTATAGCAGCTGTGCTGCAAGCAATTCCCAAAATGATTTAAGGCTGAGAGTAAGCTACAGTCACACTTCAGGCTGCAGTCGAGATTAGCCTTACAACCGGTATCTATACCTCATTAATGCAGCAAAAAGTAATCTAGGGATGGGTTGCAAATGGCAAAATTAGCATCAGTTGTCCAAAAGCTAGATATTTAATTGCCACAAATCAAACAAAATTCCTCTCTAGCTCAAAAGAGTAGCTAGGTGAGATGAAAAAAATGGGCCAAATGAGTTGAATTCTGAGTAGGACTCCATGGTCTAAATAAAAATAATAACTTTTGATTCAGAAAGTATAGATAATTTTTTAATTCATAACGTAGTTTCCATTTTTGGTTACTTTTCACAGTAGAGTAAATTCACAACACACATTTACAACTGGTGGTGTATTTCTGGAAATAGAAGATGAAAATTTGACTGATTTTGTAATAATTTAAGAAAATTATTCCTCTAGTAAGATGTTAAATTAGGTGGGAATGTCTAATTGCGCTTAATGTATTATACCTGGAAATCTTTAATATTTCTTAATTTCAGAAGTATTTCTTCAAGTTCAAAAACATTTTCGCTGACAGTCTTAATTCTTGGATCTGCTTTCATCTTTAGGTATCAGAAATAAATGAGAGAAATAATTGTGACAAGTTCTGTAGATGCAGAGATTTCACTTTATTTTTTCAGACTAATGCTTAATTAATTGTGTTCTCCCAGCGTGATGGAGCAGCTTGATGTGTTTCCCTTTTCTGAGGGATCCTGGGCAAAAAATTCCTCTTGTGCAATTTAATTCATATCAGTGATATGTATTTCATAAATTCAGTTCAGTTCAACAGAAGAGCAGTTGCAAAGCTAGTTGAAAGAGAAGAAAATATTTTAATATGTATGTTATTTTTACTTCGGATAGTTCCCTACTCTGACACCAATGAAGCAATCTGGGAACATTTTTATATCACTGCTATTTTCACGTACAAATTGAAACACAGAGGGACGAAGAAGCCACGTTTTCATTGGGGAGGCTTCAGCTTTACTGAACCCACTTTTGCAAAACAGAGAGAGGAAGTCTCAAAAACAGTTTGGGGAAAACGGTTGACTTACTTAAAACGATTAACCACGTAGCCTGGTGCTTCTGCCGTCCCGCTCCAGTGGTGGCCACAGGCACGGTGCTGCCGGAGAAGGACGCTGACGGTGAACGTCATCCCGGGTTGGGAGGCTCTGCCTAGGGCTGCAACATCAGCTCCGCGTTGCCGCTCCAGCCAGGTGGCCCTTGGGATGGCTGCCGTCAGTTGGGCGGATGAGGATCAGCGTTGTGCCATTCGTGGCTCAACCCCCTCAACGGACCCTCTGCGACGGGCAGGCAGCGGGCAGCTTGCTGGAGGAAAGCCCTGTTACAGGGAAGGCTATTTTTGGAGGGAGCCGTGGCAATCCCGCTTGTTTTTTCTCTCTTACTCCTCGTTTCTGCCTGGCTGACGTTTTGGTGCAATGAATCTGTCACCGTTCCTAAATCCCCAGTTGATTTAAATGTAATACTTTATTAATGTCCTGGATGGTTGATCAGGTGTAGACCGCTTTCCTAGCTTCAAAATGAGTTCCAAACAGCAGCTAAAATACACAGATAAGTCAATCTTATTGTGTGTAATGGCACATAGCTGAAAAAAACAATTTACAAAGACACGCAAGGGAAGTGTATTTTCTAAGTGATGAACAAATGATTGTGAAGAACATAAAAATTGCAAAATAGCAGTATTTTTGAGGACTACAGTAACTCACACATGAATTAGAGCATCCAATAAAACAAAAAGACAAGGAACTTCAGATTGTCCTTTTTGTTCTCATCTATATTGTCATCAAAAAAGAGTGAACAAAGGTGTTGAATACAGTTATTCTGAAATGCCATTTTCTCATTTTTCAAGTCAATCTGTTGACAGAAAAGTACTTCCAAACCTGCAAAAATCGCAGATCGTGAATAGTCTGTGAGAGATTTCCAAGCAAAGGAGGTGGTGAATATATTCGCACCAGTAAACTGGTTTGCTGTGGAATTAATCTTATCCATTAGAAATCAAATCCTTTAATTCAATTCTATATTTCAAGATAATAGTCTTCAACACAGAAACTACAGAGAAACCAAATTATTCTCAAGTATGGATTGGATTAAAAAAAAAAAAAATCCCTTCAAAATCAGGTATACTCAGTGTGTGGAGCAATAATGTAATTGCAATCAATGTGAATATAAGGGAGAAACAAAATTAAACCCACTAAGAAGTTTTACAAAACATGATGTAGTTAGACAGCTAAACTAGGAGAAGAAAAATATTAAATGATTTTTCCAAGTCCTTTTATACTGGTCAGTAGGTCTGTACAGTGCAAACTTCTTTCTTAGAAATACTCGTAAACTATCACATCTGTCGTACAGACTGCATTAACTGAAGTTACTTTGGTTCCAAATGGTAAACTTTGACTTCACCAAAGTATTCATAGTCCTCACATGTATAATTTTTTGTTTAATCACTGCATTACTTTCTAATGCAGTGCTGCATTCTTACCCCAGCTGGGAGAAGATTCAGCTTCACAAAACAGAAGAACATTTAATTAAGTAAACAATGTCATGGTTTTAAAATCAGGTGCCATAAAGTCTTTCAGAAAGAGGGAAGCTACACAACTCTATTCCATTCTCTATTCATTTTTATTTTATTGACAAATAACTTTTTATTTAGATATGAATCACTATTACTGATAGCAGAAATGAATGAGCTGGAATCTTCTAATTAACTGTAACAGCTTTTTTTGTTGTCATTTGGTCTAATCTAATCTGGTTTTAATGTAACAGAATTTTGACGTAGTGATTTATCTGGGTATAGGGACCAAAAATATGCAATTAGGGGCATGTGAATTGGACCAGTTGGGAGAACCAGTTAGAGAGCAAGTATGATTTTACCACAATATAAAACTGGTAGCCAGATCAAAATACGTCTGAAAAAAACAGAAAACAAATAGCTGTGTACTGCATACATACATACATACTGGTGTGTGTATATATATATGTATGCATGCTTATACTGATTTTTAAGTCCAAAATGACATTTGTAATTGGAATTTTTATAGGATTTTACTATATAGTTAGTCTTCAGAGTCATTGCACCCCCGGCTTAAAAAAAAAATAAAAATCAATCAATCTAATCAGTTATTTTATACATGTAAAAAACATCTGTTCGCCATGTTACAAAAACCGTCTGATATTCTAAACCAAAATAATGTTAAATAATGTTGACCACTGTTGTTTATTTTCATCAATATGCACAAAGTGCTAAACCAACCATTAATAGCATCAGATTTTCATCGCCAATTCATAATGACTTCATGAAGTAAAACATTTAAGACTAAATAATCTTTTCTTATTCCTATTTCCTTCTGTGTGGGAAACACTAACAAAAATCCCCTTCAACAGAGCTGGGGGATCCTGTCAGGAGTACTCTATTTCTCTCAGTCTCTCTCTGTGTTAAAATCTGTATAAACTAATGACTTTACAGACAGCTTGTTAGTAGATAGATAAATTCAGGCTTCCAGCACTTGTCTTTGTTTTTCAAATGAGTATCAGCAACCACTATGTAAAATCAGCAGCATACAAGTTAAACAGAAGTAGCAGATGGGTGAATTTCACACAGTCTATTCAAAATTAATATGGATGGGTGTGGGGGGAAAGAGAGGGAAGCATGGGAAATTACAGTGTTTTGTTGGTATAAAATGATGGAGTTGAAAAACATTTGCTGTTTCACAGGAATAGAAAATGTAGAAAATGGGAAAAGATTAAGGCCTAAATGAAATGATCTGAATAGTGGCTTTTACCTACTTTGGCAGATGGGAGGGAGAAATTTTCTGTGCTGCTACTATTTTTTACTTTTCTCTGCATTAGGAATAAAAGCATGGAAAACTTACATTCAAGCTCTCCTTCCATTACCATGTAAGAAAGACATAATAGACAATTATTAGGTTTTAAATATTTTTTTAATAACTGCTGATGGAGTGAAAATTAACCTTATTTGGTTACCGTGTATCTTGCAAAGTCTTTCACTGTGTGAAAAAGACTTGATAATTTACTGTTGATAACATCAGCTGTCAGTCAACTGGTTTGAACAGCATAACGCACGCACCAAGAGACAGAATTTTGCTTTATTACTATTTTTAAATACTCTATGCCTAAGACACTCAATTAAATATGGCTAGCTCAATCATCATGCATATGCAGATAATAGGTAATATACAATATACTGTACATTTTCTCACATTCTTTTCTTTGCCAAATGAAACCAGGGTAGCTGAACTTACACTTTGGCAAAATTGCCCCTGAGGTCTAAGGTTTCCAAATAATGTTTTGTGACTGTTAAGACTCAGGTTCTTTCTTATTCATATGACAGTTTCAACAATCAAGGAGCGGTGTATTTGTATAATGAAAAAAGAACTGCAGTAGGTAATAGAACTTCATAGTGCAGTGTATTTAGGTAAAGACAACGTAAACTACAAAAGCACAGAGAGGAGCAGAAAGTATGTACTTTCTGGATATCATTATTGAGTATTTAGAAGTACAAAATGGATCATTTAGAGAACTCACAAGTAAATGTTCATAGCACAGTAACCATCTTGTGATGTTTGAGCATTGTCATGGTGTACACTGATTGCTTACCACCGAACTGGGGAGCCCTTCATATGATGACGTTGCTATGTCTTGCGAGGCTATGCTTTGAATACTGACCAAAAGGTAGCTCTTGATTAAACTGCTGGCTTTAAACTTGTGGAGAATGAAAGACTTACTTGCCTTTAATATTGGCCCATAAGGTGTAAAGACAATGAGGCAAAGAAAGGGAGAGGAAAACTGAAGATAAACACTTGAGCTTCAAGATGACGCCAAGACACTCTACAACTACCTTACAGCTATACTTTCCATGCCTGCCTGGAGTGAAAGAATAAGCTCAGAGTTTGGCTAATTCCTAGTATTAAAAAATAAGGGCACTTTCAAATAGTAAAAACTTATCTGAAATTAGTGTACAGACTATTAAACAAGACTTCATGCAGCAGTTCTTCATTTCACCTTCAGCTTAGTTGGGATTTGGGATAAATTACCAAGTTTTCTCTCATGCTGTGATGAGAAAAGTAATAATAGTTAATTAGAGTCTGTATGAATTAATTTGCCTTAGAGTTTTATAGATTTTTGATGACATATGTATGTATATTAAATTACATATTTTGCTTAGAACCATAAAGCTTTTTTTTTTTGTCCTTTCTCTTATCAGTTGCCACCACAGCTAATGTGAGTTATGATGAATAGATTCCCTGCTTAAGGATGGACTGCCCTTGCCTTCAAGCTTATGGATTTTTTATGTGATGTATTGAGCTCTCTCTAAATAAGAACTCTGGTATTATTTCTTCAACGTTAGGTTTTCATGTATCCATCAGCTGTTGTTTTCAGAATTTCACTTTGCTGTGTGTTTGATACCTGCAACTCTCTAAAAGAGCACATATGAATAAGAATCATATTTTATGTGACTTGTGTGAGAATATTGCTAGAAAATATAAAATCACTATACTGCAACATCCTACCATGGGAGCCCCCCTCTCCTCCAAATACTGGCATTAAGGTATTTTGCATTTCTGTTAAGTGTAGCTAATCAGTAACTTTAATTAGAATTTAAATGCTACAACAAAACACATTTCAGAAATATGAACCGTAATTCACGCCTTTGATGTGTCTAGAAATAAAAGCAGAAAGGAAACGTAGAAACGCAGGAAAATGGAAATCCTGTCAGAGTTAGTACCTGAAATTCTCTGCAGAGATGAAAAGCAGGTAAAAGCCTTATGCAAAACCCAACATCTTGCTGACTAAAACCAGGCTACACAGCTCATTACAGTGTCCGTGGTTATTATGCAGATTCCTTAACCAAATGTATACTCTGAAATATTTTCTCTGTGTTCAAAATCTAAAGGCTGACATAGAATGCACAAGGAGCATTTGACTTGGGGAATCTATGCAGGAAGGACTTGGCAGAATCAGCCTGACAATACGTTTAATCAGTTGCAATGATGTGAGGAGTGTGCGTATGGGTTATTCATTCTGTTTGGTACTGGGGAATTGCTACATGTATCTGTCCGACAGAATTCTGTTCTGAATTTAAGGTTTGGTTGCCTTCACTTCTGTACTGTGTGTCTATATTTTGCTGCAAAGTCAATAGGAAGTGACATGAAAAAATACTGCACCTGTCAAAGGGATCATAATGGAATGCCATTAAATACAGTTTTTCATTCAGTCAAACAGAGATCTTATGAATAAATGGTCGGCTATCATACAGAGCAAACTGGATTTTTACATTTAAATGACAGTGTTGTTATTAATGAGGAATTATATAAACCTGACGGGAATCTCCTTTTAAAAGAATGTGCATCAGGTTGTCTTCCTCCTCATATTAGGTAGAACTGGACACAAAATAAAATTCAAAACTCTAAGTCTGAGTAAAAGAGTGGGAGAGGCACAAAGATGCTGAGAAGTCACATACTTCTGGAGATATATCTTCAATGCTGTAGAGGACTATGTTCTAGGCCCGTGAAATGTTCGAGATTTCTGAGGGCAAATAGACATTCATTAGTCCTATTCCCTCACAGTAACTAAGTGAGGTAGGAGTGGGTCGCAGCGCCCTTGCGACACTTTCCTGTCTATTTGGTTTAGTTGCCACATGCCACTGAAGAGGTGAGCTGTAAACCCAGGATACCTCTCGAGGTTGAAGCCGTGGACAGGAGAATGTGCTTATGCTCTTCATTGCAGGGTGCCAAGTATCAGCACTGCTTCAGAGAGCTTGCTAATTTGTTTTGTAAAGAAGAAATGGACAGAGGACCTGTGTTCAGGGCACAGGCCAGAAGGAGAAAAAAAAAGTCTTCCAATCTGCCTGCATCAAAGGATATTTCAGAATACATTATATTAGCTGAGAGACACGAGACTTAACCTCAGTGGATTTCTGGGTGGCCAGCTTGGACAGCTTTGCCACAATTACACAGTCGTTCTGTTGATTCACCTGCAGCCTTTAATTTTGGTGAGAAACGCTGCATTTGTTTTCCTATTGCACTGCATAGTTGTTTTACCTTTTCACCTTAGGGATTCTGCATAATACATGAAGCTATTGCTTACTGCCGTATTATTAGTGGTGTTGGGTGAGTGGAACAGCCAAATGAGCCTAGAATAAGTTAGCAACTTGCTCTTTAAATAAAAAACTGACTGGTCATGTTTAAAATAAATTAATATACTTAAAAATTATCTTTACAGAATGCCCCTTGTAAACCAATTCAGATACAAATTTCAGTTTAGGTTACAAGACAGTGGTGGTCATTTAACAGTGCAGGTAATTCAGGCCATTGTCGGCACCACGAGGAAGGCACCTTTGTACATCTAAATGTTTCCTGAATCTTTCACTGTTTGAAGCAGGTTTTGTACTGAGTGTCCCTGTGTGCTGTCTGTGATGAAATTCTGGAGAAGCACTGGAGATATCAAGGTTCCAGAAACCTTGAAACTTATTTATCTAAAGATTTGGAAAGACATTTGGAATGGCATAAGAAACAAAGAAAGAATAAGAAGTTCCCAGACAGGATTTAATTAGTATAAAAGTAAGACACCCTACCCCAACCCCCCAGCAAAGGGTTAAAAGCCTATTAAACCATAGCAGCATAATTGTAATTTTTGTATCATGGCATCTGATTCCCTTACTGGAACTAGTTTTGTCGACAAATTAGCCTTGTGGACAAGAATTGCATCCATTTTTCACCAGGATTTAGATGAGGTCTTTAACCATTGCACCATCCTTCCAGCCTGAAGCTGACTGGTGGGATGAACTGACTAATAAACCAGAAAAAAGGTAATATTTTTTGCATGCTGGGAGACATTTTACTGACCTTAGAAAAGATTCCAATGAAAAAGCAGCAACATGTGTCTAATTTCCACTGCTTATAAATAACCAGGGGGTTATAGTAAGGGGGAGAAATTGCTTGTAGAAATCTCATTAATCTTGCATTAGATGACTTCATGAAAAGAAAAAGAATGTTTTTTAAAAGTTAGTAACATAAATATTTTGTTGAATCAGACCCATAGTCCCTGATCCCACAGACACTTGCACTGGTGCAGACGAGTAATCAGATGCTGAAGTCATTTTCAGTACCTTTGTCCTTCTAAAATGTTTGGTCAATTGGAAATGTAAGGATTGCTTTAGCAGACATATAAAATGATCACCCACTGTTCTTTTCTGGCAAGAAAAAACCGCTAAGTTTTTGAGTTTTGAGGATAAGGTTGACAAGGATTTGAGTTTTGAGGATCTGTTTTCCAAGAGTGTAACAGGTGCACCCTAGACTTTTCTCACTTCAAGGTAGCATAGATGACTCTACCATAACAGAGGTAGTTGGCTCACTGTTCTAAGTGAAAATCTATGGAATGCAAATATTTCTGGAGTTATTAATAAGAAGTGCAAGTCATTCCAATGCTACAAGAGTGAGAACAGGACACTAGCAGCATTAAAACCTCGTCGTAAATCCTCATGCAAAATTAAGTAATACAAACATTGCTGCAAGACTCTTTGAAGAATGAGGTCAAACTGAGAGAGACAGTTAGAAGTAATTCCACAGGCTTTTTATAAAATTTGAGGATTTAATGCCTGCATTACTAACTATACTGACTAAAGACCATAAATAAGATGGACTCATTGTGCTTAGATCTGCACAAACCCCCAAATTTCTACAGTCCCAGAATAAACAGTTTACAAATTGCAACTCAGATTCTTCAGCAGCCTCCCTAATAATGGCCCCTGGAAGGAACTGGTTGTATCCTTTTTCTTGAGAAATCATACTATGTGTTTTTGTCTAGTGTAGTCATTCCTCTTCTGTTTCATTCTTTTCCAGTTTTCCTCATGTAGACAGAGTTTAAATATTGTTTTACATAGGATCCCACAATATCTCCAATAATGAAACACAGTCAGCAATGATCTTTTTATGGAGAAGGCTTGTCCTGTCTTGTAAAGACAGGTTGGAGATCCAAAAGGCTCAGTGGTTTTCTTTCCAAACTTCTATCTTTCTGTCATAAATGGAGCAGTGAAAGAAATTTTGACAAAAGTTTTCACATTTTTAAAAATTGCTTGAAATGAAATACTTAGTATAGTGTTCATATAAATCTAGAACAAAAACACTGTGGAAGAAGATAATTTTATTTCCTTTTTAATACTTCAAACCTTCATTTTGATAACATCCAATATGTAACTTTGCATAATATAACACATCTATTTGCCAATATTGACTAATTTTTTAAAAAAATTAATATATTTTGCATTACATTTCATATATATACTGTATATAATATGTGTTAAATTTAATATGATATGCAAGTTGAACAGAAATCGGGTAAGATTGTGATGTTGACACAAACACTGTTACCATACATATAACATTACCAAAATAAAACATTTTTACATTACTGAAACAAACAAATACTGAAACAAATGAATCCGCAATACTGAAATATTTTGTAAATCCCAAATTGATATTGTTTCCAGGGAGAATTTCAAATTTTCATTATTTTCATGTTGACTCAAAACTAAAAAAACCTACAACAGAAACATTTGGCTTAGATAGCTAGAGTGTCCAAATGTGCAAGGCCTTAATAAAGCACATTTTGATGCCATTTGCTGTAAAATGCTAGCTTTAATATAAGCAATCATTCGAGCAGTCTAGAGCTTGCACTGAGTCTGAACCTGCTATGGAAATTATAGAACAGAATGAAAATTATTTGTAGGACACCATTTTGAATGAAGGTCTTTGGAGAGTTAAAATGTTCAGGAGAGGGATTTCGAATTCAAGGTACGTGATACCACTCCCTGAATTTCCCGGACCAAAGGCAGGATTTTCACATACATTTTTGACACCCTAAGTAGGAAAAAGTCATCCTACTACCAGCTCTGCGTACACACGGTGACATCCAACCACAAAAGGCAGCAAGGAGCATCAACAGATGTCCTGGTTCAGAAGGTGACGGCAGAGTCTTTACTGCTGTCCCCTCTCTGAACAGGAGTGCCTCAGTGCCGACACGTCGTTTTCTGCCACCTTTGCTACAACATGAGAAACTCCAGTAGAATAGTGGGGTGAGCATTTAAAAATACTGAGCGAGTGGTATTGGCCAAGCTGATTTTTACACACCTTGAATTTTACCACCACATCTGTCCACCGGACCTCAGGTCAGGAGGCAGCACCTTCATCAGACTTCACTTTATCTTCTGTATGTTGGTCATGCCCTGAGATGCTGAACTGCAAAAGCCTGCATAGTGTTTTTAAAAAGTACCTACCACCTGCACTAACACCAAAGGGCTGGATTCTTAACTGGTGTAATAGAATGTAGTTTCATACAGGCAAAGGATGGCTTCTGTGAAATCCCTGCATGTCCACTACTTCAGGATCCACTCCTTAAATACGTAAGTAATGAAAATGTGATATGTCCCAAATGAAACCTGGTATGTTTACTAATAGAAGCTGAAATGAAAACAGGTGTTTTCTCCCTTTCGTTGAGGCAGATTCCAAGTGCATCTTAATTAAATCAGAACTTCTTGAATATTTCTTTTGAACATCCAGAGATAACATTCAACTTCTCACATAATTTTGCTAGGAGCGTGGCAAATGTTTAAAAGCAGGAAAAGAACCAAGGCCAAGCAATGTTTCCAGTCATCAGAGCTGAGCTGAGGATGCTGAAATAACAATAAAAATGGGAACACTCTGATTTGAAGGTTGGGTTTTGCTGCCTGGTTTCTCTCATTCATGCCATTGTATCAGCCTACATTCGAATGAAATGTTAACACAGAAACCGCGTATGTGCAAAAACCTGCTGTGGTTTCCTTGAGACCAGCTTTCACTGTCAAATCTTTTGTGTGGGAGGCTAGCTTTTAATGTGATGGTCTGATTTAATGTGAATTGTTCCTAACCGCCTAGATGCCACAACCCCCTAAGAGTGCTTGTCAAGAGATGGCTGACAAAGACAGGCTAGACAAAGCTGAACAGCCCAGGAGCTCTGTGTGCTCAGATCAGATCAGGCTTGGTGAACCGATGGAAAAAGAGCCCAGTCAAGCCTGCCAGTCTTGCTAAACTCCAGGGTCAGGTGTTTCATAGTCTGTCTACTTTAGAAAACAAAAAACGCAAAGCTGTTAGAAGTTTTCTGAGTTCTCTGGGTTTCTTCTGCCTGTTTGAGAAGGAGTTCCTTTCCCAGGGAGGGAATGGAGGCGTGCATTTTCCTTGCTGTGGAAGACTACTTCTTAAAAGTGCCAAGCGATTTCAGTGCACAGTTTCCTGGGCAGGAGTGCAGTCCTTGTCATCAGGACATTACCAGGTTTGCCAGGCATTTGCTGTGGGTATGGTTTCTCATAGGTTAAATTGCACTGTTAAACTCTTCAGCATATTAAGCCACTCTACTACTATTTAGAGCTTCTTTTATTGTTGCTGTTGCAAACAGTCACAGTATGTATTGACTGGAACAGTAGATAGCCAATTCTTCTCCCACTGCTGCAAATCCTCTACTCAAATACAACTATTTGCTGGCAGAAAAGAAAATACTTGTCAAGTTTTCAGCAACAGTTTCTGAATTTCAGGCATCTGTTTACTTCGTATTCAGGATTGTGCTGTTGGTTTCCTGCTGCTAAATGAAGTCAACAGCTAGGTCCTTCACTTTGCCTCGGTACAGGATGCATTCCTAAGTACACGGTCCTGAGCACTGAAACTACTTATACGTCTTTCCATCCTCCCTAGCTTCCTTATGGTGCAATATTGTGATGTTTGCTCACAACTATGTTTTTCTGCTTATTTGCGATAGCTTCAAATTCTACAAGAAAATAAAGAATCTCCTTTTATGAAAGTATAGATCTTTAAATATTGTCCAGTTTTGATTCAGCAAAGTCCATGAAGGCTGAATAGTGTCATGTCCTTAATATTGAATGTATTCATGTGTGTTTCGAGGTAAAGAGATTGTGCAGTCGTTTGATAGGGTGCGTTGGCTTGACGTCCATTAAAGGCGATGTGAACTGGGCCATGGGAACCTTGCACATTATATTGAGATGTATTCTATAGATTGTGTATGTGTTAATAGTATATTAGATATTTCTGTCATTTGGGGCAAATTTTAGAATTGTAAAAATAAGGTGTTTGAAAAGTGAAGCCCATACTTCATTGTTCTCTATGTCCCAATCCACACTTCTCTGTAACACCCCATCATAATTACCAGCATTTTAATATATTGCATCTCTGCATTCGTTCAGTTCCTCTGCAGCGAAACTTCTCAAGTCGGGAAAGCTTGAGAATAACAGTGTTTTCATGAATATCAAATGCAACAAAACCTTTATATGTAAAGGTAAAAAACTGTGGTTTAGCTGCATTTGTCCTTCAAGAGAAAGTGACACAAGGAAGAGAAAAATGGAACAGCCTTTCCTTGACTTGTATGTATATAGCCATATAGCTTTTTATCATCAGTGATATACTCAGAAATCACTCCAGTACTTTTCAGTGTAGCACAGCATTAGCTAGATCAGCCCTTCTCTGTCCTCCCTTCTAACTACATTAACCCGTTGTCCTTGAATTTCTCCTTCAAGTTGTGAACAAAGAGCTCTTCAGCTTGGGTGGAAGTGGAAAATGTGGTTATTGATTTAGGCATGAATAAATGAATGTGTGCTTGAATATATGAACCGATAAATGGATGGATGTTATTAGTACTGTATATCATAGACAACTTCTTCATTTAGGGAAATAGGCACAAGAATGCCATGAGTCACACACACACATACATTACTTTTGAGTCTTTATAACCTTTTGAGACTATCAGTACTTACGTGCTGGAGTATGCTGCAGCGCATTATAGAGCCAGATACCTCTCAAAGCACACTGCAGTCCTTTCTGGAGGAACACACAGGGCTGGAAACCAGACACACTTGGGAAAAGACACACTTGTGAGGATGTTTCACCCTGAGAAAATGAGAATGCACCTGCAGAGCATATCCCAGGAAAGCTGCGGGCTGGGTGAGGTAGATGCAGTCTCCGAGGCCCCTTCTATACCAAGATCGTAAACACAACATTTTTTTGAAGTGGCCTATTTCAGTTTTTAGGTGAAATATGTGATTTATAGTTATGCCTTTACATAACAAAGTCATATTTACCTATGCCTGGTTGCCTTTACTTGTCCTAGCACATCTTCATTTCACCAAAATCTGTGCTTTCTGGAGGCTTCTCTGCACAGTACTTCTAGTTATCCTACTAGCTGTATGGTTAATGTGTTGTAGAGTGTAAAAAACCATACCGTTACATTATTAATCCAGCACAAAGTAAAACGTGCTTATATCAGGGCAGCTTATTTTGATACTAAATGGAAGTACATTTATCTGGTAAGAGACAATCTAACACTAGCTAGTTAAAATCAAAATTGAAGGTTTATTTGATTAATTTGGTAAAAGCAGCCTCCTGATAGCAAAATTAAACTGGTGCAAAAGGTACGTGTAGACCAGCCTCAAAGTGAAAAAAATGAATTGCATATTCATACAGGCATGATTTTCTGATATTAACTGAGTATTAGCCAAACCAAATGCCCAGTAGCTGAAAGTCAGGAATTATGAGAAGAGGGAGAAATGTCATTACACAGCCTCCTACAAGTTTCTTTTCCGAAGAACCTAACAGCTAAAATGAAATTAATAGCTATTTTAACAGCTGGATGTTTTCCTTTGCTTTAGATGGTAAATTTTGAAATCTAAAGAAAAGGAGAATGGAGGATGTTTCCTCAGCATGGTTGAGTGAAACAGTGCAGCTAAACAACAGCAAGCAATTTGCGTTAGCTGTGGCAAAGAAGCTTGCTGCTGAGCCCTGGCCGCTCTAGTATTAATGTTGCCAAGTCAGGGAGATGAAGGAAACCATACAGATTAAAGCTGATTATAGTTTTTCACCAGAAATGCACAAAGGCTTCTGATAGGTACGCTTCAGTGTTAGACAATGTTTACCAAGGCAAACGTATCTTATTTTGATCTGTGCTTCTTCCATCCTGATGTTTCACCAGTTACAGAGGAAAAATGCCGTTGCCATCATAGCTGGGGGAGACAAGCGGAGTGGATTTGGTAACTCTGAGGAGTCAGGGAGGAGGAGTCACATTGTTGCCTTGTCCATTATTTGTCAGGAAAGTAAATGAAGCTTCACTTCCCTGATTAAATTTCCAAAAAAATGAAGGAAAGAATTAAAGGAATATAATGAAATCTGAAGCTGTTGTAATCCCTTTGGAAATTACAGTATTGCAAATTGTAATAATCCAAAACCTTGATTGCCACCCCTCTCCCATTCCGTTCAATCAAACCAACGAAGTACAAATAGTGGGCTGGTTTTGTTTGCCTCTTTATTCTTTTGACTTTCTGGGAGATATTTACTCTGAAATCTGTGAGAGATCACTATAGAACTTTTTTCAGGTTTCTGCGTATTTAGAAGTGATGACAGTTCATCTTAATGTATATATTGTAATGAAGGAATAAGAATGTAATCCTTTGAGAAGTATATATGAATATCTATTTCAAAAGAGTCTTTTTAAAGACTAATATTTTAAAAGCAGTCGTTTATTAAGCTGACCAAAGAAAAAATGTTGTTGTCTTTGAGCTGAATTTATGAGTCCTTATATTTCCCTTACCTGGGATAATAGACATAGCTGAAGGACAAAAAGGATGATATTATTTATATACCACTCTTTCTAAACAGATAACTGATAACACAAACAGATAAATTAGAGTGCCTCAGATGCTTTGCTCTTTCCCTTTTGAGGTTTAGTCTATTGATTTGTGTCATTTGTTTTCATTTTCTTCTTAAGGGTATTGCGTCCATATTGGTAATCTCTTACTGACTAATTCTGTAGCAGAAGGTAGAAGTAACTGAAAGCATCCATCAGCTCAGTATTCTACATTGACTATATTCTGCAGGTCAGATCAACCTCCTCTGCTACTCTTAAGGCTTGTAAATACTAATCTTTCTGTGTATTTTTCCCCTTTTTCTTCTTCAGAGTTGTATCTTTGTTCTCTAAAGGGTGTCCAATGCAAATTTTGTTCTTAGGAGATTTTAGATTATTTGTTATTAAAGATTTTAGATTAAGATTTTAGTTTTGTAGTTATTAAAGATTTGATTATTTGTCACCCAGTACCGCCTGATACACTGTCAGTTCCAAAGCGTCCCCTATTTATGTTATATTAGAAAAGTTTGATAGTTTGACACATCCACTTATAAGCAAAATGAATTTTTTGCTATCTGATGCCGTGTAGGCACTAGATTTCAATGCAAAAATCTATTTCTTTGGCAATCTGTGGCATCCTCGACAGTGCTGAAGTAAGGTGGTTTTGGTCCCCTCACTGGATTTCTGCCCTGCAACATGTATGGCCTTCTTTTAACCTTCATTCGATGTCTTAGATTAAAATGCAAGATTTAAGCATAATTATAAAATGCCAGCTTTGTAATTTACCTTAAACTACTAATATGTACTCTCAGTAGCAACTCCATTTTAATTTAGGTTTTGTCAGGGAATCATTATGCCTACAGATAATTATCTAATATGTTTCCCAGGCTGTGAAATAGATACAGTCATCACAGCATCTCAGCTTTGTTGTTCAGTGTCAGGTGAATTACATTTCTCTCTGAGGCAGTTACCGTTAAAGACCTTGAAATGAAGCTTTCATTATTTGCTGATTGCTTTCACTGTAACAAAATAAAACTCCAAACATTTTATTTATTCTTTGTTGTCCACATACTAAAAATTAAATAAAGTGATCTCTTTGCCATTCTGGCATAATGAACATTCATGTTTTAAAGGCAGTTAAAGCAATGATGCTTTAGAATACCTTTTAGGATCGCCAGCTTAATCAGAGAAGTGTTAGTGAAAATACAGACCTAATTTGGTGCGCCCTGATGTCATATTCATAAACATAAAATTAATTAGAAGTTAGCATCTCTTGATATTTTGGAAGATGACATCTGTAAGACGACCTTGTCTGTTCATTCCTACCTGTCCTCCCTTTTAACGCCTTGCATGCCTCTGCTATCAGAAGGCTGCATATGTTACGTACATATGCATGACCCATACGTCGCAAATCAAGCCCTTGCCTGCGACACAGCTGCGGATGCAGCGAGGTGGCCACCTCTCCCCAGAACCCGGGCAACCCTCAGGTGTTTGCACAGACTCGAAGCTGCCGTAATCCTGACCTTGCCCCTTCTATCTGCCAAACTATAAAACCCCACGTTTTGTCGTTGGATCACTTGGCGACACATGGGAGTTTTATTCACTCGCGAATGGGAAATAAGTTACGTTAGCGTTCCTATCCTGAGCCCATGCGCTCGTCTTCCCGTGGGCTAAAGATCATTCCTTGCAGCTTACCGAGAATATTAAGAGGTCTTTGTACTGTAAATCCTTTCACCTCCTTCACTAATATTACTTCAGATAGGGACTTAGTTGCTACATCTGTCTCCTGGGCAACATATTGGTTAAAATCCTGCTTCTTCTAAGAGGGCCCCTGGGAACTGGTTTCCTGTCAGAGCCTGTTGATTTCTGAGCTCAGCCCTTTTCGTGTCAGCTAATGGGTACAAATTGAGGAAATGGGCAGCATGTTAGAGCAGTGTGACTAAAGGAAGTTTTGCTAAATGAGGTGGGTGGTGGAACCATCTGGACATTTGAAAACTTGCCTATTTCTCAGCTAGATAATTATCTAATTTCACTATTATTAGGCATGCAGCGTCCAAACGGCAACATCTTTGCCTGTGACTTAAAATACAACATTGAAATGCCGGGGTTTTTTACATGTTAAGCTGGCATTTTTCTCTGCTGCATTATTTTGTAGTTGTACTTTTTATTGATGCTTCTTGTGCTTTTGCTAATAGCTATATGCAAGTTATGACCTTTTCCCTTTCCTTTAATAATGTTTAAAAAAGCCTTTTACATCCACTTACAAGTTAACAATAGTTTTGAAGGTTTTCTGAAGAATGTGCCTTAGTGCTTGTTCACTATTTTAAATTTTGAGTAGTATGAAAACAGTTGTGGAACACTTTTATTACGGGATCCAGTCTCTAAACCCCACCACAAAATCAGGCATAGCTGCAGGATATATTGGAGAGGAGCGGTGAAACAGAACATCTTTTAGCCCTGTTGGTCCAGCACACAGAGCATTTTCCTGGAATCAGCCTAAAATTCTACTCTTTGTTGCTATTTCTATGTGAATTCATAGGGAGACAAATTTCCCAACTGAATAATAAGTTCTAGGGCTTTTACTGGCTTGACAGCAGTTGTTTTTCATCTGAGAAACTTGATAACATTGAAAGAGAAGGCCAAATATATAAACATGGTGTAGATGCACGTTGCATCTTTAAAGTCCTTGCATCATTTCTGGGAAACATGATATTTAGATAGTGCCCATTGTTTATTTATTCACTGAACTTTACTAGAAACTCTTTGCAGTGAAAAACAGATTTTCCTTCAAAACGCATTTACGTAAACTTTTATTTTAGATTTTTTAATGGAGAACACCAAATGGAACATTATAGACATCTTGTCAAGGGGGGGAAAGAAGGACAGAGCAAGAAGGAAAATGCCAGAGGACAGCAAGAACAAAAAGTCAGAGTCTGAGGTTAATAGTACTGAAAATGGAAAAAAAGAAATCTTTCTTTTAATTTTTTTTTTTTTTAAACTCTTTGCACCTTCAAGTTAAGAGTTCCTTACCATTGTGTCATCTATTGTGTAATTCTTGGTAAACTTAAATGAAAATTAGCAGTAAATGTTCCAAATTTGATTATTTATTATCATTATTAACTAGCTGCATGGATATTAAAATCACGTATGGTCACTATGGATTGTTTGCAATTTCAGTATTAAAAAAACAGTAATACTTCTATTCCATCAATTTGTGGGACTTGATTAATCAGACACTGAGAAAAGAGATTCTCTTTTCTTCAACTGAATGCCTTTTCTTCCGTTGCATACAGAAGTATGCATGCAGACCCCAAAACCACATGAACAATATAGTGGGGTGTTCTCTGAAGATGCAATTTATTTGTGTGTAAGAAAGAAGGGAAGAAAGTTTTAGAATCATGTCTTTAGTAAAAAATTTCTATCATGCTATGCAAATTTAATGTTGCTTTGAATACTTACCTCTTCCAGGTCACTTGCTATCGGATTGGTTACATCCAAACTTGACATTCCTTACTTAATGAAAAACACTAAAAAAAATGAATTAAGATATTAGAAGATTTTGTCAGCTGGGACTCTGTGGGGTCTTTGCCTTGTTCTGGTGCCCCCATCTTTATGTCAGTGTAGCACAAAGGGGTAACAGCTACTGGAAGATTATTGCTGTCTGTGAAGGCAGCACAACAGAACAGTCTGGTTTACGTCGAATTTGAAATATGAGGAATTGCACTGGCCTCAGAGGGAAGGCAGACATAGGTGGTTTTTATGTAAGTAATGAAAGCAAGCTACGCTCCTTTTTCTTTTTAAGAACAAATAAATATGAATTTCTGTCTCTTTTGCCCTCCCTCCCTTATGGGTCCAGAGAAGTCAGCATCTTCAGTGGTGCATTACTCAGAATTTTGCCAATGCTGGTTCCTCAGGGACTTCTATCATATCTCAGGGCAGTCCACCTAAAGAGCTACTTTTTGCCCAACTTGTGAATAATTAGTTTAATTAATGCCTCACATTGTTGATAGCAAACCACCTGTGGCATAAAGTGACAGAGTTCAACTCTTGAGAATCTAAAGGTGAAAATATAAAAAAATTTCATTGGGTTATTGTTGTTGTTGTTATCATCATCGTCATCATCATCATCATCATCATCATCATCATCGTCATCATTGTGGTTTAACCCCAGCCAGCAACTAAGCACCATGCAGCCGCTCAATCACTCCCCCACGGTGGGATGGGGGAGAGAACTGCACAGGTAAAAGTGAGAAAACTCGTGGGCTGAGATAAAGACAGTTTAACAGGTAAAGCAAAAGCCGCACATGCAAGCAAAGCAAAACCAGGAATTCAGTCCCCACTCCCCATGGGCAGGCAGGTGTTCTGCCATCTCCAGGACAGCAGGGCTCCGTCATCCCTAACGGTGACTTGGGAAGACAAACACCATCCCTCCAAATGTCCCCCCTTCCTCCTTCTTCCCCAGCTTTATATGCCAAGCTTGACGTCCTATGGTGTGGGATGTCCCTTGGGTCAGTCGGGGTCAGCTGTCCCGGCTGTGTCCCCCCCCAGCTCCTTGTGCCCCCCCAGCCTGCTCGCTGGTGGGGTGGGGGGAGAAGCAGGAAAGGTCCTGACTCTGTGTGAGCCCTGCTCAGCAACAGCTAAAACATCCCTGGGTTATCAACACTGTTTTCAGCACAAATCCAAAACACAGCCTCATACCAACTACTATGAAGAAAACTAACTAACTGAGCCAAACCCAGCACAAATGGGAAAAATGAGACAGCAAAAGCCCTACTCTCAACTGAGACATAACAAAAAGCCATGCACATTTAAGGGAATTTAAAAAAAAACATTCCAGAAAATAACACACTTATTCATATGCATTCTTTCTAATGAATAACAGAAGAAAACAAAAGGGACTTGTATTCCTTCATCAGAAGAGCTCCCAGAGGTGATAAATCATACAGGATTAGGGAGGAATGTCAGGCTTTTTATATCCTCTCTGCAGTTCAACTAAATCAACAGAGTTACTTGTGAATGAATTTGTCCCAGGAAGAGGACAAGGCAGTTTTTTTTAGCTGTCTGTGCCGATAAAGTCTCCGGTATCACCGAGGTGAATTTCTGCTCCCGCTGGCTGCCTGGAGCAGCTTGAGCACTTGCCAAGAAGAAGGAGACCCCAGTTCAGTGCCTCTCCCCTACCCCCCACCTATGCTAAATGCCCAAATCTCTCTTATCTCCCTCCTGCGTTTCCTATTTTGCCCTCAGTGGATTGATGCAATTTCACTGCAAAGGGCACTTCCACATATGCTCCGCGGAGAACTGCAGCAACAAACTCCAATCGGTCAGTCTTTTAGAGGACTATCTAAACTGGCGTAGGGTCAGCCAAGTTTACGCTAGTGAATCCAAGTCTTACAGGTGCCATAGCCCTTCCACTCTTGACTGCACCTTCGGTCTCATGTCAGGAGGATGTCAGTCAGCCTTTGCGCATAACCAGAAAAAAATGCTAGCACACAGATGTACAATTTTTCTAGGTTTCTCAGACTGATTAATGAACCTTAATTTCAGCGTATTCTGAAAACATAGCCGAAGTCACCTTTTTATTTCCTTAGAGTTACTTGTGTTTGACTGTCAGGTCTTATTCTATAGTCAAAAAGGGAAATCTTGGCTTTGTTTTTCCATTTTTGATTTACTTTCGTACACCTTGGTGGTGCTCATGATAAATAACTTTGGGAATTCCGTTCTGGACTGTGCTAGTGCAGAATCACAGTATTAAAGACACAGGTGTATACAAGATGATTTTTGTAATGAAGTTTCCGATGAACACGAGTGAACCAAGCAGAGAAAGAAGGAGAGGTTGAGAACGATAGGAAGCAAATCGCAATCTGTAAAAGAAGCAATGGTGTCAGGGATATTGATAGCCCGCTGGACTGTGACAGGTGTAGTTATGCTCAGTCTCAGCGGGACATCTGTGGATACAGCTGGATGCTCTGGAAGAAAAGCTGGGCGAACTAGCTGTACAGTGAGATTTGCAGAATCTCAAGGCAAAGCTTGTTGATTTTCTTTGAACTGCAACTGCTGGGCAAGTCAGGACAGGTTACACGTGGAAGATAGATAGGTTTAAGATGTAGCAGTGTTAAAGCAGATGTAAATCCATTTCTTATTTGTTTCTCTGAATTTGGCTTGGAACAGGTTTGTGCTGGGCTTTTGGGAATTTTAGACAGAAGGCTCCCTTAAGCTGTAGCTGTGAAATACGTATATGTTAACTCCTATTTGCCTGTGTACAACAGTGAGAACTTGCATAGTTACCAATATTTTAACCCTCTAGTCTCACTTTTGAACTGATTTTTAGTTCAATATAAATGCTATCAATCACAAACAGTTATGACAAATTATCAGATTCTGAGCCCCCAACTTCTACCTGGATCCACCTTTTTGGTTCCTGCCCCTATCTGCCAATGTCTACAAGCAGTCGCAGTTCTCATTTTTAAAGAGAACAACTACGTGGCCTGTCCAGTGAAACAACATATGCGAGTGGAGTCACAAGAGGCCTAAGATTTTTGGATATTGTCCCTCTGCCTCCAGACAAGCTTTCTTCCCCCAGAATTTCCTAAATTTTTTTGCTAAAAGTTGTTTTTGTTCTGAAGTTAGTGATGGAATGTTGCTACGTATTATATGCTATGTGCAGTGACAGTAGATCATGACAGCAACAGGTAGTTAGTTTTTAAAGAATCAAGTTTTGAAAGTTGAAAGTATTAATTTTTTTATTTATTATTAACATATACAGACAGCATGTAGTATTTATAGATTAGCCTCTGGGCACATTTAAGGTTTGGTTGATTAGAAGTCCTTGTTGCCTCTAGGCAAAAATTTGTTTAGTCCAAAAAAATGTATGTGAGGACAGGACTATGAGGAAACACTTCTAGGGATGCCTGCTAATAAGGTTAAAATTTTATTTATTGAAGTTAGTGCAGTTGAGTAATTGTTACTGTTCAACAGGAAACCTTTTAACATCTCAACTGTAACTTTAAAATAAAAATAATATGAAAATCTGCTGAAGCTTTTGGCTAAAAGTATCTCATTAAAACACCTAGGTGTTGCTCCAGAAGGGACTTGGGCTTTCTCAGCCAAGCAGTGCTCAGTTTTGAGGCTACAAAACTGAGATCCAGGATGCTTAGATAGATACTGAAGCTCCTTGTGAGATTTTTTTAAAGACTTGGCTACCTAGGCTTAACCAACAGGGAAACAATTTCCACTACTCACCTCTAGGAAAGCAATTCCGTGGCCTAAACATTACTGTTTCCTGTCTAGTGCTGTTTTAATTTCTCCAGAGTGCTTGAGGTCCCTGCACAGAGCTTGCAGGTATGGTCCAGGATTTGCAGGAGAGCTGCCCCCGCTCCCCGTAGCAGCATCTGGACACGTGCTGAATGCACTGGGGTGTTCAAATGGCATCACCCCCGTTGGTTTGACAACTGGATCCTGGGTTTCTTCTCCTTTCTTCCTGAACCCAGGCAGAGATCAGTCTTTCAAGTAGAAATACTGCTGGTGTCTTCCCTTTCTTGTCAAGGTTTTTGTGATTAAGATACTCACTGATGGTTTCGGAGACACAAGTTCCCTGATTAGGATCCTTAGACACATCTTCAAGAGTGTCTTAATCACCCAGCAGTCCTGGAGAGAAGAGGCAGGATTTGGCATGTCAAGTTGTTTCTCTTTTTTTTTCCCCAGAAAATAATTGAGGATTCTCCAGGAAAGAAGAAGGAAAAAGCAGCACATTTCTGTGTACGACTGGTTAGAGCACTCTGTGGGGATTACAGACACTCGGATGCTGGTTTCCAGATTATTTTTTTTTTTTTGGTCAATGACTGTTTACAGAGTGAGCGAAGAACAAATAAGAAGGAAATGTTATACTAAGTGCTGTTAAAATGCAAAAGCAGTGTGAAATACATTCAAGGACTACTTATTTAGACAAATGCTATCACTTGAGTTTTATCTCATTAAAAGATACTTAGAAGTTTGTTAAAAGAATACTTCTTAATTCAGACTATGCAATTACTAATGAAAACTAGCCTAAATTTGGCTAAAATAGTTTAAGCTTAATAGACAGTTCAGACATAGTTCTTTCAGCTAGGATTAAGAGTGAACAAAAAGTGTTCACAATTAAACAGAAATTAATAAAAGAGCAAGAAGTCTCCCAGGGTCCATTAAAGCTTGCATGTAAATATAGTAGGAAGCTACATGCCTGCTGTAATTCAGTGACTTCCTTGGAGTTATATGAAGCAGCAAGTTGTGTAAATTGTTGATTCCAAACAGCCTTAATTTACATTCGAGGTAAACCCAGCTGCTAGTAAAAATAATACCTATTTTACTGGTGAAGGAATTTGAACTTTTAGTGCTGAGTCCAATATAATTTCAGTATCATTTCAGCTCACAATGGCTTTTGGTCTCCACATAATAATATTTTTCCTAGAAATCCCATTAACAGGCATAATTAAATCATTGAGTAATTGCCAGAATTCGAATGAGCACTAAGTACAGCTAACTCACTTTAAAAGCTTTGAAGGAGCAGCACTTTTCAGAGCCGTTATCTGAGTGTTGACTCAGGGCTAGACTCCTACCTAGGCAAAGCCGGCTGTGGGGATCAAAGTGTTAACTTCCCTCTCACAGATAGCACAGAAACAGGTTTAGAGGGGAGAGGAGAAGAAAGAGGCACCTAAGGAAGCTGTAGCTCCCACTGCATCAGCTGGTAGCGTGTGTCCTGGTAGTAATGTGTCCCTTGGGTATAGTGGTGCTATCCAAGTACTCCGGCTGAAGAACTGTGGAAGGGAATGAGATGAGTAAAGTCTAGACTCCTCTTGTTTTGGAAAAGAGTATCTGCGTTGGCATACAACATGAAATATTAATCAAGTAGCTTGCTCTCCTTACTTCATCCAGAATAAAAATCTGAGAAGGGTCAAGCACAGCAATGAACAAGACATCATTCCTCTCATAACAGCAGCATCAGTAAACTCAGCAGAGCCAGGACTCTGGCTTGAGCACTGTCACGCAATTATCGTCCACAATCCTCCTCAGAGTTTGATGACATACTGCTTGATAGAGCTTTTGGCTGTACTAACACATTTCCAGATAGCGCCCATGCTTGCTTCAAAGATACCATGATCAGGACCTATTCCCAATAAGTGGCGTAGACAAGACCACCCGTTTTGGGGCATGAAAGGGTTTAGCTATAGGGACACAAGCTCTGCTTGCCAGTTACTCCTAGGGCTAAAGGCCTTGCCCTTTTTATTTAGCAGAACAGTTGTAGTTTCTTGGCCCAGGAATAGATGAACCTGCTTGCAGTGATTTCACATTCCTACATTTTAGCAATGGCAGGAGTAAGTAACACTAGGGTTTTTGTGGCATATACAGCTTCTGATCCTATTTTGTTACCTCCGGTTCCATAGATTTTTGCTATTGTTTAATATCACAATGAGATGTTTTGGTGCATATGGCAGTGCATATCAAAAGAATCCCATTTATAACACTACTCTGCCTCCATCACTGAGCTACTGATAACAATATTTTGATGGCTGTTTCTGATAACTGTGTTATTGTTTGTAGAATCATTCATCTAATTTCAAGGAACATTACTTCCAAAAGTGAACTCGATCATTTAAAAAATGTTCCAAACAGTTTATTAAAGATTTCAAAATGTGGGACATACGCACAAGATTCAGACAGATTTTATTAAGTTTGCCATTAAACCAAGAAACATTACACTGTGAGGTCTAGAAACATATATATTCAGGCAAAGCTCATCTTCTTCCTCTTTGTAGGGGTCCTGCTCTAGTATGACACTCAGCTGCTTAAGCACTTTCTGTTTTATTTTTCCATTTCCTGTAACCTGCACATTTATGCCTTTGCAAATTGGAAAATCAAGTTATGATTTCTCTTTTGGTAGCTTTCAACAGTCAGTTGGCAGGTCGTATTCTTCTGTCTATGGCCTCATTTCTCACCCTGGTCCTCTCTCTGCTCTGTTTGGCTTCTGGCTGATTCTTCTGGCCTCTTAGCTGGGTGATATGCCTCTTACAGGTAGATTTAAGCGGTTTGTATCAGTGAGTGAATACTGCTCAATAAACCTCCTCCTACTCTGCCTCCTAAGATTTAATGCATGTCACAGACCTACAGGCACTGCTGCAATAGGATCACTGAATAATTGAATAGAATGCCCTGAATCCTGCAAACAGGAACTGTAGTACTCCTTCTTATGCCCTGAATTCTAACAGAATATAAGAATGTGTATTTTATATTTATTTGTGAAATCTTTTATGAGGCTGAATATGGTATTTTATCTAAAGTATAGGCTACAGCATGGGTTGTAAAACAGAGATCAAATACGTAGCTCCTGTGTAAGTTCTGCAATTTGTGTGGGGACTGGAAATGTGACCTCAATAACATGCACGGTAGTTATTAGCACTTCCAACAGTATGCATCATACGGGCAGCACCATCAGTGTGCAGTTAGTTTTCCAGGCAAGTAACTGAAAAAGAAACCCAGAAAGCCAGTAATTTAAATAGATATAATACATCAGGTAGCCAAGAGTGACAAGGGTCACTGGAAGGACAGGTAGAATATTAAAGGACTAAAAGACAAGGGAACATAATTTGAGGAAATGAGATTGGTGCAGAAACTATAAGCATAAATTAATGTTAGCAGGCTGACAGAAGGAAGGGGTTTGTAAGGATAGGAGCTGAAGGATGAGAATTATAGTGGGCTGTGTGATACACAGAGGATCAGTAGCCAAACAGAAGCTTTACAACATCAAACCATGTGTGGGAGAAAGAGACAAATCTCTCTGTACAGCTAGGAGTTCAGGGCATAATACTGCAGAAGAGCAGATATTGCATATGTAAGCACTGAAAGAGCTTAAAAAATTGTTACAACATAAGAAAAGATGAAAACGTAGCAGCAGCTATAGTGGTCCGTGTTACCTAATAGCCTAACTTTACTGGCCAATGCAAGATTTTAAAGAAAGAAAATAAGAAATGGGAAAGTACAGAAAAATACTTCCTCTGGAAAGTCTAGAAGTCATTGGTTTAGGGGCCACCAGAGTTCATACTGAATTGAATCAGCAGTCCAGGGATAAATCTCTCATGACTTTTCCATGAAGTAAATCTTCCTGAAGTTCTGAATTCTGGAAATAATTCTTTTTTCATGACTGAACAGTTTTTGATACTGTTTACACCTTGACTTCTCTCACATCCTGTGGCAATGAGTATCTGTTGCGGTCGAGACGGACAAAACGACAAGACAACAAAACTTTATAAAAGCAAGCTAGTGCAAAAAGCCTTTATTGCTCTCTTTCTCTGTTCATTTATACTCTCTTTCCCCTTAGCTTGCCCAGATGTGTCTCTTTCTTATTGGTTCAAAGTTGTTATGCTGTCTTATCATTGGTTAACATTTGCACAGTTCGTCACAACTCAGCTCTTCTGCCAAAAGGACACGTACGCCTTCTCTTGCGGTCAACGCTTCCTCAAAACTTGTTTATCTTGCAGTTCTTCTTGTTCCTGTTTGTTCTCTCACGGGTAGACTGGAATCTTCTCAAGGTCAAAGTCATCCTGTCCAGGGGCCTCAGTCCAGCTGAGGTCCCCCACAAGTATCATAATTTGATAACTTGTCAAAAGAAAAAATACTCCCTAATGATTTCTTTTAAGTCTTATTTTTTGCAAATTTTTGGGTGTCCACCAGTCCTTGCGTTATGAAAAAGACAAAACCCCCTTCCCTATTCCTCTTTTCCATATCATTTTTTACCTTATAGTTTCCTGCACCTTCTGATTTCAAAGCAAAGCCATCCTGATGGTCTGTTTCTCCTCAATTTTGATGGATGCTGTTCCTTACCTCTGGTCATTGTAGTCAACCTTTTCTAAATTTACTATATTCTTTTTGAGATGGGGCAGCCAGAATTGCAAATTACTAACCAATATGGAGGCATTTATTTTCTTTCTGCATTTCTTTCTTAACAGTTCCTAGCATTCTGTTTGTCTTTCTGATTACTAATGATAACCACTATATCTTCAGAGGACCATCAACAATATTTGCAACATCTCTTTCTTGTACAGCAACAGATAATTTAATGCATCACGTACGTATGGTTAGAATTGTTTTTCTCCATGTATGGTACTTTGCATGCTTTTTTATTGGTCACTAAAATAAAAGGTGAAACTCAATCCCTTAATAACAAGGCTTCCTTCATTCGCTCTTTACTGTCAGCTTTATTTTTTATTACTGTGAATAATTTTGAAATTGTGAATACCAATCATTTATTCTTGGCCTCTGAAACTTCTTCTGGCTTTAGGTGAAAGACATTTCCGAGAGCTCTTTGGAGTTCCAGTTCCCTGTTTCATCCATTTCACTCATCTCCCATGCTCACTGAGTTTATCAAAATGCCCTCTAAGAATTTTGTGAAGTCTGATTAAAAAAATAGCGTCGAATCTTCACTATAGTTACTATGGGTCTACTAATTTCATTCTGTGTTTTACTATCAAAGTGTTGGCTAGAAATTGGGTATACTGGAGCGCTTCAGAAATTGGCATTATTAGTATTATTACCTGTTGTCCTCTGATACTGAGACTGGTTTCAATGACAGCTCAGTGCTTTCCTACTTTAATTCCTAGAGAAACTGATGTATTCAGTTTGTGGTGGATTTTTTACTGTTCTTTTTCTGAGTCCTTCCAAAACCTTTTCCATAGATATTTCAACTGAGCAAGTTCTTCTGATGCCTTCCCCTTCAAATTAAAATTCGAGTTTTGGAAACTTCCTAAACTGTTTTACTGTGAACACTGATGCAAAGAAGTAATTTAGTTTTTTCCTCTGACCTTGTTATCAGTGAGTGTACTTTTTACACCGTGCTTATCCGTCAGCCCCACTGCGTGTTTGCGAGGTTTCCTGCTGGTGTTGAGGCCATGATGAACATCTGGTACTTGATATGGAAAGAGATCAGAAGCCAGAACAGGGATGTAGGCAGACGAGAAACACGATTGTAATAAAAATAAAGGAGATAAAAGTATTTTTGGTCTTTGATGAGTGCTATGTACAAATTGCTGAAGCAAGCGAAAAGAGGGGTTTGGTAAACGAGAAGGGAGCTGGCAAGGTCCTAGAAACAAATGAGGCAAGATTTAGAGACTTACGGAGAAAGGATGGAGGCAGAGATTTTGAAAATGAATATATTTCATTATTCAAAAAAATGGGTCACTGTTTCCAAAGTGTTCACTTTCCTAACTCTGAACATGGGACCAAGCCAATTGGCGAGAGATCTTTTTCTATTGTACCAGCTCATCCAATCATCAGGTTTATGACACACGGAACAAACAAGTGACGTCTCCTGAGGGCCATCCTTGCACCCTAATAAGCTTCTGCCTTTCTGTTGATGGTGATGGCAGACCCATGCACAGCTGTTTGACCCTGTTGGTTAGTATGAAATCAATGAGATTAGTTGGTATTTGTCATCTCTGGTAATCAAGCCATGTGTCTAGCATCTAAGGATGGTTTGTAAGAGAGAAAAGCTCTAGGTATTTTAGTATAAGCATTTTTCTTAGTCTTGTAAGTATCTCAGTTTCTTCTTTTGCAGAATATGGGTGATCATATTGACCTATTTTCAAGGAACTGTCAATTTCTACTCTGTTATTTTTAGTTGGTGGGTCCAAATGATTCCCTGGAGGAATGTTAATATTCATAATGCTCAAAATGGAAAGGCCTGTACAAATGTTGAATACTTTTCTTTTTGATTCTTCATCACCGAGACAGATTATATGGTTTGGAAGTGCCCAGGCTAATATGGGGTTACTGTTCAGAACATTGCACTTTCAAAATATAATTGCCTGACTTCTTCTACCCTTTGCATTTCACTTCAAGTATGAATATCAGCAAAGGTTGTAAAGAGCTTGTGAAAGTACAGAGTAGCGGATTGCAATGTCAAACAGTGGAAGGTGAGTACTTGCTCAATATGGAAAAAGAATGATGGGGGGAAAGAAAGATTAAAATCTAGTTGGCACTTTTAGCCAGTAATAATCCAGAGGGGTATATAGACAGCTGAGCTTCTGGAAGCCTGATGTAAATGCACTCTTCATATCTCGGCTTTCTGCTGAGTTTCTTATGCTCCTGAGCTGTTCTCAATGTAGCCTGTCTACTTCTGCCATCCAGCCTTACTGCATATAAATCTTGTTACCCAGGGAAGATTTTTGCTGGAGGATTATGTTGGCAAAAAGACATGTGACTTTTTTTTGCCTAAGCGCCGAGTCTAAAGCTGTTCTACTTGCCCACTGAAGGAAATGGCCTTATTTTGGCAGGGTAAATAGCATTCTGGGCTCAAATCCCCAAGAAGTTTCAGGGCAGAAGACAAATACATACTCTGCTTATAAATTATTAAATATTCTGATGTCTGTGACCTTTGTTTCTATTCTCTTTTTCCGCTTCTCCCTCCTACCTCCACCCTTTTCCTTAAGTAGTATTATGGAACAAATGCCAACTCTCAGAACTGTTAACTTCTTGTTGTGGTTTCAGCCCAGCCGGTAACAAAGGACCACGCAGCCGCTCGCTCGCTCCTCCCGCTCCCCTCCCGTGGGACAGGGAGGAGAATCAGAAAAGAAAAAAAAGAACAGAACCTCGTGGGTTGAGATAAGGACAATTTACTGGGACAACACAAAAAGAGAAGTTACAACAACAACAACAGTACTGATAAAAGAATATACAAAACGAGTGATGCGTAGCGCAACTGCTCACCACCCGGAGTTCGGAGTTCAGGTCAGCTGTCCTGGCTGTGCCCCCTCCCAGGTTCCTGTGAAAATTAACTCTATCCCAGCTGAGCTGAGGACACTTGTACCTAGGTTGTTAAGTTCATAAACAAGATAAACTGTAAAGGATCCATAGAGAATAAAGATACTTTTTTTCTAAATATTAAAAGAAAATAGAATTTATAAATCAGGTAGTCTGCCTTTATTATTTTTTATTGCTGGACATAATTCAATTACAGAGGAAACACTCATTTCATTCCTTTGTAGACTAGGCTGAGTTTGTAGGCTGATTTTAGGCTAGGAACCTCTTTTTTTGTTCTGTGTTTCAGAAGTCAGACTTGGATAAAGGTTAAACTTCATAAAAGCAACAATGTTTCTTTTATTTTTTTTCTGTATTACACCTTTATCATTGAAGGTTAAGGGGTCTGGCAATCTTCTGATCCTAAATCAAACCCAATATAAATTTTATACATGCAAGCTATGAATTTTTTTTTTTTTTAATGAAATATTATCGTAACTATGTTTCTGTATCTGCTGAAGTCCTGATCTTGTCAGTAATTTTATTTGTGTGTTCACTCCATATCCATAGTTCAAGTTTCTGGAAGTACTGTGTTCTAGCCTTCACAGTTAAAGAAATTAGTAATTGTTGGCAAAATGAAGGTGCAGATGCAGTGACTTCTTTTTCTCTTACTATTTCTTTTTGTTAATGTAATAGTTTACTCCTGGAGAGTACTTAGTGTTGCGCTAAAAATTGAAATTGCTTGGCTGTTTGCGTTTCACTCCTCTGATATTATTTTGGTGGACTTGTTTAGCGCCATAGATGTCCAGTAGTGCCAGTCATGCCAGGTGATGATTTCCAAGTATTTTCTATATATTTGTATTAACTATCATAACACGAATCTTTAAAATAAATATTTTCCTTATCCAGTTCTGTTCTTACTAGTGTTGTTCTTTACAATAGAAGGGCTTAACTCATTCTTCAGAATGTTCCATGTCCTCAGATGTTTTGTCCTGAGAATGTGGGCCTGAAGATGTGGTTCTGCACATGGAAAAGCTGGTAGCCTTTTAGTGACTTTAACTGAGAATGTATGGTCATGTCATTTTTAGAATTTAGTCCCAGTCCCCTTGCTGTTGTTTGTACAGATACTGAAAGCTACTGAAATGATGTGTGTTAGTGGAACTGAGATGGTACCTTTAGAGGTAAAGCACACAGATTGTGCCTCAGATCCCTCCCGTGGCTTGCTTTACAACTTGGATAAACTCCTGTGATCTTTTCGTGCCTTTATTACTCTCAAGTTCTGAATGTCATTCAAACCCTCCTATTTATAATGTACTAATTTAAAAGCTAGCAACCATTGCTGCTTTTGCAGAGAGAAGACCACTTTATGCATGCAGCAAAGCCAGATGATGTGCTCTCATTTTCCTTACCCTAAAGCAGATTAAGAAGACACTCCCAAAGAGTTAGATTCAGCCTCCTTCACTTCAGCTACCAATAAATTCGGGTGGCAGAAACTTGTGCCACTTGCTCAAATTCAAAAGAGTATTTCAGCTACCAACAGGTCATTGATTTCAAAGATGAATAAGCATCTTAACTACTTGGGGGAATCAGAACATCAACAGAAGGTAGCAGAATTTGGACCAAAGGTTTATTATGCTGCTCTTGGTAGCCTAATACAGTCATCTCCTTTCTGTTAAAAGGAGGCCTTCAGCCAGTTATTTTCAACCTAGCATATAGACTGGTGTCAGGGAAAGAGCTGAAGATGGTTAATATCTCTGAGAATCAGTTGATATCATTATCAACTGTTGCAGCTTCTGGATTTTCAATCTGAGATTTGTTTTCTCAGTTGTTTTCATCTGATTATAAAAATATGTTATTTCATTTAGCGGAAGTCTGTGCAGCTGTGACAAATTAAAGCAAACAAATGACTCTCCCTAGCTTGAGGTGGCAGTTGGGAGAGCTCAGAGGAGCAAAAGGAGTGATGAAGGCCTCCTAATTTGTCCTCAGGAAACTTGCAAACTGAGTTTTGGTCCAGAGAAGTCTGTGCAAATGGCTCCTTTACAGTGAAATAGCCTGATTTTGCACCCTGCGAAGTCAATTGACCCTTGGCTGCAATCATACTGTGTAAAAGTTTTATAGATATCCAAATACTTGAGATAATTTGCAAAATTATCTTTCACTGTGTGAAATTAGGGGAATTATTTTTTCTTTCTTTGGGGTCAGTCAGCCCAGCAGTAAGTTAAATACAGTGTGGTTGCTACTACAAAGTAGAGTTGATTGAAATATTTCAGAAGCTTTATTTTTGCTGCTTTTTTATTTCCTTGTTTTTCAGCCACCTATAGAATTGACCTTTTTTAATTGAAATTTTGATGCGGGTTTCTGAAAATCAAAGACATGTTTGATCCTTTCACATTTATGTTAACCAGTTCGATAGAAAAACAGGTGTGATTGCCAAGCCGATTGTTCCTAGGCAAATAAATGGCATTTACAAAAGCCTTTTTAAAAGCTAATCCGATTTAGAAACTTATTCTGGAAATGTTTCCTTTCTCTTTAGAATAGAGGATTCTTAGAGGTCTGGGGGTTTTTTTAGTTGTTAATCTATTAGTGTTAATATATTTATTTAGTAATCTATTATATTATTCATGGGCAGTAGAGAAAAAAAAAATAGAACATCCCAGAAGGACGGTGCACTTGTGAGTGCTTATTACATTTACTAAAGTTTAATTCTTTCAAGTTATACAACATAGTAGTACGGTCCCCAGAACTGTCGCTGTTAGTTCTGATGATATTTGATTTGCAGATTTAAGATTTATGGTGCTTTTCTCTCAAGTCCATTCATGCTCCGTGTTTGTCTTCATGGCATGCTTGTGTTGTCTGGCATAGTAAGGGCCTGATATTGTCTGAAGTCTTCTGGGTCCTATTGCATTGTCAAAAATAACAAGAGAAGACTGTAATCACAGTTAAATATCTAATTTAGCCATAATTATTATGTTGCAAATAATCGTTGTGCATCTCACCTCTGTAAAATATTGTTCAATAGTAAAATGCTTTGATAAGCTTTTTAAATGCAGCGTAAACTGGGAATAAATAATGGACATCATGGTATTTTGACAAAATGTTTCTTCCAGGATTTAGCTAAATAGCTCTGAACTTGACTCTTAGGGATTTACAAAACACATCTGTGTTATTACCTGCTCAATGTTAAAAGTCATAAACAGAGACTGTACCCACAGGCACAATTGTGTAATTGTGATTTTGCATGCCTCATTAGTGTCATTGACTAGTGTGCATTATTCTACTTTATTTCCACTCCTTCAGAAGTTATATCTTATCACAATTTTCCTCTCACTGCATTTTTAGTATAAAAGCAGTTCTGTGTTTGGTTTGTGTTTTGGTTTGGTTTTTTTCTTTTTCCTGAGTAGTAATTCTTTGAAATGTGTTTAGGCACAGTTTTGTCATGATAAGATACCTTTTAAAATTGTGTTAAGGCAAGTAAAAGGATAATAATTTACTGATATGAAACCTGAGGCAAGATATAAAAAGTAGCTGTTATAAAGAACAGTGCAGCTGAGCAAGCTTGAAAATGTACAGGTGACTTAAATAGTGTGAACCACACAAGCAGTTTTGCTGAAAGACTGGAAAGCTGCCACGGCCACATATAGATACGCCCCGGTTTTCAGCTGGAGAAGGTCAGAGACAAACAAACCTTGAGCCTTGGATTTATGCATACACAGATGACACTTCTCTCCTGAAGGAGTTACTACAAAAGAGTGGACAAAGTCAAACTGATGTTAGTCCAACAGTGCAATCCTGGCCCAGCCAGCCACTTTCTTTTTAAACCTGTCAGAGTGCCACAGCATGCAGGCAAAATGTAGTCCAGTCATACCAAACGGTGAAATAAGGGGGTGGGCTCAGCAATATGGTGAAAAGCTTTCAGGATGCACACGCAGCCGCGGGTTGCGTTTGTGTGGTGAGGGAAGTTAAGAGCATCACTCCCTTGCTCCTCTCCAGCTAGAGCCGTATCCAAGGGTGGAGTAATCTTGTGAATTAATTTAGTTTCAGCTCTTTAAAAATTAGGCAGCTAGTCTGAACTAGATGCATAGTTCCCTCTCTAATCAGGGAAAAATGAAATAGGCAACTCCAAGATGCAGTTCATGTCTTATACTTGGCCTTAGTGCAAGAAACCGAAACGTAGAATAAAATGAAAAAGAGCCCTCACAATCTCCAGAAGCTGGGAAGAAAAAGATTACAAAAGAACTGTATATACCTGCAGCACAAAAACCGTGAGAAATAAAAAAAGAATGAAAATAGTTTGGGGAGCAGCTGAAATTTTCCCTACTGATTTTAAAGCCAACGTAAATTGAGATTGCATTTTTTCCCCCATTTTTCTCACAGGACAGCTCTAAATTGAGAAAAATATGGTGTAGTCAAGAGAATTTTCTTTAACACATATGACAGACACATCTGAATTAATTACTGAGATTAACTTTAAAGGTCTTGGAGAAAGGATTTGGGGAGCTGAAAAACAAGTACCTGTGGCTTAGATGAAAAAGAAAGCTATTGTCACTCGTAGTATTAGCATTTTAGCATGTCTGAATTCCTTGTAAAATAGGAAGCTTTTTGTGTACCCATAAATAATAAAAATATGTTGAACTTGTTCTAGCATCTCATGGGTCTGTGTATAAAAAACGCAGTTGCAGTTTTCTTAAGGTTCTACTGAATTCATAAAAGGGCCTGAATTTGCTTATTAGCAACTTTTCTTTGTTGGCAGGAGTAGACTTAGCGTAACACTTTGGAACTCACAGTTTAAGGATTAATACTGAATCCAATGCTCTGTGGTGAAGAAGTAACTCCTGTCTAACACTGGTGAACGTGATACTCTCATACTAATTTGACCTGTTATTTATTTACACCAGTAAAAGTAATGCTTTTAGGAGAATCTCCTTTCTCATCTGGATATCATCAAAACTGATACCCAATATCTGCTTGAAAAATTCTTGACTGGAAAACCATCACGCATTAGTTGCCCCCGGTTTAACATTCTGGGGTGCCTTTGTGCACACTCTCTCAGCATAGACTCTCCAACAAAGTGTGTGTGTTTGTCTCTCTGCACTGGTTGTGTTAATTCCCCGTTCTCAAGCTGCTCTTTGGTACACCCGTAGAATGCATGGGAAGGATCTGTAGGTCTGTCCACTGCAGGTCGTAAGCAGACGTGCCGGTGTGGGGCTGGCCAGCAGTTGCCCTGACGTCTCTGGTTTGGCTCTTGCTGAGCAGCTAGGACTTGCTATGAATTTTATGAAGTTGATTGGTATAGGCAGAGGGGTCGTTTGGGAAGGATTTCTAGACAATATGTGCCCTGAGTGGCTGGGTATCTGAAAATCTGCTAGATTAACACCCAAATTGCCTTGTAAAAGGGAAAACTTTAGCCATGGATAAAAAGCATTTCCTGAGAATCAGATCTTTCAGTATGAGGGACATTCTTTCCAAGTCAGATGAAACCTCAAAGCATTTGTCATCCTATTTCTAATACATGTTTAATGCTTTAAACTACTTTGTACTCTTGGACATACTGATTGTATAATTGCAAGGTATTTTACGCTGGCTATAATGGAGCATGATTTCTGTCATAATCATTGGAGGTATATGTGGCTAAATATGGACCATGGTGGTTATATTTCTAGCACTGACTGCAGTTTAATATAATTTTTGTTTTGTTCTGGTTTTTGGTCAAGCAGACCAAGTGTGAGATTCAGTGCCAGAATATGCTATCTGTAGGGAGTTTGAGTTCCCCATGTGGTCAATGGAGTCTAGAAAGTAATTCAGCCTATCTATCCAAAGAAGACACCCAGTGGTTAGTTACTGAGTCATTTTCTACATTTCATTAACTGCAATAGGTTAGCCTCCAAGCTCTCGTACAGATACCTATTGTAGGTGTTTAAACCCTGAAGTAAGTCCCACCCACAGTCTTTCTTCTTGCGACAATACCTTTACTGCAAGTAGGAAAACTGCTGTTTGCTGTTCTAGCATTTTGTATTGCAATGAATGTAAGCAAATAAGCAGTAGCAGCAATAATTTGAGCAGTTACTTTTATAGCTCTTTTGTTTCATGCACCTTCTGGGGATTTTCAAACGTTCAGGTTTTTAAACAGCCTCTCTACAGATGTATTCTGTCATTTGAGATGTAGTTTCAAAGAATGGGGAAAAAAATAACAGTAAATACATTAAAAAATATGGGCTATCTCTTGACCTACTCGATAACATGCTCAACCCTTCTGAATATTCATGAAGTCCAAAGATTGTTCTTAAAATACAAGACGAAATCGGTGTTGTAAAAAAAATTTACTACTTGACAGTTCTTATTATATAGTTAAGCATAATTAACTAAATGTGAGCTGGCCTGTGGCATCTGGTTTTTCTCCCAGTGATTAGACATGACAGGAAGTTATCTCCAACTGTGAGATGGAAGGTAATTCAGTTTTCACAGAACTTTTATGTGATGCTGATTGAATTAGTATTTAAGATATGTGTCATGTCTTGTGTGGGGCATTATATGCTCACTGCTTTTATTTATGACTGAGATGTTTTACTACCTTCTAGGTATTCACAGGTATGATAGGTCCAGAGAGAGATTTGCAATGAATAGTGGAAAGTACACTCTGCAGTTTTGAGCTTTTAGTATTATCTTCTGCATTTTCTTTAGTGTTTTGTGGAGAACACTGTCTTTAAAACATAAACATAAATGATAAAAATGTTTTGCCATCATAAAAAACCCGTGGTTCTACATAGGTCAATTTGGAAATATGTGCAGAAAGGTGGACTTTATAAGACAGTATTTGTAAATGGAGGGGAATGAAGACTCAAACTCAGCATTTTGCTGACAGATGCAGTAGGTAAATAACTGCTTCATTGCCGCACAAAATTATTAAGAGTTCTGAAATACATGATAGCATGTATAGGGAAGGAATAATTGTTAACATAATAGTTTCATTTCAGAAAATGAAAACCTCAGTTTAATTGTCCCCTCTGCTAAATTTATTTCTCAGCAGTTCATTAAGAACAATGAAGGAGAATAAAGGTTACTGTCTTGTTTCATGTCCAGGGTGACTTTAGTGTAAAGTAAAGAAGTAAAGAAGTAAAGGTTTGTGGAAATAGCAGTTCTCTGTAATTCAGACACCAACATGTGTAGACAGAATCTGTCTACTATTTTGGATTCTAAACTTTGATTTCATGCTTTTTTATATTTGTCATGTTTTCAGATGTTCATTTATGAAACTATTAGGCATTATTTATTTATTGTAGTTTAACCTACAGACATTATTAAGATTCCAATTAACAGTCCTTTTTTCAGTGTCTGGCACGTGAAAACATTTACATGGTGTTAACGTGACTGCGTCAGACCTATAAAACAGGAGGTATTTTAGTGTGTACCCCAGGAGAGTTCCACGGGAAACTTAGCAGACCACAGAGAAATCTTCCTTGCGGCTGTCTTAGCTTTGGAAGCATTTTATGTCTTTTAAGACATTCTTCATAGCAGTCTTGCCTTTCTCTTGTTATGAAATCCCCATCAGTTTTCTAAACAGAGTAAGTCGAACTGTATTTGCCTATATTCTGTGGTAAGAAACAGAGTTAAACTACATTTTTTGAATTCTTTGCAGAGAGACTAAATGCCTCCATCTGATGGGACATGGGGGATTTTTCAAGCGGGACACTTGTGCACCTTTGCCTTCCCATTCTTGAGAGCCCTCATGAACTCTCTGACAGAAGCAAACAAGGGCTTAGCAAGGCTGTTGCCATTGGTTTTCACCGATAGACTGACTAGCTGAGCTGTATTGATGAAATTTCAAGTGGGTCACCACAAAGAATGAAAATCATGCAGTAAGTCAGTGCATGAGGGGATTTTGGCTCCACTGGTGAGTCTGGCAGAGACGAAAAGAAATTTCTCACTTCTTTCATAACATTAATCAATAGGAAGATGTGCTAGGAGGGTGAACTCTTGATTTTTTTCAGCTTAGAGAACAGACTAATGCAAGTCCTAGCAGACAGAGCCTGGTGCAATTGGATGGCAAATAGAGCATCTTCAGATGTAAAAGATAGGTTGGTGGACTTTGAAGAAAGGGCTATAGCCAGTATATAGCTGGAAATACCAGGATCCAAATGGGGGGTTTTGTGCTTTGGAACAAAGACGGACAATACCTTCTCAACAGCAGCGAGTCTGTTTCTGACGCTATATTCTAGCACCTAATTACTGACTCCAGCACCTAATTACTGACTGAACACTTATTCAGCACAGTTGAGATGGTTTTCTTTATCTTTATGACTGATTCTCAGAAAGCCAGGCACCTTCCTTTACATTTGGTTGTATTTCCTAGAATTTTGAAATGTTCCTGTCCTCTTGATAGAGGAAAGGAGACCACCATTTTAAGGTGTCTCAAGCTGATTGTGCAAAAGAATGACTCACTTGATACCAATTTTTTAAAAGTGAGTCATGGTTTTATTTATAAGGAGCAGGTGGGAGGATATGAGAACTCCTCAAGTCCCCTTAGACTTTAGGAAACCCACAGTGAAAACAACTTTTAGTTGTCTGATCTGGGCAAATACTGGAACCATCCATTTTTTCCTGGTACCTCAATAAACTTCCATTCTTACTTCATGTTTTGTTAATTTGGAGAAAAAGGAGGGAAGGATGGGAAACTATCAAGTAGTAAAAGTGGGAAAAGAAACATTTTGCAATCACTCAGCACCCCTTTTTCAGACTGTCTTCGAAACAGATTCAGCTCTGATGAGGAGCTGAATTCCAAGCCATCTGTGAATCCTCAAACTTGCACACCCACAGTGGAAGATGGGTATAATTTGTTTCTATAGCTGCTTATGGGAACTGCCAAACTTTTTTTTCTCTTTCGCTTGCTTCTCTATCTACATCCGTCTTCATCCTTATTTTCTCTGAATTTTTGACCAGTAAGAAGAGGAAAGAAGCACCATCTGTTCTTAAAAAGCTCTAAGTTTGGCTTCTTCTGCTGTTAATCAGCAGCAAATCAGACTAAAGCACAGCATTTGGTATTCCTCAATTATAATGTATCTAACAGCAAATGTGAGCAAATCTAAATGGATGAGTGTTTTGTTACTAAACTAAGTATAGCATGGCTACTGTGGGATTGTTGTCTAATTACTTCACAAATACATTGTCCAATCCAGATTTTTTTCCCCTGAGGACATTGTTAACTGTAATCCAACTATATCTGAATATTTTTCATTCTTTATGGTATTTTGTTCAGAGTATATACCTAGGTATAATTTATATAACTGTCTATAGTCCCAATAACTTCTTCCACCAGCAGCAGTATTAAATGTTATTTTGCAGCAAGTAGAAACCACTGTAAAAACTGTGAAGATTCTTTTCTTACTCTTTGTAAGAGTCTATTGGGCAGACTGGTCTAAAGTAATATGTAACAGATGTCACACTGTAATTATAAAAATTACGTTTTGTTGTAAGAAAGACAACATTGCTGTTAAAACTCCACCTGGTGAATTAGAGCAATAAACACGTTAGTGAGTTTTACCTTCTGAGCATTGGGAGTTCATAACTCATTAGTGACCGTGGGTCATTAGATGCAAATGAGTCAAAATAATTCAGCAGTGTGCATAGCATCATCAAGAAATCTGATGCAAATTGCTGTTTGAATCTAAGTAGTCTGCTGATTTTTGTGCTATGACATTTGAAGACTGAAAATGCATGTATATGGAATACACATTCCTCCCCTTGCGAAAATGGAGGAGTAAATCTTAGCAGTGTTTTGTCATGACTCAATCTTAATTTCTGATCCTCTGCTTTTATTGCTACAGCATATCCTATCTTTTTGCAAACCAATACAAACAAAAGCAGCACAGTCAGTCCCTGGTTTCCGATGTTATGACAAACCGCAGAGAAGGCCCGTTATTCTCTCTCCTTTCAGTGAGCAGTAGCCGAAGGAGGAATTTCACCCGAAGTGTTTTTTTCCCTGGAATCTCCAGATGGTCTGGTGTTACAGTGCTGCATCCGACGCACTGACAAATAGGCTGTCAGGGAAGATTTTTCCTGTAATGTACACTGTGAAACTAAACCATCTATTTGTTGATATACATTGTTTGAAGTGTGTGCAGTTTGCCATGAGACATCATGAGAAGGTGACACGTCTTTGCCTCTATATGAATGCAATACTTGATTGAATAAAACTGATGTGGTTATTCTGTACAGTGGGCTGTCAAATGAAGTCATGTGCCAGTGAAGTAGCTATGCAGACTTAAATCAAAAGTATTTCTTGTCTTTTACAGGGTGATGTTTTCTCTGTGTAGCCCCTCTGGGGGTTTTCTTATGTGATGGGTCTGACTAGATGTAATTAGCTGAGCCCATCAAATTTTGGTCACCTACCATTCACTGAAAGAATAGGCACGGTGATCTCCATAAATGCTTAATAATAAAAGAGGAAGACCACAAAGAACAATTTCTTAGCTGGCTGGTAGAAATGATACTCAGCTCCTGGTTGGATTGAAAGCTACTGCAACACTGTTGATTTAGTCCTGTCATTTAGAAGCCTAAGTAAAGAGGAGGAATCAGGGTCTTAACCTGTTACTTCACTTGAAATGATTTATTTTCCCTCATGTTGCTACTGCTGTTGATTTTGACCATGGAAGTCTTCATGTTACTGACTAATTTGCATGTTGATGACTAATTAGTTTCAACAAATCACATACATACTTCATTCTTGGCTTTGTTGTTTTAAAGTGAGTCCTAGTTCAGCATGATCAGCATGGGGCTGCCTTTAATCTCACAGAGTTCAAGGTTCTATTTGTTGGCAGATAATTCGGCTTTCAAACTACTTCGTTCATAATCTGTGTGTATGTCATTGGTACACTGCAGAAGAGGATCATTTACCAGGAATAGGTGTACATTTATTTTATGTGTGTGAAATTCTTCCGAAAAGATGTGTTCCTTGATAAGGCAACATAAAAGATACCATGAAAAGCAGTCTTTCACTACCCCATCTACTATTCTGTATATGGAGGGTAGTTTATTGAGTTTTCAGGGTTAAGAATAACAGACACATACTAGCTGTAGCCAAACAGAACCTAAATACTGCCACTACCTACCAAAAGCTTCCCATGAAGCAATTCTATTGCTTCATTTTACTCATTATACACGTAAAAGAAATGTATGGCCTAATTTCTTATTGTATTTTTAATTAAGCTCAAACAAGTAGTTTCAGAAGTTCAGAGTTCATTTTCCTGAATAGTTCTGAGGGAAATCCTGTAGTTTCCCAGGTTAGTTTATAAAACTGAGAACCTACGTATTTATGTGTTTAGATTTAATTTCAGATCCTTCATTTTAGTTGGAAATTAAGATCTATAAATAGGTAACTTACGTGGCTTTGTATGCATGTGGTGAACTGCTGCATGCTCATTACAGCTTTTAGTAAGATTTCACAGTATCAGTGCTTTTGACATGGCTTTTTGCCTTTTCTTTTTTCCCTAGTACCAGTCTGCTTAATTAATAATTAATTACTGCAGACAGATTCTGCTACAATTCAGTATTCAATGGTTTGGATGCCAGCTACAGTGAATGCAACTTATAGGCTAACAGCAAATAACTTAGTGGGACTTATTGTGCTCTCCCTACAGAAACAACCAAATCTGCAAGTACTCTGAGTACGTAAACCAGGCAATTTAACTTCTAAGAAAGACAAGGTGATGAGTGGGAATGAGGTGGGCAAATATGGTTTGCATATAAATAGTGTTACTATTCTTGTGTTAGTATAAAAGTACCTTAGAAAAATAGAAAGGTGCTGGTGGGGCTGGCAGCAGGTGACTAATTTCTGAGCCACATGTCAGTTGTTGACTGTGTGATCTGAAACATTAGAGATTGATATTTTATTCAGATTGACTGAATTTATATCGGTTCAGTTCATTTAATTTCAAGAAAAAGGCTAGGGTCATAAGTCTTTTTAAAAGCTCACAGATTTGGAGCAGGATAATAGACATTACAGGATGTTGAGAGATATCTGTGCTAAAGAGGAATCTTCTGCTACCTTTGTAAAATTCCATCCAGATTTGGCCAAGTGGCAAAAATCCTAGTTTGCATATGCTCAGTGGCAATTTCTGGACTCGAACTAGCTGATACCTCCCAGGAGACTGGCCTAATAACCTAAAATAAGAGTGCTTAGTCTGTCCTGTGATCTCAGGACTGCTCTGCTCAGACAACGCAGTGTTGAACACATCTCTGAAGGCTAAAGTACTTTGAAAAATTAGATGTTAGGCACCTTGAGTTCATTACCCAATGTTGGAAGCCTTTCACTTTGATACCTCTTTTTTGCCTAGATGAAAGTTCACTAAATCCTAACCTCATTGAATAGGTGCTGACGAAGAAAAAAAGTCTTTTCAAACACTCCTGTGCTGTACAAATAATCACTCCAAAATCCTGCAAGGAATGATCAATTGTGCCTTCAAAGTAGGTCTGAAAAATACACAATAAATAAGGCCCTATATTAAAAAATTTAAGAAAAGGAAAGTACTGGATGGTCATTTAATGAGCAAAGTATGTATGCATTGAATGTAGCAGGGTCTATATGAGAGAAAAATCAATACAGTCATAATATGCATGTACAGGAGAGCATATTTAACATTACCCTTTCCTGGCTTTATGGGGCATGACTTAACTTTAATAAAACTTAACATATTTTTCAGGTCTGTAATACAGTGTAAAGTATAACCTTTAAGATCATATTGTATTTCCTCAAATTTAATACAATGCGTGGCATTACATTAAAAATGGATTGCAAATGTGTACTAGGATAGATAAAAGTGTGTGAACATAGACAGTAAGAGTTTTAAAATATATTTGGAAATATATAGATATTATAAGTTACTTTGTTATATATTTTAAAAGCATTATCAAGTTTCTGCTTCAATTATCCTTTGATTAGTTATCCAAGGGCAGTTAATGTAGAAGAATAGATTATTTCATATTTACTTATGCTGTGTTTTTAAAATGTGAATATCTGCATATTCACATATTATTTAAATGACTCATGTTTTATTTTGACCAACACTGAAAGACAGGATCAAAGATACTGATTCATTCTGGTAGTTTCTGAATTACAACAAAATGTGTATCGAGGAGAGCTGAAAGTCATCTTTCCTTGAAAATGATCTGTTTGGGTAGTATTTTCCTTCAGACTTAATGAAGAAAAGTCTTGTTAAAAATCCAGCTTTTTCCAAGCAACAAAATTTCTCAAGGACTTCCACAGTTTTCCTTTAAACGTTTTGTTCAGCTACCTCCAGAAAGGATCAAATATGATTACAAAGAGTTAAAATGCACCTAGGAGCATCAGCCCTGTATTTTGCTAACATTTCATCATCTGATTATGCAGTATGTACTGTATCTTTAATGCTTGCCTTATAATCCACTTATAGCTATTTTATACAGGAAACGGAAGACTGGAACATTAAGATTTAAGAAATGAGGAAAACACATGATAGCAGGGGAGCTTAGAAAGCAATAAAAATGAATTCTGGCAAAAAAATAATAATCATATTGTAAAAATAGGTCATTTCTTTTCATCTGTCATTACTACGATAAAGAGATTAATTCAGCGTTCAGAACATCAGCCAAAGTGTTCATATCCACAGAGGACATGAAAGGAAAATAAAGTTACAATTACCTGTAACTTAAGTAGGACTATTGTGAATAATATATCATACAAAATGTGTATGGACTGTGTATGTACATATATATCCAGGTAAATTTCAACTCATAAACTATTGTGCAGTATCTGGCTGGCTGGATTACCATAGTCGGAAAATGATCTAAACCATCCTCTCTGACTAATTAGCATCAGAAGGACCTAATTGTACTGCAATGTTACCTTCTAGAAACAAAATGATGCCTGAATTTGGCAAAAAACCCTAGCAATTGCTTCAGTGACTTGAAGATAGGGCAGAATGGCTTCACTATACTAAAAGTAAATTTTAAACTGTTATGTAATTTGCATGCTAGCCAAATGGAGAGCTATGATGTGAATTCATTGATAAATTCAGACTGTTTTGAAACTTCCCAAAGTAAAATCTCAGCTTTGCTTTTGGGGTTTGTTCTTTGTTTCTTGTCAAATGGTTTGAACAGGGAGGTACGTCTCATCACAAAGGGCTGTTTATGCAGAGCAGTTATTTATGCAGAGATGTTATTTGTGAAATCCACTTCAGGCAGCACAGGTGCCCTGAAATTCTACATGCAGTCACTGAAGAGATGTGACTCTCTTCAGGAGGGGGATTCACAGCATCAGACTAAAGCTATAATTATACCACTGCTTTGAAGGCATCTGCTGCCCTTGATTGGCTGTATTAGGGAGCTTACTAGTCAGCTAAGGCTCCTTAACTACACGCTTACTTTTCAGTTGTACGGGCTCTATCTAGATTAGGCCCTTTTCCTTTCTGCCCTTATAATATTCTCTCTCTTTTCCATGCCTGTTGCCTTTCAAAGTTCTTTTTGTCCTCTTTTTTGCTTGTGCTATCATTTTGCTTTTGCTCCCTCTTTGTCCTCCTAGCACCAGCATTTCCTCCTCTGTCAACACTTAGAACTAGGAGGTAAGGTTACAAGCCAGACTAAGTAACCCAGTTGATTCTGTAACTTTTTCTCTGTCTGTAACCAGGTTTTTAAATAGCACAAGCTGGCTGTACTCTCTTACTCTCCTAAGTTTATTTTTCCACCATTTGTGTTTAGCTGGTCTGGCTTCCTACACAGTAGTATCAGTCTCCTAAGTGTCCCCATGATTCTGAGCTAAACAGCCATGAAAAGGAAAAGCAAAAGGGGTTTCGAATCTTTCCTACCTGTTTAGAGATTATAATCTTAGTAGATGGGAAGGAGCTGAGGGGAAAAACTTATTGCTTGCTTTAGCTTCACTAATCATAATCAAATCAAAGCTCCTTTCATTCTAGGTTCTTAGAATATAGTAAACAAGTATAAAGGTGATCTTTAGCTTGAAATTTTCCCAATGTGTCTTTTGAGGAGACCTGGTCTTTGAATTTAGTAGAGGCTGTGGTTCAAAGTGGCTCTTTGGCAGCCGCTGACTGTGTTTCCCTGCCTTCCATGGGGGCCCATTCCTACTTCCAATTGGCACTTTTACGCCAATGCCTTTCTTCTGCACAGATCACTGGCCATCAGGGGAAATCCACTCAGACCAAACGAGATCTCGTTCTCTGAATTTACAGTCCATACTTCATATGACAAGAGCAACGTTCATAGAATTAGCGCCCCATGCCCCACTTTTGAAAGATACCACTTTAGTGTATTTTAGGTCCATCGAATAGTGTTTCATGATTTGGTGGGTAAGGGAATGCATATTAAGTCGAGCAAGAATGAATGGATTGAGGGTTTAGGGTGGAAAGGCTGATGGACTTGGCAAGGACTTTACTTAGGTAGAGTCAGGTGGGTTGGCAGTAAGTAGAAACATATTTTATTTTCTGGCAGGAAAGCTGTTATGCTCAGGGAATATCATATGTCTTGTTGACTGAGGTGGAAAATTTTGGAGACATCCTCTTTTAAAATTTCTGGAATTATATCACAGCCTTTGTCAAAACATAAATAATTCAGGATTGCAAAGTCATCTGGAGAACAGTCAGGAAAAGAAAGCAGGGATTTTTTGATCATGATGCTTCTCTCGTATTCAGAAGAAAATAGTTCCTTGATCGCTTTTATATAAGCATTGGGATTGTTCCAGCCAATGAGGTGCTGGCTGTAAACCATAAAACAAAATGCTATGCAAGAAAGAAAGAAGCCCGAATCATTACTCCCTATGAAAAAGAAAAAAAAAGATAAAGAAAAGAAGCATTTGACTTACTGAAATGACCACTGCTTTCTCACATTGTCTTCACATTTCACTTATGTCTTTAATAATGAATGGTGTCACTAAATCACATCTCTTCAGTCTGTTCTCTTGCCACTTACTTTTGTTTAGAAACAAGGTTTCAAGGAATTTTTAATCTGTGATACTAAAGTAGAAAACATAGCTGTGAAACCTTAATACGATTCAGTTTTGGACAGTGTTTTGGTTCTAACTTTATATAGTAAGTGTACAATAAGGCATCAAGACTAACTTTCATGAGTGGATTATTACACACTAAAGTTATGTTTAAGTTAGATTTGATCTGGGGTTTCATTTGACATTTTTAATGGAGATATACATGAAATACTGCTTGCTTTATTTAAACTTTTTTTTTTTTTAATTCTGGAGTGACTGCTTTTTCTAGAATGCTTACTATTTCTTTGGCATTTGATTAACCTACTGGTTAGAACATTTGTTGTTCAATACAGTTGTGTTTGTTTAATTTCAATGTGCAACTTGGGTAGACATGGCAGGGGGGAACTTCTGAGGGGCCTTCCTTCATCTCTTTCCTACCCTTCTGGATTGCAATGAGTGGACCTGATTGGTCTTAAATACCAGCAATGGACTATTTAGCCTATACACCAGCTGGTCATGGAATCATAGACTAGTTTGGGTTGGAAGGGACCTTTAAAGGTCATCTAGTCCAACCCCCCCTCTGCAATAAGCAAGAGCATCTTCCACTAGATCAGGTTGCTCAGAGCCCCGTCCAACCTGGCCTTGAATGTTTCCAGGGCTGGGGCATCTACCACCTCTCTGGGCAACCTGCTCCAGTGTTTCACCACCCTCATCGTAAAAAATGTCTTCCTTATATCTAGTCTAAATGTACCCTATTTTAGTTTAAAACCATTACCCCTTGGATATTTTATGGTGACAAAAATATTTGTACTTAGTCGCTGAAGGTAGGACAGATACTTAACTGTGGCAATGTAGCTCATCACATACCCACAGATTTTTCTATATGAATATGGGTATATGTGCTTACATATGTGTACATGTATGTGCTTTTTTACAGACAAGATTATGTATAAATGTATGAAGTAATATGCATCTGCGTAATGCACATTTCCTACCCTGAGTGGGTATTTAATGCTCTCTTTCTATGCCCAAAACCAGCTGAGATCCTGTGATAAGGATAGTCTAAAGATCTCCTCACTGGGAATATGTGAAAGAGTGATCTATGTGACTAGTTATATGGGCTGTAGAAATTTGTTTGGCTAAAGGTATATAGGAAAGTTGAGTAAGCATAAAAAAAAGTTGAGATCAAAAAGTTTTTTTGAAGTGATGAGTATCAAAGCACAGAAACTCAGAAGCATATAATTTCTTTAGAAAGCTAAAATGTTAACAGTGGTATATTTATTGTGAGTATAATTTATTTCTCTGAAAAGGGTGTACACTGAAGCACTAAGATTAATCAAATAGCAACATATGATTTTTCACACATGCACCACACACAAAGTGAAAATTCTGTCCCCATTCTGTTTGTCAAAATTCTTATTATTTAGTCGAAATTGAGTTTCAGAATAGAATAAGGAGCTCTGTTTTTCTGGCATTAAATGGGAAAAGGTTTGATTTGTACATGCAAAGTAATCTCTCAGTCAATCATAACAATGGATTTTTAAGCTCATTTTACAGCTGCTTTCAGGGTATGTATTGCATCAACGTTGAGAATCACTCTATTTTGCTAGCTTTAAAATAACATTTTATGTACTCCTGCATATTGAAAATAGGTTTGGGACTTGGTCTTTCAGAGTTTTTTTTTCCCCAGGCTGCATTAGAAGTTAATGGGGAAACAAGCAACTTCTTGATGCAAGCCTTACACATTTTGATGTACTGACTACAACTGGTCAGGAATGCTCAGTTAGACTACTTTTTCTATAACAAAAAATGTTTTCTATGCAAAACTGAAACCTTTTGATATAATCTTCTCTCTCTCTTTTTTTTTTTTTTTTTTTAAGGAAGAATAGATTTTCCATTGTCTGGTCATGTCTGACACTGTAAATGAAATGAAATATAATTTTTCTGTGCCTGCTGTGCCGCAGTCATGTTTCTTCCTGATTACAATGATTTCGGTCTTGTGATGCACCAAAATGCTGCCTAGTCAACTTTATTTTCTTCAAAGAGAACACAACATTGTGAAACCATTAGGCACATAAACGTCATAAAATTAGTTGGGGATTCAGCTTTGTTCAGAGACTGCTATGTAGAGAAAAGATTGTGCATGGTGATATTGTTCGAACTCTTTTATGGACCCCCCCCCCCCCCCCCCCCCCGGTTTCTTAGAGATCAAATTTAAACTGCAAGCAAGCAATTTATTATTACGTAAAATGCACAAACATGAGTCTTGTAAATGATAAATGCTGAACTATAAAGGTTTCTTCTTAATATGCCTACATCAGTAGATTTTGTTTAAAAAATGAACATCTTCAGTTGCTAAAACCAAAGATATTTATTTTAGTGCAAACTAGATAGTTTTTATGAACATCTTCTGTCTTTTATAAAGGCCGTGGAGGTTCCATGAAGTATTCTTGCAACCAAAAAAAGGATAAACTGAGTGAAGTGTTCTATAAGTCAAAATGAAAGACCATGATACTGGGATTTTGTCTGATTTTTTTTTTCCCTTTTTTTCAGTCCCTGCTTAGGGAATAGAACTTCTATGGATTTTCCAGATTGCAGAGTCCCAAACCTATAATGCTGATTTAAATTTAGGGTTATGTTTTGTTTCTCTTGAAAGAAAAAGCCCCAAAGCTATAAACATGTTGTTAGCTCTGTTATATCTCTCATAACAAAAGCTTTACCTAAAAATACCTCCTTCTTTTCTATGATTCTGTAAAATAATGAAATATCAATATTTATGGAATGTTACAGTATCTAAACAAGTATGGTTTTGCTGAATGAAAACTGACATATGTAACTCTACTTTTTCAAAATAAAACACTTGAAAGCTACGACTGTATGTCTTATGGTTCTACTGCTATTCTTTACAAATATTACAGTAACACATGGCTCAGCGAGGAGATGCTGAGCTGGCCTGACAGCTCCCATCCAACACACCTTTACATCCATCTGTTTTCAGATAAATAATTATTTTCATTTCTGAATTTTAGAAAGAGAATAAAAATGAGTCTGAAAAACAGAAAAGTGGTTTATTCTTTTATATACAGGTGTTACAAGTAGTGTCATAATAGAGGCTTAGACCTGTGTCTTTTTCTGAATCCAAGTGTTGAGTTGAAGGCTGGGGAAAATACGTCAAGCGCAGCTAAGAGACATCTAATTATTGTTTTAACTCATACACTGAAGGAAGTGAAAATAGACTTAAGTCAAGACTGGCCCTGCTAGGATGTGTTCCTTCATGACACATTTCTTCTGCATCACCTTTTACTGCCTGGATCTGGTTCTGCAAGACCTTGCACACACGAGTGGTCTCGCTAAACATGACAGGACGGCTGGAAGAGTTGGCAGACCCGGAGCCAACTGGTGTCACAGATCCCCAGCACTGCAGTGAAACCGGCCGAGTGTCGAGGGACATCGGTGGTTCAGACCTTAAACCCTCCTTCCAGGTTGTTTTCGTACTGTTTTATGTGTTTTAAATGTATTGCCTTGTTTTCCTGTTGCCCTCAAAACCCATGAACATTGTTTTCCTCTCTACCCACTTCAGCTTTCTTCCTCTGTCTCCTATCTTTGATCGGGGGAATAAAAAAGAGAAGAAAAAGCACATTGAGTAGTCTGGGATACTATATATACAGCAAATAAGGCAGTAAAAGAAACTGTAATTTTTGTGTATTTATTTGGCTAACCTGTGCCAGGAAGTCTGAACAGCTTTGTCTCAAGCCATTCCAAGCACGGCTATAACATAATTGTTTAGTGGTGCATGCTTAGTGAGTGTGTTCACTGTAATACACGCTGCCAGGGCTTGTTTGGGGGTGGGTAATAAGGATTAAAGATAATACCACAGTGTTATTGTTACAGAACTTTAAAGCTATTATAAAGAAAAGAAGTCAATATTGATATTGTTTCATACATGATTAATATGGACAGGAATAGCCCCTGCCCAGAAACTGGATCTGTGAGAACAGGGCTGTGTCTCAAGAGTCTCAATGAAAGGCTCCAAGGAGTCTAATATGAAACAACTGGAAAGCAAAACAAAAACAAACAAACAAAACCCACAAAACCCAAAACACCAAGAAAGCAGCTGATTCTTTGGGGGATAGGATGAATTCAGAAGACTTGAGTTATACCAGATATAAAATATTGAATTGTTCTCTGATTTTGATGTCAGGTTGGTATTTGATTAATCTCATACTCAATAACATCTTACATTAGAATACACAAGTGGAGAAAGCTATTATGTATAATAATACAGGACAACATCTGGGAAGAAAAGATACTTAATTTTCCAAATTGACCAGTACAATGGAATGAGAAAAAATATTTCTAATAAGAAATTAGAAATGATTTCTTTTTCATTTCATCTTTTTCATTTAAATGCTTTAGAAGGGATAGTCCGGTGCTTTGTTAAGTCCAGCGTTAAATTTGATGTTTCTTCTGTATCAATCAGAACATCAGTTTAAAATCTTTCTGTACTCCGTAGGTGATAGTGATTTTGCAGTAGCAACAATGCAGGAGGAAATGAACTTGCCCATTCATACAGCCAGGCTGTGATTTTCTTTTATTCTTTCCTTTTTCACATGGCATGCTGCTGCAACATCAGTAATTTTACAGCAATTAGCTGAGAATGTGTCTAACATCCCGTTCACCAGGTCATGAACAGCCCCTTGTTGTGCTGGGATCAAACTTTTAACTAACACCACATTTAAGAGCTGGGAAAAACAAGTAACAGCCATGGAGAGTTTTTGTTTAAACAGATCTGTAGTTTGAGAACGCCCTGTTGCTGTACAAAAAAGCTTTTTTACATGGTGTTAATGTTCAGAGAATTTTCACTTCCTTCCCTCCCCTGTATGAGGAGTGGACTTCACCACTTGTTTTTTTCATGAGGTGTTCTACAAATGTTCTCAGAGTGGATTTCTTAGTGAAGTTAGTTTGGGGGATATTGACAGAAAAACTAATGCACAAATGTAAAAATATTAGAGGCGGAATGTGAAATCAATTCAATCCCCTTTTCAGAGGCAATTAATGATTAAATTTGTACACTGCACAGAACTTACTTTTGCTACGCTTGCTGAGAAGTGTTTTATACTGTGGTTTTGTATGGTTATGGATCAACCTAGCATTTGCACACCCTTCTTGAAAACACATTTGTAGACTTTCTAGAGACTAAGTATCTCCTGTTTTCAGGTGAGAGCTGTGGCTGGATGAGTTGTGGGGTATTTTTAGCTGTTTCTTTGGGTATTTTAAGAAAATGCTGACATTAATTGACTGATTGTATATTCCTCACACATTTTTCCTTCCTGTTCATGGTCAGCAACCTAAAAGACACATCTTCGTCAGGAAAAATCTAATGGTCTTAGCTTACATAAACTAATGTAAAAGTGAAATCTCAATCCCATTAAGTGATTTATTGTTTTCATAGTCATTCAGTGCTAACAAAGAAACGTTATGGGAAGGTTAAAGTTACGGACTGTCATGTTTTCACCTCAATTCCACTCCCCAAGATAAGGCTTTAGATCATGCTGTCTTCATTAGAGCTGCTGCTTTGTTACAGTCTGAACACTGGTGACTGGAAATGGTGAATCTAGGGCAGAAGCCCAGGAAAAAAAAAGGCAACTCAAAAGTAAAAAAATATAACTTATATGAATAGTTCATGTGTTTATTGTATGCAGAATCTGACTTTTAATAGGGAGGGAGTAGAATAATAGCGGACTTGGTCGAGTCAATTTAAGGTAGAAGACCTGTAACGTGTTTTCTCACTTCACTGACTTCCATCCATAATGTGAACGTAAACTCACCACTATCATTGTAGGCTGTCAGTTTGTATGGAGGACAGAGGAAGTATTTTGTATAGGAGTCAGTGCTCGAAATTCTCCCAAGACTTAACTATCTTCACATAATGGCTTAAACCCCATGTCTTCCAGTGTTTTAGGGGAGGGTTGGTAGGAATCTCTTTTTGAACATACTTTTTTCATTCGTGATTGCTGCCATCATTTCAGTCATTTATTTCCACTCTTTTTCTCTTACATCTCTCTCCTTGAACAGAAAATTATGCTTTTCAAAATTTCTTGTGACTGGTTATGATCCATTAGTATATTTTATTCCCCTTCCCATTCCCACCTCCAAAAAATTATAGCGTTCAGGTATCCATTCCCTGTGCACCCTAATCTTCACACCAGTTGTGGTGAGAAAAAAAGTTAATAAATAAAACTTACAAGCCAATGAGAAAAAAAAATCTAAGTATGTTAGCAAAGCATGGATGGTATCCTTATTTCCTTACAGCACTATTCATGAGATTGTAGGATAATTTAAGACCATCACACCAGTTGTAGCTTTATAAATTTTGTAGTATTTTGCTTTGTTCACAGTGAATTCTCATCTTACGGAAACTTTTTACTACGCAACTGTGCATGGATGCAGTGAGTGCAGAAGTGAAGAACTGGGTCATCTTGCTACTCCACAAAGTCCCTTTGAACTAATTTGGATTTTTGCATGAACAAGATGGGAGCAGCATGCTGAACTGCTTTAATTTTCTTTACACATTGGCCATAAACTTTAAACCAGCATGCATATAAATGGAGCAAAATTAACACTTTGATATGGGTATGGTAATCTTTGCTCCATTTATACATGCACTGCATAAACAGCTTTTAAATATGCTATTATAATATACAGGAGTCTATTTCTGTCTGTGATATTCCTGTGAGAATATCACAGATATTCCTGAGAGGGAAAAATGATGGGCTGAAAGGTGCAGCTGAGTGGGAGAAACAACCTTGTAAATTACTGTGGGTAACAGGGAGCTGAGAACCATGGTCTTGCTGGTTAAGAATAACCTCTAACACACACTCTTCAGCATTTTGGCAGTAGTAGAAGCAATTGTCTTAGCTTTCCAGGGGTCTGGCAAGGCCAGCAGTAGAGTTATGGATGTCTGTGCCTATAGTCAGCTCCTCTCACTCTGTTGCCCGTGTTGTTATGCATAGGCTAGACCTGAGTCCGCATTCGTTAGCACACTGTGTGCCATTACACAGTGTTGGTATCCAAGCTGGACTGGTCTTTCACACCATGTGACTGCTTTTCTGACTGGCAACTTGTGCTGAAATTTGACTTGTATCCCAATTGAAATTAACTTTATATGTATGGATGACTTCTTGTTGAACTGCCACCCTCCTAATGAGGTGAGGCAAGGTCCACAACTGTCCATTACACAGCCTATACTTTTTGCATGGAAGGCTGATCCTCCAAGCTTAGTTGTTATGACCACAAGTCGAAAAGGATATCAGGTGTTTCTCCAAACTCTCACCTTGGGCCACAGTATTTGTATGGAAGGCCACTTAGGCCAGGTTTGTCCATGATACTCCGGGGCAAGAAGGCCACCTAGTAGGAAGTCAACGTCATTTCCCATTTGATCATTCTTTCAACAGTTTCTGGAATAAATAAATAAATAAATAAATAACCAATATGTTCTTTATAGCTACAGTCTATATACTTGCAATAGGCCGAATATCCATTATATGTGATGAGTACATTACTAGAGAATGTTCCATCTGAGAGGACGCTGTGTCAGAATTTAGTCGGTTTATGGGGGTGCAGATTTAAGTTATGGTAATGGCAATGCAGACCAGCAACGAACTTGCATAAGCACAGGTACTGGTTAACCCTAGAAACACACTAGTAACGTATCATTGTTTTGAGATAATTGTAAGAATGGCATTTAAGATATATAAGAACAGCCATATTGAAATGTTGCTCAATTTTTGCTGTTTCTATGTCTGTTCTGACTCATGAACCCATTCCAATGCTGCAGTCTTGCCATATTGCATCCTATTGTATCATGTGCCAAGAGCAATAACGTAAACCCTTTGTTTTTCCTACATGCTCCATTTAATCTCTAAAAGCAGGACTCAGCTCAATGGACTGTGTGTATATATACCAGCATTACACCAGTCCCATTCTGGAACCACAACAGCTCTTGCTTATAAATTTCTAGACCACAGCAATGCACAAGTGAGACGTATAGGTGAAATCTATGAGAAGTTTAGTATCTAGTAAATTGAACAGTCACTTTGTGTAGCATTTGCAGTAAACCTCTTCTAGTTGATTATATATTAAAGCTACATGCTCTAAAGAGATTTAGCCTTGTCTTGGCAACAGCTGAAAGAATAGGATATAAAGTGTACAGAAGTTTATATTGCATTTCAGTAAGCTGATTCATTTCTTATTAGTTCTGGGCCAGTGTGTGTGAGGGAGGAGGGAAAGGGGAGGATGCACTTAGTTCTAAGAATATAAAATAAAAAAAGTCAAACTATAAACATGGTATTTGAGTATAAATATAGACTGTCATATTTTCAACGACACTCTTACAGTAATTAGCACATTTTGAAAGTATATTATTTGCCTCCAGAAGGGGAAAATACGGCTTTACTGGAGCTGCATGCAAACAGTCTCAAGTGCAAGTTGACATGATTTTTCCAAATAAAAAATTCTAGAATAGACTAATACCCAACAGTGCTTGACACAGAAAAGCTACTGTTGATGCATACATAATGTGCTTTCTAGAAAGCTAAGAAAGCCAGTGAATAGTAAGCTAAGATAGGACCTATGTTGCCTAACTTTAGAAAATTACAGTGTAATGGGCTAGACTTGCCCAAACACATCATTTCAGAGGAGCAGACACTTAGAAGGGGTAGTTAATCATTTCCCAATGTACATGCCTACTTCACAGGTAACTCAAGTTCAGTGAAATATATGCCACTCCAAATGACCACCATATCTATTTTCCACCCATTGCTAACATCTTCTGGTAACCCAACTATAATTTTCTCCTCACAGAAATTCAGCTTTTCAGCATTTTGTATACCAAACTTATAAAAATAATCTGTTTCAACCATCTTTCCTCCTATGCTCCAAATACACACTACCAGTGGAAGTTTAATATAGTGATCTGAATGTGCTAGCAGGAAGGAGCTTGCAAAATGTGATACAGGACATCTGGCCCTCCTAAATGAGTAGAATTAAAGGAAATAGTCATGCTTCATGGTACCTGTGGCTGAAGTAACATGTGCCTGTCAGGTACAAGAACAGAATGTATTTGTTAATTATTTATTTTTTAATTTTCTTAACCCAGTGACACATCCATAGTTTTAAATCATTGTACTTGTTTGTTTCCTTTTGCTTTTAATATCGCAAGCAGTAGTTGTCATGGCATATAAAATTCTGCATGCTTTTCATTTCTGGTCTCTCAAGCATTGAAGGGTGCTTTCAGTAACGTATGTGTGATAAACCTACTGTTGCTAATCAAAGCAGTAGTCCATCTTCAGTGGGCATTTGCGTGTTGTTCAGGCTTCTTGCGAACGAGCTCAGTAAGTCATCTAACAACTCTGCTTAACAAAGAAAATCCACTTTTAGGCTCCCCCATCTCTAGTTTTGCCCACTGTTGGTTGGCATTGTAGATGTGAGGAGGGCTGGAAGAATCAGAAACAGAAGCAGTAAAAATAATAGAGTAGAAAGGAAATGCTTCAGTTTTTCAAATATTATCAGGTTTGAGATAAAAATTAAAACCAGGCATAGCCTAATCAGTGCCTGTCATTTAGGTTTTTCAGCTTTATAGAGACAGTTGCTAATTTCCTAACCACACGTGCTCACTGTAATTCAAGCATTATTCAGCATTTACATCCAGTAATAAAATGTGATCCTGGCAACCTCGTAAAGAAAAACTCCCTGCCCTTTCCTAAATCCTGTATTACAGGAGTCAGCATTTCTTTAGTTCATCAGAAAGCTGTAGAGAAGCTGCGTGAGTCCCCTTTCTAGAAAAAAACCCATAGAGATTCCTGTAAGTTTGCCTCCTAAGATAAACTTCCAGGGTGGGTTTTCTGTGAGCCCTTTAGCTTCCCTGTGGCCTTACCAGTTAAAAACATGAGTTGACATTGATGAAGACATTGCAAAGAATAAAATGATTGAGGCCTAAAATCAGAAAATAATTAATCTCTGTGTTGGGACACAATAAATCATGAAACCTGTACAAGAAGCAAAGATGAGAGGAGGGAAAAATGTACTCAATCATCCCATTAAAATGAAAGTGTAAGGGAACGAGATAAATATTCCTCAAAGGAAGAAGAGAACAATTTCTCCAAGTAGGCAGGCCATGTTGGAAGCCTCCTTCTCTCAAAAAACTTTCACATATACTTTTGCAATTTATGACACTTTTTTCCACTGGAGGACTATGTATCCTTGTTTACATTTATCAACGTTACTCAAATGGCAGGGCAGTATATATATATTTTTTTTTCCAATTACTCAATATTCAGTCAATTTTTTTATAAATGTATAAGTGTGGCATTATCAAGACAGCTAAAAAGAATGCCATTCAGTGAAAAATAGAATACATAAACTTCGGTATTTTATGTATTACACACTGTGTGCCAGGTTACATATATTTTTTAATCTTTAAGAAATGTAAAAACCCCTACCTATCCAGACTCAACGGTTCATTGCCTCAATTGATCTTGAGCACAGGCTTCAAAAATACAGTGTTTATTGTCAAACCAGGCACTGTGGAGTGTGAGAAAGATAGCAGGGGAGTTGCAGAAAAGAAGTTGGAAAAAGAGCACAAACAGAAATCTGTTAAAAATAGTTGAGACAAAGCCTCCCTTCTCTTGAAGGTGATGTACAGTACTTTCTGTTATATAATACAAAGGAAAGTGATTATAGCAAATTGGTTGTAAAAACACAGACCGGTAACATTTTGTTCTTGTTTTGTTGTGGGATAAAGTGTATTGTGGGCTCCAGGGAGGTGAAAGGAAGTACATTGGGGGAGACCTGCAGGAAGGAACGCTTGAGAGATGAGTTTCCGACCTGCTAAAGAAAATAAAAAATGAGCAAACCTAAAAAAGAAATGTGAAGAAAAGAGCAAGATGCACAACAGGAGAACCAAAGATGGTGCAAAACCAGTTAAGCTTCTTTCAGAAGAAAAGAACAAGAAACAATGACAGATTGGGATGATTATTCAAATCCACCTCTCTTCTCACATTTTGATTCTTCATATTACTAAGGGTGTTTCTTCTTCTTCTTTTTTTGTAGCAAGTGTAGGAAATAAAGTATATGCTCCGTTTTTAGGGTCTCTATATTTGGCACCGCACGGGAAACATGAAGTGTCAATAGACTCCTTTGTTATACTGAAGTTGGCAAAAGAAAGGAATTTTGAAAGCAACTGGTGAGACAGAAAATTATCATCTCCCCTTTAACTGATGGGAAAAAATGAGATGAATATTGGCTCTCATTTTAGGGGAGAGACCAACCTTAACTGAAAAAATGATGTTAAAGCTTTAAAGAATAATAATACCGTAAAAGCTACCAAGTGCACAACTTCACATAGTGTCACACATAGTCCGCTAAAATCCTAGGCTATCTGCATGAAGGAACGTGGAGAATAAAGATTCAGGAATTTCTGATTTTAAATTCTCTGATCAAGTCCTTCACAGTCTGCTGAAAAAATTACTGTGAAACCGTAACTAAACTTTTTATTGTCCTTTGACTTAAAGTCTTCAGCATTGCAGAAAAGGACATGGGGGTCCTGGTGGACACCAGGGTGAACATGAGCCGCCAAAATGCCCTTGCTGCAAAGAAGGCTAATGGTACCCTGGGCTGCATCTGCCAAAGTATTACCAGCAGGTCGAGGGGGGTGATCTTTCTCCTCTCCTCAGCACTGGTGAGGCCACACCTGCAGTGTTGTGTCCAGTTCTGGGCTCCCAGTACAAGAAAGACATGGATGTAATGGAGAGAGTCCAGTGCAGTGCCATTAAGGTGATAAAGGGACTGGAGTATATTTCCTGTGAGGAAAGGCTGAGAGAGCTGGGACTGTTCAGCCTGGAGAAGAGAAGGCTCAGGGCGATCTTATTAATGTAAATAAATACCTGAAGGGAGGGCGCAAAGAAGACAGAGCCAGGCTCTTTTCGGTGGTGCTCAGTGACAAGCCCAGAGGCAATGGGCACAAACTGAAACACAGGAGGTTCCTCTGAACATCAGGAAACACTTTTTCACTGTGGGGGTGACCAAGCCCTGGCACAGGTTGCCCAGGGAGGTTGTGGAGTCTCCCTCCTTGGAGATGTTCAAAAGCTGCCTGGACACAGTCCCATGCAACCAGCTCTAGGTGGCCCTGCTTGAGCAGGGGGTTGGACCAGAGGACCTCCAGAGCTCCCTTCCAACCTCAACCATTTTGTGATTCTGTGATTCTTCAGTTGGTTGATAAGATTTGGTTGTCTTTAATGTTTTAGTTCAGCAGCAAGTTTCTTTTCAAGGTGCTGGATAAAATAACTTCTTTTTTCTCATACTTTTCAAGGAACTCCTTCTTTCTTCCCTTGAGTCTCAGAATAATACCTTCTTATGCTCCCTGGTACTCATTACATTGCACTGACAGCATTATGACAAGGAACTGCTATGCTTATGAATTCAAAATCAATTCCTAAATTAAAAAAATGTTTAATTGCTACAATGGGCAAAATTACAAACCTTCTTGATTAATAAAGAAGACAAAATGTTTCACGTTCATCAACATGTTTCAAATCAAGAATTTGTAGCTCAAATCAAGTTTATGCCCTGTAGTAGAATGAATCAATAAGTTAGCTCTCTCATAACCCTTTACCTGAAAAGTGAATGCAGTGAATTGTTACAGAAATTCAAAGCAACAGAAACACATGTAGATTAAATACACATGACTGAAATAGTATGCACGTTGTACCAAAATTGCGAGAACATTTTTCCTTGATTTTCTTACCAGTTTTGCAGAAATACAGAATTTGCTGTTTTAGCTGCTGAAAAATTCAAGCTAAAGTGCCTGGTTTTCCTCTTGAAAAGGAAAGGACAGACTTTGCAGACAATGAAATTAATCAGTTTATCATTGAAAGGAAAAGATACTCATTCAAATTAATAATTCATAACGTATGGCTAAGGCCTTGTTTAATTTGAGGAGACAAAGAGGAAACAGAAGCAAAACTGTTGCAATATGGAAACAGAGGAAACATCTATATTATGTGAATAGCTCCTTCAAGCAACTGTCTGTTTTAAGAGGACGTTTAGCCAGCAAGGGACATAGGCTTCTTGTCTTAATAGTTCAAAGTTATTTAACTATATACCAGGAGAAACTGTCAATAATATGATTACTTTCTTAGGAAATAGATAATAAAAACTCTGCTAAACGTTGATGGAACTATATTTATCGTAATAAATTCAGATTATTTTTATAAATTTATTCTTCAAATATACAGGACTTTTTTTTCCCTTTTGAATGCAGTCTGCCATCAGCCCTCTACAGTAGAGCATCTGCAGTTTCTTTGGCTGGCTAGTATAAAAAAGAATTGTTAGCACAGATTTTAAGGGTCGACACTTAAATAAATGATATGGAGTTAGGAAGAAATGTCCATATTCCTATTGTCTCAAGCTTGTGGATTTGTAAGGGTTTTCACATCTTTCCTTGGCCTTTACAGTCTGAATTTGGACATTAAAAAATAAAAGACAGACATTTATTTCCTGCTTTTTATTTCTATAGGCAGATGTAATGGCACTCTAATAATACACAAATTGAATGAGCTTACCTCATAGAACCATACAAATGTTGGTTGGGGGAGACCTCCAGGAGCCCTCTAGTTTCACTGCCCTGTCAAAGCAGCACTTTCAAGCACTGCACCAGCTCCTTGTGTTTTTCTCTATCTGAGTCTTGGAAAGATACAGATTTCACAATGTCTCATGCTGGCTTGTTCCAGTCATACACTACCCTTCTAGTGAAAAAGTTCTTCCTAAAGTGTGGTTTGAAAGTGAAGGTGACTGCTGTGCTTTCTTATACCACTTGCTATTACTTGGGATGAGTCTCTCATTTATGTAACTGTTGTTCAAGTAGGCTGCTGTGACTATCTCCTGAGCTCCTTGTCAGAATAAATGAACTCTTTGTTTCTCCTCTTAGGTCTTCTTACTTTCTTGCTAACTCTTCCCTGAACTTGCTAACCCTTCCTTTGGTTTCTGGACAGCCTTCTTGAACTTGGATGGCTCAGAACTTAACATACAGTATGTGTTGCTCAACTAAGCTATAATCCTGACTTTTAACATTTAGGCTGACCTGAAGGAGAATATTTTATTTACTGTAATGCAGTTTTAACAACGTGTATAACAGATGTAAAAGTCCTTGGTGAAATGAACATTTTACAATTACTTTGTACAGTAATGTTTAAAAGAAGCCAGATACTTTTTAATGTGAATGATTCACGTAGACAAAATAAAAAATTAAGGGGCCTGTGATGTGCTGTCCCTAAGTGCTGATAAGTGACTCAATTTAGAAGGGCATTTTCATACACATTTTAGCTAAAGTACATTTGAATTTTCATACAGGAAAATTATATATTGCATGTCAGAATCTTAAAAGAAAGGTGTTATTTTTAGTCTTTTTAGAACTATTTTACAGTGTATCTCATCTTAACCACCTACTTTTATATTCTAGGTAAACATTGGCCTTCTTTTCATCCTTATTTTTAGCTAGTGTATTGCTTGTGTGACCATGAGAGAGAATGCTTGCTTTGATTTCTCATGAGACTGATTCCAATCCATTGCTCTAAGTTCGTTCATAGACTGCTGAAATAATATTGCCTTATCAGGAATGTATGCCATCAAAATTATATTAAAAAGTGAGATGGAGAGGGAAAGAGACCAGAACAAACTGTTGTGAATTTTTTTCCAAGATCCGTGCATGAAATCCCTGCTGCTCTAGCAATATTCTTACTTTGACATTTCTCTACTGAGTAGAAAGTAAGAATCCAATACATCCTACAGAGGGTCAAACAGTGGTGTTTTTACTGAACTGAACCAGTTAATTCAGAGCATGAAGCAGTGGTGTAAGGAGTCTGCACAAGAAACTGATCCAAGCGATACCATGCATCAGTGACATGGTTGTATATTAGGCATCATGCCCACTTTTATCCACATTACCAAAACAGGATCTGTGTGCTGACTCTTAAGCAGTGAGACATTGCTGCCTTGAACTTAACTGCTCTTGTAGGTCCTGCGTTTGCCTTCAAGGCTACAGTAGGCAGTCTGAATTTGCTCCATCTAATCTCTGTTGATTTGAAGAACTTGGGTGGGGACCTTCAGTGATAGTAAGTTTGACTGGCATCAACTAACTTGACTAGTACAAGAGGACTTGGGGAATATAAACGTGTTTAGGAAACTTTGCTGTCTAAAGAAATATTGAGGAGAACTTGTAATGGATTGTTTCTTCAAAACAATTAGTATATAATTTTTTTCCTAGAAGACCTGAGGGCCTTTTGAACAAGAAAATAATTGTTATCTCTTGAAAACTGAGCCTAGGCAGGCCTGGAGCAAAGGAAACAAGTGCTATTTTTGTGACAATCCATCCAGCAGTATGATTTTGCTGTTGGTAGTGGTGATATCACCTGTTTTTAATGAGTGATGTTACTTTGCAGGAATGCTATCTTAAAAATACTACTGGTGTTATTCAGGTGTTAGGCCAAAGTGTCTTGTTCTCTCTCCCTACAAGACACAGAGGGAGAGAAGAACATTGTATTATATGCAAGAAAGCATCAAGAAGAAATAGTTTCAGTGACCATCTGCTAAGTGCATTACAAACGGTAAATATTAATAAAACTATATAAATTCAGAGTATGTAGTAAAAGCCTATCCCAAGTGGTAAGCTGAAAGTCAATCTATTTTGTTTTTCTGTCTTCTGGAAGAACAGGGTATTATTAGCAAACACACAATAAGCATTTACCACAAATCTCTGGTGCTCCCTGAAAGTTCTTAAAAGAGTAGTTATTAGTCACCAGCTTTATCTTTAAAGCCATCTTCAGCATCTGCCTTGGAGATGCCCTTTCCCCTTCCGTGTTCTCTGAAGTAGCCAGGCAGAGCGCATGATCCTGCTCCTTACTGGTGAAGACTTCTCCTGGCTTCAGAAGTAAGTTCAGTCTGTATCCAGCAAGCGGCATCTTTTCTATAGCTTTGTAATTACTAAATAAATAAAAAAAAAGTGAAGCTATTGGATTTTAGTCTCTAAAAAATGTGTTATTTGTTTTAATTTACAGGACTCTTCATCTGCCGATTCTGTATCTGTCAGCAGACATTCTCCTGTAAGCCACAGTCGCATGCTGTCACTAGAGAGTCGCTGGACATTAAGGCTGCTTGCGTAGTTTGAAAGAAAAAGCATGAGGCGACAGCTGTTCTTTGTAAAGTTCAGTAAAGCAGAGACAGCCTTGAAGCAGAAACCTCTGTTTGATCTCAAGTTATTTTCCCTCTTCAGCATCCACCCAGTTTATCTCAAGCAGAGGTGTATGTTACTTCGAATTGTTTGAGACAAGCAGGTATTATAAGTAGATGCGTAGAGGATGTACACAAAGGAGAACATGCCCTGTCTGCCATAATGGACTTGAACTGATGAGAAAAGGAAATCAAAGTTCAACTTGCAGAGCAGAAGAAAAGCCAGTTCTGGACCCTGGAGCAAGTATGTGACTTTCTTCCATGCTATACTCACATCTTCTTACCAAAATTTCTCTCTGCAAGGAAATGCTGAAAGAATATCAGTGAGAATGAAGACTTGGATGAAAATCTCAGGTCAGTGAAGAAACAGTCAAACCCAATGAATTATCTTTCAAGTTAACTTCATGTTTTTACCTATGAATTTTGGGGGTCAGTGGTTTTAGCTAGTTTGGAAAAAGGCAATTTTTATAGCAGAGCATCTTGCATGTTCCCAGGGGAGTTATCTTCTCTGTTGGCCAATCCTATGAGGACTGCTGCAAGTATGGTTCATAGCCAACTCCTTTAAAAAAAAAGGAAGTAGCAAGGAACTCATGATCATGATGCATGTAATTTTGCACATTTTATTCTGATACTCCTTTTGTAATGTTATTTCAAAAAGCAAAATAAAAGTTTTCTTTTCATTATGGCTTCTATGAGTTTTTTTTTCATTGAAAAAACCCCATGATCAGATAAAATATCGTTTCCCATTCTTTCAGTAACTCAAAGTTTTCACTTAGCTGCTCTTTTTCCATGTTCCTCTTTCCACCTGTCCTAAGCTATCCTGACAGGAATATATCTGTGTTTAAACCACAATAAATATCAAATAGTACATAAAAATTAACAATCACATGCTAAACCATCAAAAAATCTATTGGGAAGGCATATATATCATGGAGGTAATTAACTGTATAGGCAATATGTGTGTAAATATACATATATGCAGAAAGAGAGAGAGAGAGAAATTTTGCATGTTGACCTGTTGGAATGAAGAGGTAAGCAGGAAGGATTCAGGAGGATCTTTCAGTATCAGAGTTAAAGTCTTATGTTCAAACCTCTAGCCTAGTGATAAGGCCTCATATGCAAAAAATGTTACATGCCAAAAGTTTACTTCCAAGCTGATTACTAAATTCTGAACAACCATAATTGCGCTATTTGATTTAGTCGATCTCATGTGCGTTGTATGACGTCATAGTTACCTAGAGAAAAATAACATTTTTGGGCGCTGAGGCGGGATTTTCATTTTTGTTTCTTCTGTTTGTACTACTAGTGTTAGAGAACCTAGGAAATCTGCTTTTCATGACAATAAAAAGAAAAGGTAAACAACATAGCCTGACTCCATTTAAAAGTAACAAACACCCCTATTTTGCAGTCCATCTCGTATGGTAATGTAAAATACCAGTGATGAGAAAAACCTCATACATTGGCAAGGTCAATTACACTAGTATCCCTAAAATGCAAGATGCTTAATGGAATGCTGTCCCTTTAATAAAAAAATTTGCTGTGAACTTCTGCTTTTTCTACAAAACCCCTTCATTATCTGTTGGTTTTGGATGAGCTTTCTGAAAGTTAACAGTCAGTGGACTACTGACTTATTCTGAGGGAATGTAAATCTGGGGAAACACAAATATATATATCTGTATAAAAGTATAAATCTGTCTTTGCACACAAACCATTATGCTACCAGAAAAAAAGAAAAAAGAAAAAAAAAGATGTAAAACCTCATGGGTTTACATTTACTATTTTATTTGAGGAGGAGAAGGCACTTTATGTTGAAAGTTTAGGATAAAAACCCAACTAACCTTTTAGATGCAAAAATGCTAGGAGAATATTTAAAGTGGTCAGAAGGGGAGGAATGTCCTCTTAATGGAGCTTACTTTAGAGATAATACTTATTTACTGAGAGTCACACTGAAAATTATTGCAACGGGGAAGATAGCAACTGTACTTCACAATTCATGAACCAATAAAGGGATTCCCAAGCTGACGGGTTGCTCCTAGAGGGATGCAGTTCTGCAAGGAGGCAGAGCATTGCTTCTGTGCTGCTAAGGCTCCAAGCATGAAGGAGCCAGCAGTGTACAACAGTAGTTTGTTTTTCCACTGATGAGAAATGCAAAAAGGCAATAGGCGGGATAGCAAAGTATATCACACTGGTACTGTGGAGGAAATAAAGCAGAGATGAAAAAAGGGGAGGAGTTTGTAATAAAACAACCAGAACAAAGATGTGAGCTTTTGAAAGACTTAGAGAAAAATTAATCAACAGCAACAGATGGTCTCAGATGTGTCAGAAAAAGGAAATATCAGGAAAGCCTAGGGTCAATGTTCTTTCATATCTGTTGCTAAACCATTAAATAGTATCTGTATTTAATCAAAAAATGCTTAGAATTAAAGAAAAAAACCACCAAACTTTTGGACTGAGTTTATGTTGGATTGATAGCTAAAGGTTTGGGTGAAATTTTTAACCTACTTGCTGTTTTTCTGTCCCTTCCACATGTAGGACCTGATTGCAGTCTCCAAAGGGTAGAAAATTTGATGTGAATTAATTTTAAAAGAGGCTAAGCCAGCTGCAGTGTCCTAGAAAACTGTTTCTTTATGTGGGTCTTGTCAGCCCAGCTTAGAGCCAGCGCTTCCTTTACATCAAGTGTGTGGTCTAGTAACCATGCTTTGTCTGTTCCCAGTGCATTTGGGAATTACAGCTGAGTGCACTCGCAGCTAAAGAGAGAGCCTTCATTCAGAAGAAACCTTTTCTTCATGTTTTATTTGTGATCCATAAGTTATTACCGCATTATCTAATGAAATGAAAGCATTGATGTCCCATAGGTGGAAAGTGATCTTGTTTCCCGAGTTTTGAGGAAAGGGTTGGTTCTTTATTTTAGAGGTGGTAAACTTATTCTTAACTGCAAGTTCAAGTCAAGGGTACCTTGACTTGTGTAAGGGCATTGACATGCTCCCACACAACATTCTTGTCACTAAATTGGAGACATGTGGGTTTGATGGATGGACTATTCATTGGATAAGGTATTGTCCGCATGGCTGCATCCAACAAATTGCAGTCCATGGCTCAATGTCCAAATGGAGACCAGTAAGAAGCAGTGTCCCTCCGGGGTCCATACTGGGACCGGAACTGTTCAGTATCTTTTTTAATGACACGGACAGTGGGATTGAGTGCACCCTCAGCAAGTCTGTGGATGACACCAAGCTGAGTGGTGCAGTTGATATGCTTGAGGGAAGGGATGCAACCAGAGGGACTGTGACAGGCTTGATGTGTGGGCCCATGTAAACCTCATGAAGTTCAACAAGGCCAAGTGTAAGGTCCTGCAACTGGGTTGGGGCAATCCGCCACATCAATACAGACTGCGGGAATAAATGGATTGAGAGCAGCCCTGCCGAGAAGGACTCGGGGATATTAGTGGATGAAAAATTGGATTTGAGCTGGCAATGTGTGCTTGGAGTCCACAAAATCAATCATATCCTGGACTGCATAAAAAGCATGACCAGCAGGTTGAGGGAGGTGATTCTCCTCCTCTACTGGGCTCTCATGAGACCCCACCTGGAGTACTGCGCCCAAATCTGGGATTGCCAGTATAAGACAGACATGGACCTGTTAAAGCAGGTCCAGAGGAGGACCAGCAGGTCCAGAGGAGGCCACAAAAATGGTCAGAGGGCTGGAACACCTCTCCTGTGAAGAAAGGCTGAGAGAGTTGGCGTTGTTCAGCCTGGAGAAGAAGAGGCTCCGTGGAGACCTTATTGCAGCCTTTTTATACTTAAAGCAGGCTTTTAAGCAAGATGGAGAGAGAGTTTTTACCAAGGACTGTAGTGACAGGACAAGAGGTAACAGTTTTAAACTGAAAGAGGGCAGATTTAGAATGGACAGAAGGAGGAAATTTATTACGATGAGGGTGGCGAGACACTAGAACAGGTTGCCCAGAGAAGCTGTGGATGCCCCTTCCCTAGAATTGTTCAAGGTCAGGCTGGATGGGGCCTTGAGCAACCTGATTTAGTGAAAGATGTCTGTGCCCACAGCAGAGAGGTTGCTTTAGGTGATCTTTAAAGGTCCCTTCCAACGGAAACCATTCCACCGTATATACACATTATACAGAAGGGTTTTAAGGCAGGTTATTTTTTTCTAGTTTTGCCTTTCTTCACCTAGCAAAATGTGTAGGATTCAGTCCTCAGTTTCTACTTCCACATTTTGCTTCTTTTTTAGATTATTGTGCATGTGAGTCTTAAGACATCTGGAAAGACTTCATATTTCAATTATTAGTGAATTTAGTAATAAGTCCTGTTGACAAAGGCTAAGGACTTCCTATTCTCTTTCATAAATTAACTGCATTCTGTAGGCAAGGAGTCATTCACAACCCATATCAGAAATTTCTCTTGAATGGAGAGGAAGACAGCTATTTGGTGCACCTGAGGTCTGATTAAAACCAGCTGGTTTAGGGAACACAAGAAAAGCCCTATTCTCCTCCCATGGACAATATTTGTTTGCAAAAAATTGCCAGAGAATATCTGATAAACAGATTGGTTACTTTATCTCTTAGCCAAACAACAAAAAAAGAACAAGAAAAATGTTTATTTTTATTTCTACACTGCCTCATTGTTTTTCTGTGGACTTTTTACCACCTACAGCATTCATTTATCTTGGTATGCAGAAATTGTTAAAAATTATTATGCTAATATACAAAGAGCCCAGGTATGAGAACAATCTGCTAGCTGCCTAAAAATTCTTACGGCATTTCATAAACAGTGACACTGAATGACTTTGAAGTCAGTGGATCCACAGAAAAGCTGGGAGTTGGTGCTGCAGATCTGTTTCATGTATTCCACGGAAAGGAAAAAAAAAAAATCCAAAACTTTACACAGAGGAACGTAAAATGGGGTGATGGAGAGGTAGAGTTAGAGTTCCTCAGCCTTTTTCAAAGTAGCAGGTCAGTTCAATAAGTCTTACTGAATTTCCTTGTGAATTTTTCATATTCCAGTGTGGGTTCATTTTTGTTTGTACAATAGTCCTACTGCTGTGAATGTTATCTCAGGAAGTAGAACGCTAAACTAGAAAGAAAAAGACCATTGCAAGGAAACACTGCAGTGCATGTTACATTGAGGGGAGTTGTGGGGGTTTTGTTTGTTTATTTGGGAAAATAGAGTCACCTGACCTAATAAATGCATGAAATCCCCACCTTTTCAACATCCTGTCTGTTTCTATATGGCTTCTGAATGTGTCAAGAAAGTTAAATTAATGGAAAATGTTCTATAAATGGAGTTGTTAGGTGATAATAAGAATAGTAAATATAAATATTGACAAATTCCTAAGGGAAATAGGATGCTAGAGAGGGAATGTTTGAACCTCAGGAAAGTACACATTTATTCACTGTACCTGTTTTCCCCCCTGTTCTACAGGCTTACAATTATTCACGTTTCAGAGCAGAAAGAAATAACAAATTTATGGCTAAGCACACATGATTTCCTTAAAACAAGTAATCCATTTTAAGTTAATGGAACTGTTCTTTAAAAGATGAAGAGGAATTGCCCCCCAAATGTGTGTGTTTGGGAAAGATCATATCAAGACATCGATACTTGTTACATACCAATGGCTCTTATAGGATCATCAGTCTTGAAATACTAAAGATAAAACCAATGTTTGTTTCAAAACTGCTTTTTCTTGTCACTAATCTTCCTTTTGGTCTTCCCTTGTTTTCTATAAAAAATATTCTCCTGGGCTAAATGAGGATTTTGGCTCTTTTGAGCATTAAAGGTTAAGCTGTGAAATTAGATACGTTTGCTTATTTGTGATGATGACTTGGAGGTGGGAAAAATGAAACAACCTTAATCTGATATGATCCACATACTTGTGAAATGGAATTTATCTTAATCACCTAGTACATTTTAAAATATTTTTACTGAATTATAGAAGAATATTGGCTTTTTTTAATGCGGTATTTTCTTTACCTTGATTAACATGTTGTAGAAATGGAAATTCCTTCTTAGTCTGAGGAAGTTTCAGTAGAAAATTGGGTGAGTTAAACAGATGATTAATACTCATGACTGTAGAGCTTACTGCCTGGCTGTCTGTCTTTCAGCAATAATATTGCTGTGTTTATGAATGAGGACCTAATTAAAATTGTGAAGAGAAAAGAAATAGTATAAAGTTAATGGAGAAAATTAGGGTACTCTTGAAAAATAAAATAGTCACATCCCAGTTCGGCAAAATCATTGAGTCTGAACCTAAACTATATTTCTAGTGTCAGACATGATAATGAAATACATTCTTAACATGTACTTGGACAGAGCTCTCCTCAACTGCCTTGAAAATTTTTATTTCTCTCTCTGTTCACCGTTATACGTCCTTGGTGAATCTTGAGTCCTCCAAATATGTGCATGCATAGGTTTTGTATAATAAATGGCTATGACCAAATTCTCAAGTAAAATATGTGTATATTGTTATCAATCCAAATATTTTTCTTTAATGATGAGAAAAATAACAGGCTATAAGCACCCAGACTAATGACTGAATTCCAAAGAATTTTATTGTGACTTAAAAAACCCCCAGCTTTGATCTTTATTTATATACTTTCACAATCTTTAAGGCTTAATCTCAAGCAAACTTGATTATGCTTCTCTCTACTATTTGGCTGTTACCTTTGTAATACCACCTCCCACCAGTGTGATTATACACAGATTCAGTATTTACTTTTTAAAATAATAAAAAAGAACATTAACTATCACACAGCTTCATTTTGATTTTAGTCTTTTTCTGGAAATTTTCAATTAAAAAAAAAAAGAAATAAAAGGTGAGACTTTTACTCCAAAAATCTTTTAGCTCTTCCAATAGAAAAATTGGACAGGTCCAATTTTAGCAATCACACAATTTAAGTATAGCCTAGACAAGAAGAAAATGTGACATCACTTAAAAGTATAAAATGAAACTCTCAGATTAAATCTACTAGAAGGAATTAATTTGGTTGTAAAGTCACTGCAGAAAACCTCTTTTTGCATGTAATGAATGAATAGAAAAACATTTTACTGATTGTAAAACTCCAATTAATTTTTCTGTAAACATCTTTTCATATATACATCAGCTGTCTAAATAGAAGCTGAAGATGGGATTTATTTATTGATTTATTTATTTATTTATTTTTACAGCTCTTTAGTATTTTCTTGGTGATTTCTGAGTAGCAGTGTTAGGCAAAACCATAATTAAGGAACTGAGAAGAAGACAGTGTTGCAGGCCTTGAGCCTGCAAGTGGGTATGCTTGCATTTAATTCTCTGCATGTGAGGAGCTCTGTTACACTGCAAATCCTGCTTAAGTGTAGAAGGCTAATCACGGTCACGTATGTGTGAAGGAATTAGACCTTGTTTTCCCACGGAGGTTAAATTCTACATTTTTCTCTGCTAACTCAGGTTTTGTTAGCTTTGAAATATTTTAGATTAAGCTTTGCCTCAGGCACGTGGTAAGCAAGGTGATTTACCTTCCTTTATTTGTCACTGAAGCGGTGGAGGGAAATAACGTATGGTCTAGAAGCTATCTGGCTCCTTAGTAGATTGGCAAGATTATGCAATATGTAAACTAGTCGAAAGTAGCCAAGTTTATCCAAGCAGCTGCAAAATATATTTTTATTTACTTTTTCTTGCCTCCATTCAGGAATTTAAACCCCTGAAAGGTCTTTATCCCATGTCCGTCTCCAAGGTCTGAAATGAGCAGTTTCAAGTAAAGCGATGTCCCCGCGGCAGCTGCAGCATCTCTGTTCACAGCACCCGTGCTCGGCTCCGCTCAGCTCAGAACTTCTTTAGTCTTGAGAAACCTGTCGCTTACCTTCTTTTCTGACTCCTTCCTCTAGGGTTTGGCCTTTTAAAACAGAAATGAAGTAACCTGCATCCAGTGATCATTTCTCAAGCTCTTACTGATTTTTCTTAGAGCTAAATTCTGCCTTTTAGAAAACAAACTTCTGTCTCCTGACACCTAATAAAAAGAGGTTTGATCTTCCTTTGCTTCTATGCAGTCTGAGTTTTAATGTGATAACAAGACAGGTGTCTGGTGTTTCTGCTTGGATCCAGGTAAGCTAGGCTCTGGTTAGGTGAAGTTCATGGTCATATAGTTCCACCTTGAGACATTGGGAAGGTTTCTGGGTCCTCCAATATTATCAAAGTTAATGAAGAAACTGAGAGTTAGGGCATCTCCACCCCATGAGATCAAGTGTAGTAACTCTCGCTGTAAGACTGCACGTTTGATGGGAGCTGTTGGATTGTTTCCATGACTTTCCCACACAACAGCCTCTGCTCTTATTTCTTTCTGACATCTCAGACAAAGCATACTTAAAGTGGCAGCAAAATGATTCTCTAATAATTTGAAAATAGACTTTATTCACACTGGAGAATTTCCTTTGACTTATTCTGAATGCTTTATCTCTTTTTGTTGAAAAAGCTGACTGTCCCTCAGACTTGTTTAAGGGAACTGTACTTACTCACCTGCACTGATGAAGGCACGGGTGTTGCACAGGACACGCAGAAGCCTCGAGATACAATCATGGTATGATCAACCATTTTCAGGGAAAGAGTGCCATACCTCTGTGCTACTCTTTAGTGACTTGCAGGGAAATGTTACAGCAAATAAAGAAGGCTGCGTTTTCTCAGTGGTCCTCGAAGTCCCACAAACTGGAACTTCATGATGAAAGGCTTAATTAATTTCTGTAGTGTCAAAATGAAGGGGAATGAAGCAAGATGAACAACCCGGGGGAAAGTAACAATCTGAGAAAGCCGAGAATACCTTGGTTTTCTTCAGCAACGGCTGACACAGTGCTGGGTGGATTGATGGCAAAGGGGAAAGCAGGCTTTGCACAGCGAGTGCTTGACAGAAAGAGAGCAAATGGTCTTCAGGAGGAACAGGACAATTTCTGAACAATGCAAACAATGTCGTGTGGTTAAACTGAACTGGGAGGTGAATAGCTGCCTCCCAGCCATACTGCAGTTCCTAACAATTTTTTCATTTCTAACCTTGTATTTCCAATAAGTCTTTCCACTCTCTTATCCATATAAATATCAAATCAGTTACTCACATTACATAAAATCTGCTTCAGCATGGAATCAACCTTGTTAATTTTAGTTTCTTACGCTTACGATTTTGACTGATAAATAATATTAAGTGATCAAATTATAATGTACTGAATATTTCATATGTCAGAGTATCCTCTGAGTCTGTCCTGGTGATAGTTTAATCAAGAAATTTATCATAATCCATTAGCAGAATAGCCAAGAGGTTCCTAGCAGTCCTCTAGAACCTTAAAAAGGTCCCTGTCAGTTTGTGGGAGCACGGCTATCAAATGAGCCTTAAGAAAACCTGGAAGGCTAAGTACTAAAGCTGATCAGAATACGTCCTCTGGAAAATTAGATTTAATGAAAAATCATGGTTTTGTAGGGTCATTTAGGCTGGAAGGGACCTCAGGAGGTCTCTTGTGCAACCCTGCTCCAAGCAGGGCCAGCTGCGGGACCGGGTGAGGTTGCTCAGGGCTTTGCCCAGCTGAGGCTTAACCCCCCCAAGGATGGAGCCCACCCAATCTCCCTGGGCAGCCTGTCCCCGTGGGGGAAAGGCTTCAGGACCCATCCCGAAGCTCTCGTTTCGGTTCATGCCTGCTGTACCTCGTTGCCCTGCCACGCGCGGCCGTGAAGGGCCCCCCCATCCCCTCTCCATCCCCCCGCCGTAGGCACTGGGGTGGTCCGAGGTGTCCCCGAAGCCGTCCCTGCCCCAGGCTGGACAAGCCCCACTGCCCCGGTCTCTGCTCACGAGGACACCCTCCGCGCCCGAGCATCACAGGGGTGAACTCGCTCCCGGTTATGGGTGTCTTTCCCGCACTGGGAGGCACCAGACTGGCCGTGGCATCTGGATGTGGTCTAACGACAAGCGCTGGGCGGAGGGGCCACCCCTGCCCCAAGCTCCTGGCTGTGCCCCCGCTGCTGCTGGCCGTGTCCGCTGCCAGGGCTTGCTGCCGGCTCCTGCCCAGGCTCCCAGTGTCAAAATCCTGGCTGAAGGGCAGGTAAATGGCAGCCACTGCTCTCTCTTTGTCCACAGAGGTACTCATTTTAGCGCGCAAGGCAATTGGGGAGGTTATGCATGATTTATCCTTGGGAAATCCATCCAGACCGTTCCCAGTCATCTCCTTCATGTGTCCCCTCAGTAGCTCTGTCAAACCTGAAGAAGGTATGAGAACAGAGGAAGGCAGTTCTAGCTTTAATTAGATGGTTAAATTCTGACTTAGAGAAGTGAGGAGTAGTTGAAAGCTTTTTTCTATTGATCTGAAATGAAAAATTCTGCTGTGAATCAGGCAGCCCATGGACTCGAACTGGCGACTTTTACAAAGCCACCCCAAATGCCAAGGAGGACATTTTTTTCCCCACAGTGCTCTGTTTTATGGAAAACTGTACCCTGCAAAATGCTGTTTTAACTAACATGCTCAAAATGCATCTGTTTCACTAAGAAACAAAGATAATTCTGAAAACCTCAGAAGTTGCCCAGGAAAGCAATTTCTGTCCTTGGTTCAACTCTTGTGAATGCTAAATGAAGATTTGGTATCATGGCATTTGGCAGAGAAAACTATGACACAAGGGAACAGTCACACAAAGTAACATGGACTTAAAAGGACCCCACAACAGCATCGATTATTTGAACTCGTTATTTTTCTGTACGTGTGTTTCAAACAGGTTCCTACTGAAGAGGTTACAGAATCTTTGATATCTGCTTGAGTCTGAGGGACAGCATGCTTCATGTGGGATATATATAGATTTTTTCTGGCTGTTATTTTTATGGCTGCAAATTTCTCCAAAGAGCTGAGGAGCAGAAAGGTATTTGATAAACCTCTACTGAGGCTACAGAAATGGGAAGGAAGGGAAAGACATGTGAAAGGATAAGGTCTTGTCAAATATATATTTTCAAGAAAGTAGTCATGAAAGAGTGATTTCAAGTTAAAAAACAAACATCCCTCCCTGAAAAACCCAAACTAGACCCCTGCATAATATATCTGAGGAAATTATAAAGTGACTTTGGCTGCCTGGGTTAAATAGGGAGATTTAGGAAGGAATAATTGTGTGGTGGTGGTTGACTCAGGAAAAAAGCAATGCTTGTCAACACAAATTACTATCATGAAAGAAATATAAGGTTTATTGGCATTTAAATTGTGTGGATCGGTGAAGCTCTTTGAAGACCTACTGCATATTTCGTGGAAAGGGTTCTGTGCTTTTAATTTGTGGGATTTTTAAATGAAAAATACTGAGGAAATAATTTTAATGTTTTTATGTGAAAAATAATATGCACACCTGTGTAGATGCACACAAAAGCTTTGAGTGCTTTAGTCACTGCTTGGACTGCATGCTTTAGAAAATCTTGCAAACTGACAATAAAATTTTAGATAATGGTCATTCCCTAAATATGTTATGTTGACGGGATAATGAGGACATTAAAAAAAGTTCTTTAAAAATAATTTTTGGGATGCCCTTGCATGAAGGTTTAAAACACTGCATAAAAATCTCGCATTTGAAAAGAACAAACAAAATTACCTGAAGCAACTGCACGGTCATATTACTTTTTTGGTATGTAAAATACTTCTGCAAATTTATTTTAGCTCATTATCTCTTCAATTTGTCATATTCATGCAAACACATTTTTATTAGTACATATTTAATATTGTGAAACATATTTTATGGAATGTTACAAGGTTTTAACATTTCACAGTCTTTTGAAACGCAAAATAAGTTAGATAAAAGGCCATTCTGCCTAGAATAAAAATGCTTAACAAATCATTAGTGGTCTGAATTTCGAACGTAGCTGCCATAGATCGGTTGCTGTGTCCACTCCACATGATGCTGGTGGAAAAGGGGAAAATCATTCAGACCCACCTGCCTGCCCGACCCTACACACACACATGCATGCCTTAATGAAAATAGTAGAAGATGCTCTGTGAAATGGAGTTTAGAGTTCAGGTTGCCTGCAAAGCAAGTGATAGAAGTGCAAATTAAGTGATTTAAAACATCAAATGATTTATTAAGAAATTGACCTGTACATGAAGCCCGGTCTTCTATCTTTTTTACTCTTTTTTGAAACGAGAACTTGTGTTAGATAAAAGCACCGGAGTTCTGTTAGACTCTTAATAGGCTTCCATCAATTTGATATGAAAAATAGCCAGTCTGTGCTAGCAAAGCAGTTGGTACAGGTAATTTCTCCTATTTCCTTAAAAAACCCTGAAACCAAAACAAAAAACTCCCTCTTTTGCATCTTTTTGAAATACAGGTTTTGCCTTTAGAACAGTTTTTAAGTGTGTAAGAAATCTATATGGACTGTCTGGCAAGATGTAGTCTCATGGCTTTTAAGTCCAGCTTTTCCCACAAAGGAATATGCCGACAGTGTGAATACCTCAAGGTATACAGCTGTTCTTAACAGAACACTTAACAGAGTCTTACCTATAGAGAAATACGCCTTGTGCTCAGATGCCTTGCAAGATGGCAGGCACAATAATGCTTCATGCTATGGACTAGAGCTGAGAACTTAAACATTGCTATAAGGTAAGAATAGGTGAGCCATGCTTCAGTTTATATATGCACACAGCCAATTCTGTCTTCTTCTTTCCCTATTCTTTCACACCTCTGGCAGCTTTGGAAAATCTAGTCAATGTAGACTGATGAAGAACTAATGTGCAAGAGACCAGGAAGATAATATCTTGGCTATCGTCCTGCTTGTTATATCTGAACATATTGGAGGTATAATTAATCTTTTCATGCAGGAAGAGCAAAAGCATCTTGATTACTTTCATCAGTCCTCAAAAGATATTACTGGCCCAATTTTCTTTTTACATGTGTGTGCGTATGTATACAGTTTACTACAGTATAAATAAACACTTTAAAATATTTGATCTAACTTTCTGGCAGGAAATTATGTTTATTGGTGGGAGACAGAGGGATGGGAGAAAAAGGGAAGTGTAAAAGGTGTTTTGGTTTGCCCTGTGGAGTCAATGGAAACATTAGGAACTGTCAGGAACAGCAGTTCTCAGGAAACAGAATAGTTAGCAGTGACCGTGACTGCCAAGGAATGAAACTGGTCCTGCCGCACAGCCAGGACCATTGCTTGGCCCTGCTTTTCCTTGCCTGGGTAAACTGGCACCAAGCTCCTCCTGTCCCATGGAATGCTTGAGACTTGGTAGGTGAGCACCACTAAATAACTAAAAGTTACCATGCACCTCTATACACTCTATAGAAATAAGCATACATACCTTGTATTCCTTTCTTCCCCTACTCTTTCTGAACAAGTTTTCTGTTTTTCTCCAGAGTTCCTTGGTTTCAAGCTCTCACATAAAACTTCAAGAAATAGCTTTGCTTTTTACACGGAATTTCTTCTGGCTTCTTGTAACGAAAATGCAGTTCCTACTGGCTAACAAATTTTGACTGGACTTACGTTAAACTCTGAGAAAAAAAGAAATAATAGTAAATAACCTGAAAATTAATAAGGCATCACACAAACTCTTGACCTTCATTATAAGTTTTTCTAATAATTGTCATAGTAAGTATCATAATAAAAAAAAGGAGCCTGAATATTCTGTTTTATTTTAATCAGACAGCAGCTGACAAATTATTGTAATGGAATCAAGCTGGTATCATATTTAATCTCTCAAGGTGCTCATTTCCTTTCATATCTTCCCAAACTCGCTCCTGAAATCCCATATGCCAGAGGAAATATTCATGTATTCTCTATGTAATTAGAAAATTTCAGACCTAATTTGGTTGTATAAAGCATAGTAATTAGCTTAGTAAAGGATATTTCTTTTCTGCTGTCTTGGTTGTTTTCTTTATGTGCTGCCTGAATTTTACTGAAACAACCCGATATGCTTTGAAAAATTACAGACCCTTTGATTTCAGAAAATGCCCACTTAGAAAGGGGAAAAAAGACATGTGCACACATATGTACAAAGGGAAGAACCACTGTGAAGCTTTGAAGACTTCCTAGAAGATTTTATTAATATTTTTGAACTTATTCTGTATTGTCCTATACTTGTTATATTCTGTATAGATCATGTATCTTTTTGATAGCAATGTAGTAAAAAAAAGGCTAAAGGTGAGAATAAGTGGCGTGTTCACCTCTGTATGTTTATCAAACTACTAAAACTAAAAATCCTTTTGCAAATGATTTCATGCTCATTTCTTTGGAAGCCCTTTGACAGGAAGCCATATAAACAAGTTGAGAGAACTTTCTGTAGCCAGCCTTCGTCGTGTTGCAGACGTGTGAGTTCAGCACCACAGAAAAGTGACAGATGACCTCAGTGAGAGTTGGTGGCACTAAACAATGTCCAGGGGATGCTGGGCATTGCAAAGATCAGGGATTTTTGTTTTCCTCTGGAGCTGACACATCACCTTTTGGAGTACTAATATGTATTTTAGCACACGTGCATAGTGCTGAAGAATCTTAAGAGTTTTTCTTTTGCACTTCTCAGCTGTATTTGCATTTATGGTGTAGATAAAAATAAGCATTTTTTAACTGAGTGAAGACACCTGGTTTTGAGTTATATTGCTGGTAAACTACAAGCAGAATCACTAGAAAACTAGAAATCACTGGCTTGAAAAGAAACAGGAATAAGTAACTATTAATGTATGTCTGGTGTGTGACTCATAATCCAATGTTTTCAGTATCTGTCTTAACCAGCTCCTTTGTGTCTAGATAAATGATTCTGTTAGTGTCAGATAGTAAAACAGAGTGTTTAGCATTCAAGTATTGACACTGAGTTTTCTCTGGCTAACTGAGAATAATGTCCACAAGAGAGAAAAAAACCAGCAGGTGTTTGTATAAATGACAAATATAATACTACCTGTTAAGAGCTATGGGACGGGAATGAAATAGATGGTATTTATGTAGGACATATATAGTGACAATTGTAGCTTAAAGTTAGCTCAAATCTAACTCTACAATTCCCTTTCTTTCTCTCAGTTGAAGCTAGCTAACTTTCCTACACAGCTAGATAACATGCTCTCAAGCTTGCAATCTGTGGTTTAAAAGAAAAAAAAAGGAAAAAAAAAAGAAGATCTAATTTATGTAATGAAGAAAGGTATATTTATATTCAGTAATTCCTACCAGTGACCCAGGCAAACCTGAACTCCGTTAAAGCAGAAAATGTAGCTCACTGTTGTTGCTGTGGCTTGGCGGACCTAGATTTTTGTGAAACTGATAAACTGTTTTTCTTTGGAAAGTATTTTGAAGCTGTGCTGTGGCAGAGGGTGGTCAGTAAGTTGGAAAAATACCCCAAACATAAAGTTTTAATTAATTTTTTTTTTCATTCTTCCCACCACACTCAATTCCTCACATAGACTATTTTGATTTCTATTTAAAATGTGAGCAGCAATTTTGTCAAAAGGTTTTGTGTCTCTTGATAAATCTCTGCCCAACCACTCTTCTAGAAATTGTAAATACCTTATGGTCAGAAGTCTTTTTCCTTTAGTCTGAAAAGTACAGTCTCATACTTAATACATCTGTATTGCTGCTTCTGCTACCAGCTGTATTATTATTGTTTTACAGTTTAGCTGCCGTCCATCACAAGCTTTCCATTTTCCTTGTTTTGGTGCTATTTAAGGTGTCTGGGCTTCTCTGATTCAGAATAAGGTGGATGCATTGCCATCTTGTGTTTGAGAACTTAGTTCCTCGTCCAGACTAAAGCATCCTTAGATGTCTTGGTGGCAAGGTTGGAATAAATATGTGGGTTGATACACATGTACTGAATACAGATCAGCTTCCATCCCCTGAGAAAGCCTCTGGAATGGTAATCCTGGGCAGATCATCTTCGTTCACGCCTCTAGTTTTGTAGGCAAAATGTTTCAGTTCTATGCTACATATCAGATGTGCAGAAAATTGTGACTAAAACGTTTTTTTTTATTCCTATAATCTCGTCTTTGTTTGCTAACATTTTTATAGGCAGACTGACATCTCTTCTTTCTTAACACGTACTTAACTGAATATAAATAAATCATGAATGGCCTCACTTCATATCTGTAAATGTATACTGAAACCCAGATACAAGACATACATTTTGTTAATGCAGGAAGCATAAATGCTGTGGAATTAATTTAGCGTCTAAGTGTTCATTTTCAATAACCTCTGTTTCATAAGTCTATAATAATTACCTAAATAATGTCTCTGGTTATTGGGTGATTAACACATTATAATGATGAGAAGATTCATTCATTAAAAACAAATGTGTGTTTTTCCTTATGGCATGATTCGTGTTCCTTCCTTGGTCAGAGTGAATAAAAAGAGTAACAAAATTTAGACAAGTATAGCACTGTTCAGCAGAACGAACAAATGTTCATGGTCCCCCATTAACCTGCTTCTCTCCATTCACACTCCTTTTACAACCGAAGAAAAAACCTCTGCCTCGGTAGTGTCTCAACATGCTAAAATACTACTTGGCCTCAGCTGTGCTCCCAGTCTGCAACTCCGTATTTGGAGTGAATGCAGAGCCTTTCTGTCTCCATGGGTTTGGAGGAAGTTTCATAGCAAATAAAGAGTGAAGTGTGGGATCTGTGCCACTGACTCCATCACAGGTCACTGTGATGCAGAGAGAGCTTGAACAACAGATTACAGCTTAATAAATCAGCTCATAGGTACCATTGTAGGATTTTTGTCCACCATAGTATAGTGCTTAGAGGATCCCAAACTTCCTTGTTTTAGTTCTGGAATACGTTGGAAAGAGAAGGCTCATGTGGATCTGAATGTGCCTCCTTGTTAGTTTGATTTTTTAAAGCTGAGAGTTTTTCCTGATTCTTATTTTTGCAATACTGGATCATGATCATTTGCTGGTTCCACCAACATGCTCCAACATCTTCTGCTAAAGAGCCGTCTTCTAATATGGGTGCTGAAGCCAGACACAACTGGACCTTCTGCCTGGGCCTTCAGCATGATATTACAGTAGAGAAGGATCTTACCCTTATTTTAACAAGTTAAACACAAATTTATTCATATTCTAAATTACAGGGTTCTGGAAGACAAGGAGGTGGCATGACTAAATGTAACATGACTCACTAAACCCCTTTGATTTAAAATTAGAGTTTTGTAGGCAGCTGTCCCCCCAAATAAATAAACTGAACTATTGAAGTTATATGTATTAACAGAAACATCAATATTCATCACAGTACCGGTCTTAAATCATTAATTCAATACCATCATAACTCCCAACTGTGGTAATACATTATTGACATTAACATACTAATTTTTACCTGGTCTTCAGCATCAGATAATCTCCCCACTCCCCAGATGTGATACACCTGGGGTTTGACATATCATAAATAGAGATGAGGTCCCATTTTCCTTAAGCTGCAGCAAAGATTACCCAATTTGTAATATGAAAAATTCTCTGTCTCAGTTATTAAAGGAAGCCTTAAACTTTAATTGTTTCATACGCTCTGTATTCAAGGTCAGAAATATTGTTAAAAAGAGTTCTTGTTAAAAAATGTATATGTGTTTCTACCTGAATTTTTAAATAAATTCAGGATTAATGCTAAGAAGATAATAATTTTTTAATTCAGTAGCTAAAACAAAATTAAGAAAAACAGGAAATCTCTTGAACTGGAACATTTTTTTTTTCTAAGATTTTGTTATAAAAAAGCTACTACATTGTCAACAAAACTACTTTGGGTAAATGCGGAGAGGATGCTTCATTTCATTTTTATGGCCTCTTAAAATATTTTTTCAAGATCAAAAAATAAAATTTTTTGATGTTTCAAAATTAAAAAAGAGTTTTGTTTTGCTAATTTTGAAACATTTTATGGTAATGAAATTAAGCATTTCATTTTGAACAAAGCTAGTATGAAATGGTTTTAACATTTTCAGAAGTTCTTCTAATTCCTCCTTTTTATTCTGAATCTTTTTCTGTTGTTATTGTGAATTAGTGCTAAAAAAGTTTTAAATCATCCCCCATTAGATAACTTGTGTCTAAAGCACAGAGCTTGTACTGAAGACACTTGTTCTGTTCTTCTGTATTCTTTCTGCACAGCCCCTTCGGGTCCAGAGAAGTCTTCTTATGCCCCAGTCATTCATTGTGTTTCTGCTGCACAACAAACACCTTGTTTTCATTGACTTGTTTTTCTAAAATCTTAGGAAAAATGTTATATAAAGAAGAAAGTTATTTGGGTTCACCTCTGCTGTTAGATGAACTACCTCATAGATACTTCCTGTATCAGGAAATCAGATTTAACCTGACCATTAATAGTGCCATGTATTTTTTATAAAAATCCAACTGCTCCTGGATATGTATGTGAAAGTGTTATTTCAGACTTAGATGTTTCTGAAAATATATCGGGAAGCTAGGATTATTTGCTTATTATACTTAAGACACATTGACTGTACCGCCTTCTCATCCACTAACAGACACATCTTTATTCTTTCACGGTAAATCAGAGCAGGCTAAGACGTATCCAAGTCAGTTGACTGCATTTACTTGAGATGATTTTGGCAATGTATGAAATGGAAAAAATGTGGAAGGAAAAAAGACAGCATGGTCTGTATAAATACAGCTGGGTGAATGAAAAACTTATTTTCTTGACTTCCTCACTGCTTTTTGAGACCTAACTACCACACTGCATATTCCTCATGCCTCTGTCTGGATTTTGAACAGGGTTATGTGGTTATTTCATGAGGGGAAGGTAGAAGAATAACCAGTACAATTGCCAGTGCAACTTTCTCTGTTTGTCTGTCTCCTTTCTCTAAAGGGCATGAGCTGTCTGCTGTAGGCATAAGCAGCTTGTTATCTGAGTTCAGCAGCAGGTCAGTTCTTTTCTCAGTACTTTTCACTACAGTCAGATTCAGCTACCACAGGGGTTTCTTTGGTTCCTTTCCCAAGAGGAGTGTGGTGGGTTGACCCTGGCTGGACGCCAGGTGCCCACCAAAGCCGTTCTGTCACTCCCCCTCCTCAGCTGGACAGGGGAGAGAAAATATAACAAAGGGCTTGTGGGTCGAGATAAGGACAGGAGAGATCACTCACCAATTACTGTCATGGGCAAAACAGACTCAGCTTGGGGAAAATTAACTCAATTTATTACAAATCAACCAGATTAGGGTAGTGAGAAATAAAACCAAATCTCAGAACACCTTCCCTCCACCCCTCCCTTCTTCCTGGGCACAACTTCACTCCCGGATTCTCTACCAATCCCCCAGCGGCACAGGGGGACGGGGATGGGGTTTACGGTCAGTTCATCACACGTTATTTCTGCCGCTTCATCCTCCTCAGGGGCAGGACTCATCACACTCTTCCCCTGCTCCAGCGTGGGGTCCCTCCCACGGGAGACAGTCCTTCACCAACTTCTCCAACGTGGGTCCTTCCCACGGGCTGCAGTTCTTCACAAACTGCTCCAGCATGGGTCCTTTCCACGGTGTGCAGTCCTTCAGGCACAGACTGCTCCAGCGTGGGCCCCCCACGGGGTCACAAGTCCTGCCAGAAAACCTGCTCCGTGGGCTCCTCTCTCCACAGATCCGCAGGTCCTGCCAGGAGCCTGCTCCAGCGCGGGGTTCCCACGGGGTCACAGCCTCCTTCGGGAACCCACCTGCTCCGGCGTGGGGTCCTCCCCGGGCTGCAGGTGGAGATCTGCTCCACCGTGGACCTCCCTGGGCTGCAGGGGGACAGCCTGCCTCACCATGGTCTTCCCCACGGGCTGCAGGGGAATCTCTGCTCCGGCACCTGGAGCATCTCCTCCCCTCCTTCTGCACTGACCTGGGGGTCTGCAGGGCTGTTTCTCTTACATGTTCTCACTCCTCTCTCCGGCTGCCATTTCCATCTGTGCCAACTTTTTTCCTTCTTAAAAATGTTATCACAGAGGCGTTACCACTATCGCTGATTGGCTCGGCCTTGGCCGGCGGTGGGTCCGTCTCAGAGCCGGCTGGCATTGGCTCTCTCGAACACAGGGGAAGCTTCCAGCAGCTTCTCACAGAAGCCAACCCTGTAACCCCCCCGCTACCAAAACCTTGCCACACAAAGCCAATACAAGAAGAAAGTAAAGAACCCTAAAATCACAATTAAGGTTAAACAAGGGGATGGGGACCAAGGGAGCAGTTCTGCAAAATAGCATGTTGGCCAATGTTTGTACCATATTTTGGAAATAGTCTCCACAGAAGTGGAGCTTTGAGACAACAGTAGTGATGTATATGCAAATTCTGAAGAGATAGATGGCTATTTCAAATCTTCTTCTCATACTCCGAAACAAGTTCAAAGCCACTGACAATATCTTTGAGGATTACACCATCCTATCTACTACAGCAAGCTCTAATTTATCCATGTTTACTATCCTAAGCTACTTCCCCAAGGGGGCAGGGTATACTTCCTCATTTTATATATATATATATATATATACGTATGTATGTTTATATATTTATATATATTAAAAGATTCAGACCTCTTCATGCCCATATTTTAGGAAGGAAACTACCCTTTCCTGGCACTTTTTTTGAGCTTGCATCCTGGAGCTTTCTATTCTCTTCCTCCAGTTCATTTATGTTCATTACTGGGTTTTTCTCCCTCCAGTCCTAATAGAAAAGATCATACAACACTTCTCCCATCTCTTCTGACACAAAGTCAAACATAACAATCATTTCATCCTAATCAGGTATAAGATACTAGTGACTAAAAGGATTCCAGAGACCGAGCTCCCTGATTCTCTGCCTGTTATCCCTCCCACTGACCTTTTTGAAGGTTACCTTGTTTCTCTTTCCCTACCTTTTATTCTTCTGCCACATTTTTGCTTTTTGGCAGTGTTTTTGCTTTTAATAACAGGTTGTTATACCACCTATCTTTAAAATCTAGGGAGGGAATGACCTCACTGCAGTTAATGCGAGTCCTATACTAATTCTATTAAGCGGCTTTACTGACTGGGGTCAGTATTTTATTTCATTAAGCTTTGTCTTTCTTCTCTCATGTTCAGAAGTGTGTGAGGAGGTTCTCTAGTGTTCCACTGTTTTTCTAAAGGTTGATAATGCCATACCTTTCACTAGGAAGGAAACTGGGAGCAAGACTAAGAGTTAAGTACTTTCCTTACACCCCACTAGCACCAGAAGATTCTGTAATCAGTGTTAAGTCTCTCACATTATTTACCCGCAAGTAGCAATGTCAGCTCATTGCAGTGTCAGTCTTGGGCAAACTGGAATTTCTGCCTATTATGAGAAAGTAAATAGCATAATGTAGGCTTTTTTTCACTGAATTCTCATCATCACTAATAATGAAGTTTTCTGCATTTCTTATATATGCCTAATATGTATATATTTTTCTTATCCAAGATTACTTTTGGGTGGGTTTTTTTTTTGTCAATTTTCTTAATAGCAAGCCCAGAAAGTGGCATAACATAAAAGACAAATATTAGCTTGTATAAATGTGGGATGAGTACATCATTTGGATAAATAAAGAATACCTCACTGATGTCACACACCTTATGATAAGATTAAAATTTTTTTATTTCTGGTATTGAAATAGGTTTGGACTGAGTTTGAAATATTTCCCAAAGTTTATGTGCCCATAGTTTATAAATTTAGGGCTTGCATACATGTCTATGGCCATTAATTACAGTCTTATCTAATAACCTTTTCTCATATTGATGGGATCTTTGCCTGAGTGGTGACTACTCAACTGAGAGGTGATTAAAAACATATAGTATAATTTAAAATGGCCAAAATACTTCTAAAATCCAGGAAAACAAAGCCAAAATCTATTTGAAGGAAATGAGGTTGCTTAGAGTGGGCCATTAGATCCACTAACGTCAGCAGGAGTTTTGTCATTCATATCAAAGGAACATTTCCAGATGCCAGGCTAATTATTCAGGCTTTAGGTCTGTATGGATGCAAAATAGAAGTGGAGTGGGTTTTTTTGTTTCCCAATACAACTATGTTGCATTGGTATGCACTCTAATTATATTGCACAAATACCTAACACTTGTTTAGGAATATGTACTGATGCATAAATTTGGAGGTTGGCTGCAATATAATCAGTTCCATTAGCTATAAGAAAAAATTAATTGTACGGATATTCATTGTGCCAATAGAAAAACAAATAAAATCAGTCCTTCAAATGTGTGTTCATGTGTCCTGTTTCCTTCTTTTAAAGTAAGAGATTTTATTTGGGTAATTCTTTGACAAAAGAAAACAATTTGCTATTGATGTACTATTACTTTAAAAAAGTTTCATTTTAAGACTTTTTATGAAACCATTTTGGTATTAGTCTGTCTAGTTGGGATCTGGTCATGACACTGGGAGTGTGAACAGTGTTGAGAAAGTGATTCCTTTGGCCCTCTGGGCTCATTAAAAAGAGAGAACCCAGCAAGGGCAAGGGAAAATTGATCCACAAAGGACTGTTGCATACTGGAATATGTGGCTTATCTGGTCTCACAGAACACTGGCAGTTCCTCATTATTAAAATCAGCCTATATTCATAGTCCAGTCTTTTCTCTAGAATGACTGCCTTGGCTCCTTTAGAAACAGGAAAGATAGAAAGTTGTCATCACTAGAAGTTTTACATAGTAACTGTCAGAAAACAAATATAGGAAAGAAGGGACACTGAGGTTCATATTAGATGGTTTTGCCTTTTCTTTCTTCTGACGTTCAGTGATAGTTATTTAATACTTATGCTGCCATCACGGAAAACTGATGACTTCCTCAAAAATAATATTTTCTGGCCATTCACAACATCCTGATACTGAGTTGCTGATCTAATACACATATAAAGGTAATATGAATCTTAATATCTGCTCAGGGGAATTAGACTACTACCAGGAAGCAACATTCAACCCAACAGAAACATCTCCTGCAAGAAATCTAAGACCTGAAAACAAGAAGTCCAGCTTGCCAACAAGATGAATAATACTCATCTTTGAGGCTGATAATTACTGCATAACCTTAACTTGACCAAATACATTTTCTTACTGAAAATACCTGAAAACATTGCTTATTTCGCCAGATCATCAACCTCTATGAGGAGACACTTCAGACCATGTTCTAGGGATAGCATTGCCATAACAATGGTGGTTAGGTACGTGGGAAATAAAATATTATGATGTTCTGAACATGAGTTAAACTGTTACATAATTATAATGAAATTATTAAAAAAAAAACCATAAGAAAGGCTCACTGTCATTATGAATGGATCTTCAGATGTGAATATAATGGCTGTTCTGTAAAAGGAATTTGTATATTAAGGGATGCGAGTGCAGGTAAACCTTCATTGCTATTAGTGACTGTCAATGGGATTTACAAATTAGCAGCATTTTGACTGAAGGGACTTTAAGGTTAGAGTTATCCTTTTCTCTCATTTCTAATAGCAACCATGGAGATGGTACAATATGGAATAAAGAAAGAAGGCAGACTACAGCTAAAGCTTTTATTTCTTACTAGCCAATAGAAAAATGACAAAGTGGTCTGGCATATAGACCATTTATAATTATAAGGTAGTTAAAAGTAGGGAAATTGTCAGTAACTGCAGAGTGTTTGGACAAAACCCCTGCAATTTGAGTTAATTATCTCTCCAGAGTTCTTGTTCTGAGTAAAACGCATGTGTTTATGCAGTACTATTGTATTAGGGCTTTATTTATACTTGCTTTTTACATAGCCTTATTAAAAATAAAAATAGAGAGATCCAGAAACAGTGTTTGAAAAGTTTGTTAAAATAGATCAGCTGTGATTAAATAGACATTGGAATAAAAAGCATTTCTAAGAGTCTGTTTTCAAGTAGCAAGGGCAAAATGCAGAATCGAGGAGGGGGACTTGAGGCGTGTTGTATAATCCTGACTGCATCCTAAAGCAGTGCAAGAGCATGTAGCTCTGCTGAACCCAGTGGAGCTCGACCTGCTCTAAGCATCTGAGCTTCTGGATAATTATGATTTAAAGCAGTGCTGTTGTCTCACCTTGGTTTTGTTTCCCCATTCTTTTAAGAACTGCCTTGTTTCTAGAAGCGTGGAAAGCTCAAGAGCTTTGAATTTTTGAGTTATGTCATTTTTTAACATAACCAAATGTTATGAATGTCTCCAGAAAATGCAAGCAAATCGGAGGAATCACTTGTTTTAATGTAAATATAAGTAAGCAGACCTAAATATTGCATGCTGCAGTGATAAACCCAGAACTGCTAATTCCCCGTTTGAGCTAAGGTAGCAAAACTTTTAAAGCACACAGTAAACTTTAAAAATAAAGTTCAGTAAAAGCTATGTAAAGTGTTTGTGAATTTAGCAGCTATCCATGATTGAAAAGATATTGTCTTCTATTATGTATAGGAACATTGCCATTTTGATGAACTGTAAACTGTAATTATAATCACTATGCAGCGAGTATAACTAGAAAGTATAAAATTAAACCATAAAAAAGCATCTTTCTAAAAGATTTCTAGCTTTTATTTATGATCATAAATGACGAGTCCTGATCTAGAAGCATGAAAAAAAATAACATACTCCTGCCTGAGATAACCAGGCAAACAAAAAGCCCTAGGTAGAAGAGCAAAGCAATCTTTTTTTTTTTGTCAGATCTTAACCACAAAAGCAGTGGCAATTACAGAAAAAATGAACTGAGGGATGTTTTCTTTTTTCCCCTATTGCCCTTCAATGCTATCTCCATGTCTTTCAATAACTGAGGGCTGGACTCAAAAGGAACAGCAGACTGTAGTAGGACAAAGCTATTTATCTTTCTGCTACAGCTGCTGGTGGCTAGTTACACAGTATTTGGGCATATTAGTAGCCTGATTTAATTTTTTTTATAGAGTGCAGCAATTAGAGCTCTATTTTACAATCTATAGACCAATGTGTTACTTGTTTATGTTTCAATGTCACTGATACCGTCTCTGCTCCTTCTAGTGTAATCCTTCAAGTGAACAAGGCAATGTTCTTGTTCATTCCCTGTTCTCCCAAGAGGGCCCTTCGCATTCGAGTTTGTCCTCTCAGCCTGTGCAATCCTACATAGGTCACAGCCTGTTCTTGGGGTGATACTCTGTGGTCTGCTGACATTAGCATTTTTGTTCAGGTCAGACATGCACTTTTGACGTAATCACCCAGTACTTGCTGGCTGGTTTTGTGATCTCACAGTGGAGTCCTTTCAAGTAAAACTAAACAGCAAGATACAATCCAGAAGCTCTCCTAGTGCACTCTGACTGCTAATGGATGCTCCAGTTATAGGACCACACCAGAGCTATTCAGGAGTAAACTTCCCCTGAATCACGTGCAGTGTGGTGATCGGGTCTGCTCTACCAACTATTCTGCACTACGGATCTACTGCTGTTGCACCACATTAATCGCTAACGAAGATAGAGTCTGCAAAGTCAACATCTGGAAGAAAGGTTTCCAGCAAGAGGGGTTGGAATCACTTGAGGATAAGGGTGAATCTTTTATTTATCTGAGGCTGTAGCAGAATCTGAACCCTAGGCCAAGGACCTGATGAAAACTTTCTAATCTTCAAGCTATTACATTGGCACAAGCAAAAAGCACTCTGCCCCTAACTGACAAAAAAACCTTATGTGGATGTCAACAATGAGTCATTGCCATGTTTTTAGCTTAGGTTATTTACGCTAGAAAGGCATAGCTTTTAGGGAGAAAAACCCTACACTTCCGTTACGGCAGTCTTTTGGAACAGGGAATGTGTTTCCTTGTTTTGCAATGGAAAGTATCTAACCATGTCACATAGCAGGGAAGCCAAACAAATCAGTCCTGCTGAAGGGCAAAGAGTGTAGCAGCATGGATGTGCACTCTTGGGTCTCAAGCTGATAAATTCCTTTAGGTATTGATGTAACGTGCCGTGTGTTGCTCTGATCCCTGAAGTGCCTGTCATATATATATCTTGTATATTCGAATGTTGCTTGTCTTTTACCATCATGGATATCTTCTCCAACTTGTAATATGTTGGATCTTCCATTTTGCCTTTGTTTGGCTATACCATCTTTCTTTCCTTACCAGTCTGCTGAGAACTGCTCAGGCTATTCTGGGTGAACTTTCAATGATTTAGTATTTCATTATCATGGTATTTCTCAAGCAATTAAGTTCTCTTTTCTATTTCTTTTCCTAAATTAATGTGGTTGTATTGTTGCGACGCTGCAGTTCTGAATGGGTGACTTGTTAGTTGCAGTATTAGCTACAAGGCAAATACAAGGCAAATTGAACTCATGCTTGTGTTGTTCAGATTAGTCTTCTGCCTATGAGTGAGAAGGTACTGTGCAGGGGTTTCTTTAGATAGGCTATGAGTGGTCTGGCATGCCATTATACCTGATTTTATGTACATGGTTGGGCTACTTCCATACCCACATCAGGCCTGCTATCACGTTGTTTACAGATGGTAATCAAAGACTTTTTGTGTCTATCAATCAGGTTCAACTCGGACAACTTCATTCATTTTTGGGTATTGAACCCTGTAAACAAAATTAAACAACAGCAAAAAAGTAAGCCAACCCCCTCTCAAAAGAAAAGTAAGGTAGGAAAGGTTGCAGATTTTCTAGTTCAGATCAGTTCAGTCTCAAATGATCAATTCTGTTGGCATAGTTTCTTCGGGAGGGGGAAAAGTATTTCTGATGTCCAGAAAAGAGAGCAGTGGAACTGTGCTGACCTGTACTGTAGTAAGTATAACTGAAGAGAGCTGAAACTACACTTGAGCTCAAAGGGTGATAGCCATACTGATGTGGATTTCCTCTTCAATGTCTATCTGCTAGGACTGTTAGAACCCGCCAGTCCATCTTAGGCTGTATAGCTGTGTAAATCAATGTTCTCTAAAGATGAACAAAACAAGGCTCTTGAGCTGGAAGGGATCTGCAGAAGGAATTTGGTGCACCAACCATCACTTATATATTGTTTGGATATCTTTTTTTTTTTGTTGTTGTTGCATTTAGAGATCTTGATTCCACGCTGTTTTGTGACAACTAAATGATCTGTGAAAGCAAGTCATGACCTGTTGCTACTGCTGAATACTTCCAATGAAATTGCAAATGGTCTCAGTCTGATAAACTTTGCCAATTCTTACAGGTTCTGATATATTACAAAAAAGTTCAAATACAGCACAAATAGCCAGGTACCAGTGGGCATGAATGCAATTAATTGGGAAAGAATTTTAGACAAACAGCTAGTCATCTTAAATGACAGTTTATCATAAAGAGTAAGGTTTAAAAAGTATCTCAGAGTATGGGAATAATCAGCACTGAATGCTTATTAGCTCTATGGAGGAGCAGGGCTTAAATGCTCAGGTGTTGTGTCATGAAGATGTGGCTCTAATATCTTTTAAACCCCAAATTTCTCATGTGTGGTGTAGACATGGTGTTTCAGTTAGAGAAAAAGGGGATTTCTGCAATGTTCTTCCTTTCATGGGGTAGAACGGTTGTCCCTGTTAGATGAAAGTGGCAGTCTCTCACCAGCAGAAAGTGGTTTGTAACAGCTTGCTAGGAAAAAAAAAAAAAAAAGATATTTAAGATAAGCACATTTTTTAGACTGCCTATAGGCTGCTGTATGGATGTTTGTGCCAAGCATGTATTTTCCTGGTGTGATTTTACATAAAATTCTTCAGTAATATGACTTTATTCTATGATAGACTAAAGAGAACTTTGTTCATTAGTTAATTTGGGACCTTCCTTTTCCTCCATAGGAAGAAAAGGAGAAACTCTGAAGTATCTTGTTCTGGCATTTTGATACAAAATAAATATTTTTTGCTTTCAAGCAAGACTTCTGTCTACAAAGATGCCAAAATTCAGATTAAAGATGTCTCAAAAGATTTTTTTTCTCTTTTATGAAGAAATGCCCCATAAAGAATTTTTTCCATCTCACTTGAAATATTTATTTTAGCTTCCTGCCTTTTTTTTTTTTCCTGTTACCCTTACTCTAGTGAGTGACTAGTGAACTGAAAAATTAATTATTTGCAGAGCCATAGGGGTGAGTGAACAGCAGAGCTCTGGGTTCTTCTTCCTGTGGAGTCTGTAAAATAAGAGCGAGAAGGTTTTTTAAAATTTCATTCATTTAATGTACTCCCTTAACAAATCTAGTCAGGCATGACATGCCAAAGAGTTTGCAAACTTTTTAGTGGGTTTAGTGGTTTACCTTCTTTGAATGCCAAAGGTGGGTTGTTTAAAACTTTATGAAATAATTTTATTCTCTTAAGTTACAATTAGATGTTCCCTCCTTTTTTTACATCGGTTTTAAAAAAGAAAATTTAATTTCTTCATGTAATATATCTCAACATTTTTTCCTACTGCAACTGCTTTAATTCCATTTAATTATGATGGATATTTCCTCAGTTTCAGAATTTACATTGTTGCCATTGATTTATCAACCTTTTGAGTAAAAAAGATCCTTTGCATTTTCCCCATTTACAGTAGAAACGTTGATAAAGTTCTTTTTCCTGAAATTCCTTTCAGATTTCTTTAATGTAAAAAATATATTTGTGTGTTGGCATAAATATGTATGTATATGATGTCTGTGGTAGATGTTAGTAACATCTGTCTCTAGATTTCTTCTTAATAAGATGGTTTTTAAAAGCTGAAGTAATTTATTTTTTCTCCCCACCATTCACAGTTTTGTCTACTGGGCCCCCATAAGTAGTGGTGGAGTCTTTCAGTTAGATATTTACATTTATCAAAACCACAAAGGGGTGGATACTTGCAAATTCTTGGCTTTTTGTATCTGTTTTTGTTATTTCACTTTGGAAGGATTTTTAACTTTTATTTTTTAAAACATTTTGAGACAATGCCAAGCTTATACTTCTAGACTTTTTGAGTCTTAGGAGGCAAATTAAAAAATATATTTTTCACATTTTCCGATTCCTTAAGTTGCTCCTTAACACTTACAAAAAAGCTTTTCATTCTGTTAATGGATGTCACTATGTTCCCTCCAAAAAGTGCATAGTCATGTATCTTAATATTTAAACAAAATTTACGTGTAAGCCATTTTTACTTCAGCTTTGAATAAATACAAATTTGTGGGTTAAGTGCAAGTATTTGAGTTTCAAAAAATGTCTAAACAATTCTCTGTAGCTTACAGCACCCTCTTATTTCAAAACAAAACCTTGTGTCTTTCAGAAAATATTCCTCCATTTGTTTGAAAGGCTTTGCTTTCTAGTAAATTTTCTGATATGTCATCTGCTGTTTTGTAAAGCATTTTTAATGAATTATTTCTTTAGGTTCACATAACATACCGCATTCAATTTCTTGCAACATTTCTTATTTATTTTTAATCTTTTAAGCAAAATATTGGAAACAATAATTTTGGCTACCTTTCTGCAGGAAGTGTTTTCAGTGAGTGATGGTCTCCGTATGAAAATTTGTCTCTATAGTGAGGAGAAGAAGGAATAATATGTTAAAAACCTGGGTTTGTGCGTGCATGTGCGTGTGTGTGTATATGGATATATGCTTATTATCATGTGGTGTAGTACTTGACTTGGCAGTGGCATCCCAGTTTGGATCTGGCAGTGAATTCCTTTGTCTAGTGTTTCAGTTTTTCTTAGAAATACCCATTATCCTTCTTTCCTTTTAATGTGTTCTGGCATGGCAGCACCTTGACTCTTGTTTTACATGTTTTGCACAAACTGTTGCAAGCGGTTGTGGGTCAGGATGTCGTATGACTGGTGTTTGTGTGTCCTTCCCTGGGCCGCAGCTACAGCTTGCCAGCTTTTGGGTATATTTCACATTTTCTGAGCTGTCCTTTCAGACACTCATTTTCCTTTAGTTTTGGCACAATCTAAAATTTTGCATACATATCAAATGTTCATATATTCACCTATTTTTCCAAAAACTTTATTTAAGGTGTTTTAAGTTTTGATGTCTAGCTTGAGCCATATTATAGGAATCTTATTTTCTGAACTGAAGAGCAATTCTATCACAGAAATGTGTGCTTCGCTAATTTGTGCCTTTCTAATTTGTATCAACTTGTATGTTATTGTATTGCTGCTGCCAGGATTTGGTTCTTGTAAATCTATTCTGACAGTGTCTCATCATTTCTTATTCCATCTGGTTTTGAGTTTCATAGCTCTTGTTAGTTGTGTTTTTCTTTTTCTTGTATGCTTCCCTCATACTCCAATTACTGCTATATAATTATTAATTATATCTAGCTGTTAGTTTGGCTACTGATCACCTGGAAACTAATTTGCAATCAAAAAATGTGTTAAATTTATAGATATTTTCTAGACATTCATAGTGCCACCTATTGGTTAAAATGTAGAAATGCAGCTGCAACTCCAGCATAAAAGCAAAGCCAGCTCTGGGAATAACTATTGAAGCCGTGTATTAATTAGTTAATTACTAAAATTCTTATGTGTATACGAGGCTATGTCAGACTCATTATTTAGAGACATATGCTAACTTGAAATATGTATCGATAATATGTAGATTACTAAAGAGAACGCATGTTACTATGTTCTAGTAACTTTATAAAGTTTTAAAGTATTTAAAAGATTCAAATAAATATCAACACTCCTTCTCAATTGCCAACTTCACCAATTAAACATTGTGAAAGCTGGATATGGCAGCTCCCAATTCTTTCTGTTAATTTCTTTTCTGTTAATTTGGCATTTTTATTAAGGAGTGTGTATGAATTTTAAGCACATTTCCCATAACAGCAGTTGTGTAGACTCATTTCATTATGAAATATAAACTCCATCTAATCAGTGATTTGAAATTGACTTTTTTATGTGGATATAAACATACATATAGACTTTTTTCTCTTTAATATACAGTCTTGCTGGAGAGAGAAAATTTTTTGCAGAAAACTATTAAATTACTGATTTATGTGGGGAATGCAACTTCATGTATTCTACCAACCAGGTCAAAGTAGAGAGCACCAAGGGAGTCCAGTGTAGTGCATTTCAGAGCACAGAAGGTTTTACTTTACAGACAGTGTAGAAACGGTGAATTTACAGAGCTGCAAATACGGAGTCAGAAATGGAGTTGGCCCATTCACTGTGACCCTAGATCCCAGTCTGATACAAAGAGACAATGAGTCCGTCTGCGGCTATGGAGCAGATCTCGTAGGTGGTTCTGGAAACATAAAGATGCCTGGAAAATTCCTGTATCCCAAAGAAGCATTATTTCCCCAAGCAGCACCCCATGGCAAGAGGGATTTAGGAATGGCAGAGTGTCGTTTCGAGGCTGTTAGACGATTCCCTGCCCAAGGTATTCATCACTTATCAGTGATTCAAGGCTCGCTTAATGAAGCTGAATATAAAGCACCAAGTCTTTCATAAACATAGATACTGAAAACATCATGGGAATGAACAGTTGAGGGCTTGGTTGGGCTTTCTCCTCCCCTGTTGGTTTTGTATTATGGGAGATTATTTTGGTTCATTTGTTTACTTGTGACACACTTCTGTTGGATTATACCATCTGGTGGCCCTGCCTTAGTTATAAGTTAAGTTGGATTTGTGCGACTAAGTCTGTGTTAATGAGAGGAATTTTTGCATAATTGTGGTTGACAAGTCCTGGCAATGATGATAGATGATTAATTACCATTAAGTACTCTCTTGATATACCTACACTACAAAATCAATTTTGTTTCATAAATACGTAATACTTAATTAGATAAATTACCTAATTGTTTCATTCTCATCTAGAGTAAAATCTGACTTGATTCCTGAACTTGTTTGACCTGTTAAAGGTCTACAAGTAGATATTATATCTGTCGGATAGTGTGCTTCTCTCTAAGAGATAGCATTTGAAAGTTAAGCTGAACAAGAAGTATTACTGGAAGTCTGAGATAAAGCCCTGCACGAGTTGTTGCTTCTTCAGAAAAATCCATAAACAAAGCAAAGTTCAGAAAGCCTTACTCTTTTATCCTTTGTGATTACTTTATCTACTCTCATTGTTTTCTAAGAGTAGAAAATTGTACCACACTCAATTTTCCAATTTATTAGCATGTGAAACCAAAAGTATCTAACTATTGGACCTTCTGTGCTTTACAGATAGGAAAAATACAGCCACTGCAGGTGTGTTTGTAGTTTAAAGCCATGTTAGCACAGGTTTAGAAAAACAGGGAACCTGCCTCTAACTTTTTGCATGGCTTTAGACATGTTATTCTGTTCTCATTGTAGTCCTTTAGTTTTTGCTCTGCATTTTTGAACTCGTAAGTTCTTGAAGGCAGCGTCCAGTGCAATGGTCTGTCCTCCAAAATGGGTAGTGGAAATGCATAACCTTTATGCAAGCAGTACTTCTCCATAACTATAACAGGTTGGATTACAAAATAATGCTAGTGAAAGGTAAGGCCTACTGAAATGATACGTAGTCGTGACCTGCTCTTGACCAAGATATATTTTAATTGGGGACTATTTCTTGTAATCATTAACCTGTATTCTCAACACCTGGGCTGCTTGATTTGCATTGCACATTTTGTCTCTATGATGCATTCACAAAATTAACTGGGAGATAAATAGTGTCTTACATGAATTCTTGTGCTTATTTTACTCCCATGCAAGAAGGCAGACTTTAGTTCTGCAGTAACCTGCTTTCACTGAAAGGAAGTATCTTAAAACTGGTTTTGTTCCCAAAATGAATTGCAGGATCATGGCCTCTTCTCATGTAACAGGCCTGTTCCTTAGGTGTAGAACAGAAAAGGCAAACCTCTTTACGTTAATGTCAGAAATAGTTTCGCTTCTTTCTCTCCCTCAGTCCTCACAGGCAAGTACAGAGGATTTGCCTCTCGTTCCTCCCCGCTGCCTGGGCTGAGGTCAGAGCCCGCGTACGTACGTACGTACGCCGCACACCGGCCAAAGCCGTTCGCAAGTGTCGCTCAGACCGCAGCAGAAACGCAGGGAGGCCACCACAGACCAAAAGGCCTCGCTGGAACCACAAAATGCGTAGGACATAGTGGAACTGAAGGAAAGGACTTTACGAAGGAAAAAGTTTAGGGAGGAGGTACGAAGAGGCAGGGTGTCTCCTCCTGCAACCGCGCAACCCGCCCCAGGCAGGCTGTCCCCTCTCCTCCGCCAGCGTAAAAGCCCAGCTTGCAGGCCTGGCTCTTGACGAGCAGTATCACTGAGGAATCGCAAACATAAAGCACCCTAATACCAACCCCCGGTTTACGTTTTCCAGCCAGAATAATGCTTTAACCTCTCTGCGTGTGTTAAATGGGGCTCAGGATAATTACTTCCTTTCCTCACAGGGGTATTGTGAGAATTAATTAGTTAACGTTTGTATGGGCGTCCAAGATACAAAGTGCTATACATGTGCTAATTAGTTTGATTATTATTAGCTGTATGTCATTTGCACCATCAGGAAACCCATACATGAATAATCCAGCCCAACAGTTCAGTTTTATATACTGCATCCTAGCCAATGGATTAGAAATGCCTCTCGCAAAAGAAACAGTAGAAGAAATAAAGGTGTGCCTTGCGTAGCTAAAGAGGTTTGCCACCCAAGAGTGACATTTTCTTCTCATAAACATTAACAAAATATTGCTGTAGTGGGTTTTAATTCTCAAAGAAACCATGAAAACCATTTTGCCACCTAGGCGTTCTGGACTCTGGATCTTCAATTACAGGGAAAATTTAAAAGTATGTAGAAAGATGGCCTTTGGCTAGGAGGTAGCATCCCACCAGATATGAATGCGTCTATAGTCAGGCTCTTGGATTTGGATATAATTAAGCAATTGGCAGTGAATCTCCCTGTTAGTACATGTTTCCAGCAGTATCGTTCATAAGGCTTGAGGCTAAAGCTGCTTTATAATGACCTTACATACCCAAGAAGAGCAAGAGTTCTCTGAATGTATGTCCCAGGGTAGCATGTAGGAAAAAGAATGTATTAAAAGGAAAAGAATAAATAAATAATAAAGAACTATAACACATGAAAACTTATTTCCTAGAGATGTGTGGTTTTACCTTGAAGTCAGTCACAGTATCTTTTTAACAAGCAAAGACCAAAGCAATATTATGGATATACTAAGTGGGGAAAGAAGAGAAATACCTTATATAAATCACTCCAAAAAGCAAGTCTGCCAAATTAAGTTCTTATAATAAGTGATGGTCCCTATACTATGCTCTTTCATGAAATCGTCATAATCAGTAGTAAGTGCAACTGATTCCTCTCTCCACTCTCTCTGGGCTTCCCAGCATCTTATTCATTCCCCTCGCCTAGTCTCATCACTTCTATGTAACTCTTCCATTTATTCTATATTATCCTCATCCTGTCATTATTCATCCTGTTTCTTGGTGTTACTATGCTTTTCCTTTTCTTCTCTGTAATGCCTTTGTATGTCTACAATTTTCTGCTATTCATGCTTTCTTGAGACTGCTTTGTGGTTTTTTTCTCCATTTTTTAATATTCTTTTCCCTAGCATGAATCTGAATCTTTTTTCTTCTCTTTTTCCCCTTCCCCCCTTTTCTCCCTTCCCCCTTTTCCTTTTCCTTTTCCTTTTCCTTTTCCTTTTCCTTTTCCTTTTCCTTTTCCTTTTCCTTTTCCTTTTCCTTTCCCTTTCCCTTTCCCTTTCCCTTTCCCTTTCCCTTTCCCTTTCCCTTTCCCTTTTCCTTTTCCTTTTCCTTTTTCCTTTTTCCTTTTTCCTTTTCCTTCCCTTCCCTTCCCTTCCCACACATCATAAATAAGATGACTCTCCTTCTGTAATACTACTGTATTTCATGGAATACTAATATCATTGTGTGTTACGTTTTTATGTGTTGAAAGTACTTAGAGTTGTGGGAGGAGAATATTTTATAGTCATAAACCCTCTGTAACTGGGAATATAATTCCTCTCCCAGCTCCGTGCCTAAGCTATCTCTGACTTCAATCAGGGTAACCACATGCTTAAGGGTGATATACTTGCTACGGTGTTCTGCTGAAACAGCGCTTCCCTGATAAGCCCACCTCAGTCCAACATTGTGAACCCCTAGTATGTTTGGTTGATTTATGTACAATAAAAGGTAACTGAGTAGTAAGAAAGCCTTTTTGGTTGCAAAGATTTCTTCCCAAATAGTTCATCTGAACCTGCTATTATACAAACTGCTCACCCTCTAAGATACAATCTTCATTTCATAAATTGTGCTAGCAGCCACACCATTACTCAACCTCAGTTCCTGAATTGCCCTTTTGAAAAGGAGGAGGAAGGACTGAAAAGGAACTGGTGACTTCTGTGGGCACTGTTAATAAAGTTGATTTACTACCAGTCATTCAATGCAAAGATGCTTCATCATCCGGAACGTGATACAGTGTGGTGATCATGGTGGAAATCCATCACCTAGAGGTGGCTGCTGGCATCTGTACTGTAGGGAGCAAATACCTGTGCAAGCTGGGAACTGGCTAGGCTGACTCTCCTAGCTCTGTGGCTGTAATCTGACTTTTCAGTTGTTTCTTACAAGTGTGTTGAATGTTTTCTGACATGCTGGTCAAACCTCCTTTCCTCCTTCCCCACCTTTTTGTGTTCTTGCACTTCTGCAGAGCTAGGAAAAAGAGAAATAAAAGTAATACGGAGTGCATGCTTGTCCATCTCATCATGAAGGTGTGCATCTGTGTGTGTGTGTGTGTGTGTATGTATATATACATGTTTAAATTTGGCTGTCAGAATGCAAGATGGGAATCTAATTTAATGTCCAGGTACTATTCACACAGTCCAATGGAGTGACTTTTTATAGTGGTTACTATTAGAAATACCCAGTCATTATTGTCTCTCACAATCTTTCTGATTAGCTGAGGACTTTGCAATAAGTCCTTTTGACTTTTGGCAAAATGGGAGAAGGATATGATGAAGTAGCTTCTTTAAAAATACAAAGAAAAGTGACCTCAGACTAGCTGCAACTCAGTGAAAAGGAAACAAATTATTTTTCCAGTGGCTGAGTCCCCTGGAAGATTTCTAATGAAATCTTTGTTCATGTGAGAATCATTTTCAGGAAACATATTTTATGATGTCACACCCCCAGTTACTGAGATTTCTGGAACTCATCTTTGGTTTTAGTTTTTCAACTAGTGAGTCACAGTCTTTGGAATATTTATTTTTCAGTCCAAATCCAGGATATTTATGCTAAAAAGACAGAGTTTGTTTTGTATGAATTCATGATGCTTTCTCATGCATAGTATCATCTTCACTGCATATGTCAGTAATTTAAGTCACATTTAAGCACCTATGAATGTTAAATACCCGCTCTTTGTGTTCAGTCACATGTCTTTTTGTGTATGGCTCTATGTCTAATTAGAAAAATAACCATCAGGTTTCCCATCTTGTGAAGTAAATCTGAATATCCTTACAATCAAATGGAGCCTTCAGAGAAAAATGTGAATACTTTATTAAAAATAAAAAATAGTAGTGGTACAGAAGTTGATTAACAACAGTTGTCTCCCTGAAGATCCTGCTCTCTACAATGCCAGTATTAAGCACCTCCAAGAAATGTGGAAAGAAATTCTCCTTTTAGCAAGCAAAGGACTACCTGAGTAAAGGTATAGCTGCAGAAGACTCATGCATTTCAAAGCCAACTTTTTTTGTTGCAAAAATTTACTGGGTTCCTACTAAAAGGCCACTAATTTCAATTCTTTTCTAGTGTTTACCTTTTTAAAATTTGCTACATTTTTCTGTCTCCTTGCTTGCTTGATAGTTAATTTCCTATGGGTTTATGGTAATCTCATGTATTTTACATTCTTGATCATCTTTTTGCTTTTGAGAAGTATATATTAATGTGTTGTGATTTAGATGGTAGCAGCCAATTTGATTTTTTTAGGAGGGCTAGAGGAATTAGTTATGCTTTTGGCCTCAACAGTGGGCAGACCACTATAATTTCAACACCAGAAAGACTGAAGTCTTGTGCAGATTTCTATGTAGATTACAGCAGTGCTGTCGATGGAGTTGACCTTTGCTCACTAGCTATTAAATATGCAAATGTTTTCTAAACCTACTGTAGAGAAAAGTTCTAAGCTTCAATTTCGCCCTCATATATATACTTCACATGTTCTAACAGATTTTGTGCTAATAGCTAAGATTAGTTGCTTTTGAACCCTCATCTTTATGGACTTGTATTATATTAAGCCATGGATAACAGGAAACGCTGCCAGAGCAGGGATTTAACTTAAAACCAAAAATGGCCTAACATTATGGATTCTCAGAATAAGAGAAAGCACAGAAATATTAAGCGAAAATTGTGGTTTGTCAGTGCTTAATCTTTTTATGACTACATCAGTAGAAAGATAAATACTGTGATGTTACTGGACTTACACAATATTATTGTGTATATTGTTCACTTTGTTCAGGCACTGGAGAATCTCGCCTCTTTCTTCTTGAAGATAGCTTTAAAATTAAGGGAGGCAGACTTCCTTTTCTGCCAAACATACATACACAAAACCTTTATGAATATAGATAGATTTGGATTGTTTCTCAAAGAATAGTCTTGCTTAATGTCGCCTTCCCAGGGAAACTGGACAGTAATGAACTGTGTTTGTAAGCAACAGCCAAACAATGGCCAAAAAAAAGGGGGGAAAAAAAGAAAAAAAAGAGGGAGAAAGAGATAAATAAAAAACAGAGGAAAAAAGGCAGACCTAGAGAAAACATTTTCATGCCTGCTGCAAAATGCTAAAGCCAGAGCTTTTGTGGAAACCATAACCATACACAAGACTGTTCTTCACTGAAATTGGTTTATACACAAACAATCTTCACTGAAATTAGTTTATAGACAAAAACCTTCACTGAAATTGGTTGATACACAAACAATGAAGATACATGATGGAAAGTCTTTTAGAATGGAAGTGTATTATCTGCCTTCTCATCATCTTTCCAAAAATCTACCTTCAACTTTGACCCTTTCCATAAGGTAGAATAAAATGCAATTTATTTTACAAAATAATAATAAAAAAAAGTCTGAACAGAACAGGAATTTTAGTAAAACATTCAATAAAAATGACTAAGTAACCTTGATTAGTGTAGCATTTATCGTGACTTTTGTATTTTGTAGGAGTTCTGCCTGAATTAAAAGGTGGGTAAGGAAATTTGGATTTACTGTAGAATGAATGCATATAAAAGGCTGATTTTTAACAAGTGAGTGCAGGCAATTAGAACCTGTGGATATTCTAATCTTAGTTGTGGGAAAAGCACTGATGGTAATTTTGAGGTAGTATGTGTCACAATTCTTCTATGAGTGATCAAGTATATTTTCATTGCCTTTAAAACATTTCTTTGAACAAAGCGGGCTAGAATGGAAAAGAGGTATGTTTTGTTTTTTCTTCACTGTACAATTTCAAAGTGAATATGTTGTTGAAAACCAGAAAAGAGCACATTTCAACCTGTGAAGCTTTCTTCTGTTTTACGTTTTGTGGCAAAATTACATTTCTCCATTTTTAGTGGAAATTATGAAATATTTGGAAAGCTTTTTCAAACTGTTCTCTCCTTCTGAAAAAGAGTTAGGTAATTTGGAGAAATACTGCAATTATTTCACAGAGACAGTTTTTCATATTTTGTGAGCCAGTTCTTCAAATTATCCATCAGTGAGTTATTATGTGTTCCTCTTATAACACATTTAGATTTTATTCACATTGATTCAGAAAGCCTGCTGCTATTATTGTTTTCCAGGAAACATAAATCTGGAATTTCTTCAGAGTTAAAGACAACTTAAAAATAACATTTAAATGCTTCTAAGCTAGAGCCAGCTTCTCCCTTCTAGCTATTGTTTGCTTCAGGAAGGACTTTCCCACATAATAAATCAAATATGAATATCCAATATGTCATGCCAAGATACCAGGAGGCAGTCAAGGAGGCTGAAGGTGTTCACACATGCTGATCTATACACAGGCTTAGAGACCTTGAGTCAAAGGCAAATATAGTTCAACAGGTGGAATCTTGGCCTCATGGACACTGGTAACAAAATTTCTGTTAACTTCAGTAGAAATGAACGCTCCCGCGTCATTATTTAGGCCGTGGTATCTTACAGGTGCGGCTGCTCTAAGACATGCTGTGCCCAGAAGGATGATATTGCTCCACATCACCACACGTTTCTGCCGCCTTTTTTGTTTAAGTACAGTTGAACGTTCAGACGTGGTGAGCTGGACTGAGCAGAAACATTTACAAAATGAAGTTGTTATTGTTTAGTTGCATCAGGCACTCCCCACGAGAGACATGATTGATTAGGAGGGATACAGGAGCATGTCATTGGGGGCTATTTTGGCACCAGCACGGCCGAGACTGGCTTTAAGTGCCTCACAAAAATCAAAAGATCTACAGTGCATGTGCTGGATAACTGTTAATTGGGTCAATGTGCTTCCTTAAATTTGGTAAGTGTTTGAATATTCAAATTCCACAGCAGCCCGCAAGATCTTATTCAAACACACTGTGCCGGGATAGACATTGGCATGTGCTGCAGTGAAAACAAGTCACAGTTTTCATTTCACCTCCCTTCAAAATCAGCCAAAAGTTGACCCATCATGCTCCTTTTCTTCCATCCTAAACTGAAGGATTTTGAGGAATATTTAGGTTTGCACTTAAAAAAGGATGGCATTTTAATTTGACAGCAGAGCATGTCTCTAGCCATTCGCACACCCTGCAAGCTCAATTATTCTTTCAGTTAAGGGACATGTTTTGGCTGGAATGTGGTTCATAAATCTATGTTAATAACACACTGGATTTTAACTTAAGTGTTATAGACCATATTGCACACATGTACAAAAATTTGGTCAAATGAATTTGTCTTTAATCTTCTGCCCTTTTTTCCTAAAAAGTTAAATATTTTTTGTTTTGTTCAAGTACTAACTTCATTATGGAATTCAGACAGCAAAATTCTATAGTATTTAGAGTTGATGGGATTTGTGATGGTCATTTGAAATCCAGTCACATTTTTGATCCAAATTAAAACAATTTTGGTTTTAATTATTACTTTTTTCCCCAAGGAAAATTTTTGAAATCATCTTGTTTCCTGGTACTATTTTATTTGCTCAAGAATCAGTCAAGCTACTCCCAATTTATTGCACCTTTAAAAAATCTCCCATAATTTTTGAAGTTTTGGGAAGGAATTCCTGTTCCTATGGCTGAGTAGATGTTTCTCCTTAAGGAAGTTCCTTTGTTTAATTGTTTTCCTTACATCACACTTCTGCAAATTAATATAGTGACGTTAACATGTATCCTGTGTGCTTCCTCACTGAAGTCACATTCTCTAAACTAATTTAATCACTTTTATTGCATACAGGATCATGATCTGCACCTTGTTCCACTGTTGATTCGCTGGTTTACCTCCTCTGACCTGTCTGAATTAGTGCGAGCAAAAACTGGTGAAACAATACGGAACACCCTATAGGAGGTTTAATTAAGTTAATGTGGCTTGCAGTGTGATAGCAGCTGGCTTTAAGAATGTGGTATGTGCTTCCACTTCTTACAATCTCATATATTTACATTCTTAAGTCCTAACATCTGTGGGGTTCAGTTACTCCAAGTGAGAAGTACAGTAATGGAAAGAGTATAGAAAGGAATGGAATAGATGATACCTGGAGCTGGTGGACACATGAGAACTGGTTAATGTGAAGTGATTTTCTATTAAGTTGAAAGACAGTTTTGTTTTGTTGTTTTCTCAGTTATGTCTAATATATGCAAGGAACTTTGCTATTCCCTAATGATGCTCAAGTTATATCCACAAAGTTCTGTGATAACTCACAATACCTCAGACTTCATCCTAGTGACACAGGAATGGAAGAAGTAAGCATCAGGCTGTGTTTAGTTTCTTTGGCTCATGAGGGGTTCCTCTGTAGCTGAGGGTTTGGCACACCTTCTTATCTGTGCCTCAGCAGCCTTCACAAGTATTTAAAAGCTTCACAGGGAGAGGAGTTATCATTCTGTTTCTCCCCAACAAAGAGGATCTGAAGAAATTTAAACGGTATATTTCTACATGAATGGAGCATCCTACTTTAGAAATTATGAATATTTTCCATAGTTTCACAGGGTTTTTTTCTTCTGCTATTGTTAGAATTTATTTTGACTTCTATTTGATGTATCTGATGCCTTTATGTATGCAGATTTTGTTTTATTATTCTTGGGCAAAGGACTTCAGTTCTGTCTGCTGCCCACTCATATTGCTGCAGTTTTCTGAGATTTACTATTGATTGCAACCATAACATCAATATAAATGCCTAGCACCTTACCTCTGAATTTTTCAACAGTTTAAAGAATTGAAAAAATACTATTGTTTAAAATCAGGAAAACACTGTCTTTTGAATAATTTCATCTTTATTCTCTCCAGGAGCTGCCTTAACCCATTGTATTCTTCTTTAAGTGAAAGACTGCTAAGAGTGTTTAATTCCTTTTCTTTCTATTACTTTTAAAGCGTATTTCTAATTAAAGAAATTTAAAATGTGAATTATTGGTTGAAATGTCCTCTGGGGAAAAAAAATAATATATGGAGGTGTTTCCATAAAACAAGAACACCTGAATCATGCTTTGTGCTCTTTTGAGCAGGCTCTGGCCAAAAGGAAGCTGTGAAACAAAAACCACAAGAAGATTTTCTCATTCGCACAAAATCCTTGTGCATCTGTACTGTCTTCCGTGAAGTACGGCAGGGGATGTTTCCCCTCACGGTGCATAAAAGGAACCCAACAATAACTGGGGTAAATCTTGTTTGCCGTCTCCCACTGAAATACACACAAGGACCAGGACACTAGATGGGTTCTTGCACTGCGTAGGAGACAGTATAGCAGGAACAGCTGTTTCTGCCCCAGGAGCTCCTGCACACTGCTGGACAATTTCTAGCACAGACCCCAAATAGTGAATAAAACAAGCAGATATTTAGTCAGCTACTACTGCTTGACATAACTGTCTGCCATACTGGTAGGTTTGTTGCCCATACCCCAGAGCAATTGTTTTGCCACATTTTTAATAACCACTTCATTCTTGCTATCCCCATGAAACATTGTCTTTAGACATGAAGTCCTCCCTGGAGGTCGCATACCTCTTTACTCCCCACAGTCCAAGGGAGTGTGCCTTAGGCCTTGCCAGCAGTTGCAAATTTAGCATTTGTAATTGCAACAATGCCAGCAATAAGTGTAACAGCAGGACTGACTTTTGCAGAGACAAAGTTCATCATATGTCTTTAGCACAACCAAGAAACCTCTGAAAAGCAGGGCTCTAGCTCTGCTATTCGCATATTGGCATATTGTTGCTATGCTGCTGTTGCTGCTGTAAGATGGATATTATTTCTTCTTAGCAAATTGGCATAAGTGACTTCCCCCCTATCCCCCTCCCCTCCGCTGCCGACAGATGGAACAACAGTCTTGCTATACTCGGTAGGAGATATGGGAATTAGTAGAAGTCATCTAGCTGTGCCATCAGGGAATGTGCTGTTGATGCTTGAACTAGAGCATCAGTATTTTTGCTGTACTGAGTTTGTAACTAGCACTTCTTTTGCCAGCGGCTGTTTTTGTATTTGTTGCTGAAATTTTAAATTCCTTCTAGCCGCTCCATTTCCTAAAGCAGCGGTAGACGCTTTCACAGACTGCTGAGAAACCTGTCAGATCCTTGCAAGGCTGATAAACTTTTCATTGGTGTCTTGGAGGTTTCACCTTCATCAATGCATGGAAATGTTCTAGAGGATGAAATATTGCACTATCTATCTCGTGGATGAAAATTTAAAATTCTACATGGCCTTTACAGTTTATAATGTCTGAACAGAATATGGAAGGAAAAGCCGGTGCTTGCACTTGGGACCTGAAGGCAATGTAATGCTTTGAACCTGCAAACACATATGAATGGGTGTTGTCCCATTGGATTTCCTTACTGGTTGAATTCAGGCTACTCGTGAGCATAAAGGTTCTCATACAGGTAACTGCTTGCAGGGTTTGAGCATCAGTCCTGCATACAGGTTTGCATTTGTGCATAATATAGAGCCAGGACAAAAATGAAGTAATTTTGATGGTTTTATTTTATTTTCTGCTTTAGGTTTGTGACTTCCAGGCAATTCTGAACATGATTTATAGTTGCAGCCATGTCAGTGGAAGTTAAAAGAATTTAATGCCCTCATTTGTTCTCACAGAAGTCAGATTTTATGTGACATGAGATCTATAATGATGCTATGCATTAAAATGGAAGTGCAAGGAGATTCCTTGGGATGCAATTCCTTTACAGCTCACTGCCTCTGATTGATTTGAAAGGCTGCTTTACACGTTATAAATGGATTTTGACCATAGCAACATTGCGTTCTCTACTACTAAAAGCTGGATTTCCTCTACAGTGCCAGCTTTGTGGCTTGCCAGAATAACTGACCTTGGGTATGAATCCCTGTGTCAGCCTATTACAAGATCATAACATGCATAGTCAAATAGCAGAAGCTCAGTTCCTTGTCAAGAAGTCCTTTGAGGAATACAGGACAGAGGGATGAACTCAGCTGTTCTTAACGGTCAGTCCAAGAGGAATGGTAAAAGCCAGAGAGGGCTGACTGACCACTGTGGGGATGGAAATCAGGGATATTCTTTTGGGTGGGTACCTCTGCAGTCATCGTTCATTCATAATTCACAGTAGGACTTCTCTCATAAAATGCTGTGAAAACATAGTCTTTCCACCAAATGTCTGCATTTTGGTCAGAGATCTCACTTGCTTACATTGGTAATAGTGTAAACATTGCATGGGGGCAGGAAAAAGCCACAGAAACAAACAATTTCATATTCTAAAAAGGAGGTCAAGAATATCTTGGCAGTGACTGGTTTATCATTTACTGCCTCAGGTTTCCTTGCCAGCATTTAAATTAAACTGGACTAGAATCAAATCAGTTCTATCAGTACCCTGCACTAACCTTTGGTTAAGCTGATAATTTTCAGCTTGTTAAAATGTTTAAGCTATATCAAAACTGCATCACACTATCACTCCTTGGCACATTTGTGTGACTGGTGAATAGGACCCTACCCAGCATGATTTTCTTGCACAGTTACAGAATATTAATTCCATGATCTCTTTACGAGCCACTTGGTGCTGTCAGTTGCCTAGTGTAGAGATGCAAAACATTTTTTCTCCTCCTGAGAAATGTAATTTATCAGATTATTATCCAAACAGAATGCCATTTCAATAGTGGCAAATGTGCACCATTCAAGAGAAACAGACATTCACAGGGAAAAGATCTTCACCACTACAGTCAAGCTCTGAGTCTATGGTCTACGAAGTCACATTTAATTCAATTCCAAAGCCTCCCTTCCAAATAGTCCAAGAAATGTCTGCTTGTATTAATCCCTCTTGCTCAGCGTTGTCACTGGTGACACATTTGTCAATACCTGATGGCCACACTGATTCACAGAATAATGGCCAAAGGCCAGAAAAAAAAAACCAAACAAACTTCCACAGCAATCTCTCCTACTTTCTGTGACATGCTATAGTTTCATCTGTGTCTTTAGAAATTGTAGTAAGTATTAAAAAAGAAATTTTGATTATTCTATTTAAAATTCATGTGAAAATCAAGAGATATTTTCACTGAATTTGTTACCAAATAAAATGATGGTTCAGAGCGATCCCAGTTCTATAAAATAAGGAATCCAGTGAGTTAATTTTATTAGTGTCAGACAGCTCAGGCAATCACAAAAGAGGTAATACAAGAAAACAAATTTCTTTGGGAGAGAATATTGCATCCTATGAATACACAGCAAAATGTTAAATAAGTTGCATTTTCTATTTGTTTCAGTATTTCTATTTGTGAAGTGCAGTTATAGAGGAACATGTGCTAGTTTTCTTTAAAAAAAAAGTACTCTCAGAGCTGTAAGCTCTTTCTTAACAGAGAAGCTAGCCAGGAGATTTCTTTTGACTGTTGCATGCTATTCACTATCACCTGACCTCAAACCACCTCTTGGAGAGGAAAGCCAAAAAAATTGGCAAGCACATTTCTCAGCTCTCAAGAATTTCAAAATATGTGTAATATAAGAAATAATCTTGGGGCAGGAGTGAAAAGGCTGAGAGAGGGATCATGCTTCATACTAGGCAGGCTTTGAAAAAAGGGTTAAATCACCTTTACTCAGCCAAAGAGTGAAGAAATTGGAAAAATCATTGGAGTTAGAAAACATAAAATGTCAAAAGTACCGTCTATATATTCCTGTGACTATACCTGCAGATCTTTCATTTGTTGCTATTTCAGCTTTGTTGCAGCTGGCTTCTCAACAGATAGATTGGAAGCAGATTCCAGTGTCGATTCCCCTTCTCACTTCTCCAGTTCAGGTGTCCTTGCGCTGCTGCTTTCACACTTGATACCGGATTTGATGTATATTTTCTAGGGGCATGAAGGAACTTCAGCATTATCTGAAAATTTACTGGGGAAAATTACTTTGTTAAACTGTGGGCATGCCTTGAGTATAAACTAGACGCCCTCATAAGGTTCTGTTGGTGGACTTTATAAGAAAAGACCCCCCTAAGACATTTAACAGTGAAGAAAAAAGAAAGCAATGTAGAAGATTCTACTTCTGCTGTGTAGATTTTACTTTTGCTGTGTGTTGTGTCTCTACCCAGCAGAAACATGAAGATTTTATCAAACACCATGTGTTTTTTGTTGTAATCTTTGCAATGACTATTTGTGGAAGAGAGAATAAATCAAAGGCAAACATATCCAATTCAGTATAGTATCATGGTTTCAATTTTACCATTGGGAAGGTGGATTTGGGTCCTTTTTAGATGAGTCTTTGACTGCATAGCCTGCATTTTTTTACATATATGCCCAGATGAACTCTAACTAAAATCGTTGCCACCTTGTTGTACCAAGCTGTTACCAAATTTCAGTTCCTAGAATATGTATCTAGTGAGGAGAGCGCCATTCATGGTCCCAGATGGATTTTTAAAATTTCCCTTCGTCTGTGTTGTGTCTTAAAAATACATATTTTTTTTTAAATTTCAGGTGGCCAATGATAACTTAAAGGCTGTTGCTCCAAATATTCTGCCAGCTAGAACTCCTTTTGGATAGGGATACTTTAAAAAAAATCCCTTTCAACACTTTTTAACAGAAAAGTGAGGCTTTTGTTTAAAAACACTTAAGTTGATGTGTTCTAGGTACTTTTTTCCCCAGTGCAGTTCCTTTTCTGTTTTTATCAATGTTTTATGAGAGAGGATGGGAGAATGACATGGAGAATACTTTTATCAACACCTCCACAGCTTGACAAGGAATACATATTAGAGAAAGCACCAAACAGCTTGTTAGGTATGAAACAACAATAATACATGCACTTCTCTGCTCCAGTCCTTTCAGTCTTGTCCAAGGATATTAATAGAACTTTCTCACATATATTATACACAATTTCTGCTTAAGAACAAGGGATTCTATTGAAAACTGTCTTCTTATCTTTCCCTGTGATTTCCTCACCATGGCAGCTCATCCCAGTGTGAAGCTGTTAGATGCCTTGTGTTTGGATGAAAATGACTATTACAGTTACATTTTAGCAGTATTTCTATTCTAGTTCTATTCTCATTAACTCACTTTTACTTAAAATGGTAATATTTGAGCTAAAAGTTTCCACAGGCACTTCCTGATTCATTTGTCCTCCCTGGACACTATGAGCAAAAGTATAGGTCTGTTATTAAAAATGTGAAGACTGTTTTGTGCTACATACCTGTTTCTGATGTATACTCTTAGTAAGTGAAACAACAGAGCAGCTGGGGGTAGAAAGTACAAATTGCGCCAGGAAATAGTCTTCAGTGGGAAGGATTTTCTTCTGTTCTGTTGATACTAAACTTTTGTTTCACTTATCAAAAATCCCTCCATGCATTTGGCTTATGGTGTGTTTGGTTGCATTATGCTTGTATGGCTGCAGGTATCGTAAACTGCCTAGGAAGGTAAGCATATATGTAAGTGAACCACATAATAAAGGCTCATGTGATGAGTGTTTATACTTACTGAGTGGTTTTCTTCTTTCTAAGTTTTTTTTTCTAAGGTGACTGTAGGCATCAAGGTTGTGCTGAGCTCACGCTTGGAAAATAGGCCCCATGGCATCTTTGGATGCAGGTTGCCCTTCTTCCTGGGGACTGCAGCACGTGGGAACTGGGGAGAGTTCAGAGTGTGAGGAGTTCTGAGGAGCCAGCCGTGTGCACTGCCACGCTGACAAATTGGGATCATCGGGAAGCACAGACCTGATTAGCAGATGGATACAAGCAATAGGATTGTGTTGGAAAATACTGTGGAACAATTCTGGGAGTGAATAGAGCACAGGAAATTCTGAAACTTCAGTTATTTTTTAATCCCCAAAGGTGCTTGTTGCTGTGCCTTGGATGAGAAGGTTTAAATGAATAGGACATATTTGGATATACCTTGAACTGGACAGAACGTCACCCACCAGAGATCTTTATGTTTTTCTGAACAGAATAAGTCCCTACACTGTAAATTTAAGCTTTGAAGTTTCCTTTTTTCCCCTTCAAATACTCACCTCAGATTTTTAATGACACGTGCAACATATTGAAGAAATAAGAAACAAATTTGTGTTGGCAGTTTCCAAATACCTGACAACTTTTCAAAGAACATGATTGAATTAACTATGGGCATAAAACAGTTGTGCAGCTTTGCTTATTTTTGGTAGGGAAAAACTAGGAAAAGGGAGACTAATAAAGGTGATGTTCTTTTATCTTTTGATGACAGGAAAGATGTCCTTCACGGTTACCCAAGAAGAGATGGCAGGGCCTGACAGTGAGGTTAATAGGGCCCTGCAAGCAAGGAGCAGGCTGTGATAAATGATGGTTCCTTTCCCACAGTGGAAGGGCAGTCCAGAAGGCTTTGGGAAAGTCAATAGGGGGTGGGATAAAATATCATTTGAACAATCTTCTGACTTTTGGGGAAGGTTTTTTATGTTTTGTGTTATTTTTCTCCAAAGCATGGAATGTTATTGGGATTTTTTTCTTCCAACCATATCTTGATTAGACAAATAATATTTGTTCCTCTAAGTTGACATACCTACACAAGAGTAGTTAAACCTTTAGTTAGAAAAATACAATACCTTTATGTTTCAAATAATTAATTTTTTTTTTAATTTAAAAAGAAGAAAGGAGAAACTTCAGTTTGAATTAAAAATCAAGCAAAACCTCACGCAATCTAGATGTAAATGTATACTAGTTCAAGAACTAGGAAGTAATTAAATATTTATCTATTTCTTCTTTTTCAGTAACTTTTCTGATAAGAATTAAGGGAAGTGTGTTTCACAGTTACTGGTTTTTAGTGTATTCCACATCTCCGTATTGTTGGTATCAAAATGTTGATAATGAAAATTTGTGTGCACAGTGTTGACTTAGTTTAGTTTAGCTCATTAAATCAGATGTCTTTACCATTTTAAATTGCAGAGCTGGAATATAGGTATGAACTGTATAGTTTAGTTTATTAAATGAAGGCTATTTAATGCCAAGGTCCAGAAATACAGATCATACTTGAGGACTCCCGGAGCAGGCATACCTAGAAAAACAATTTTCAACATATATGAGCCTATTGAGCAAAGTCAGGAAAACCCTAAGCAAACTGGAGAAGTTTAAGTAAAAAAAAAGTAACATAAGTCTTTTGAATTTTTTTCCCAGTGCCAGATGACTATAGCTAATTGGAAATTAAATAAAGTCTCAATTGTTCTAATTTAACATAATTGTGTATCAAGGTAAAAAATAAAAATAGACTCCTTTATGTCATTAAAAATAATATAGAAGTATCACTACTAAAATGAAATGTAATTAAGATTTATTATTTGTGGGGGTTTTTTTAGACTTCGACAAATAGTATTTTTTCAGTATAGAGCTCTTCCTTTTCTTTTCCACCTGTTCATTCCATTAGTTGTCTCTAAAAAGTTCAGAATATGCCTCTGTCTGCATATGTGGTGAACTGAAAACTTTCAAAAGCTTAAATTTATGGGTTGTCCTTTTTAGCCAGCAAATATTATGTCACACAAAAGATTAAACTTAAAACTTGGTTCTCAGAAGATGAATGCTGCTGTTGCAACACGAGAATTCAGGCAAACTTGGTTATTTGGGTTTATGTCACTACCACACCGTTACTCTGTGGCGCCTGGTGGGATCTTTTTTGTTGTTGCACATCTGAAGAAATACAGCTGTTCTAATTGTTGTAATTGGTACCTACTTTATAAAGCTGATTTCTTAGTAGCGGAGATAGTAGTATCTGTAACAGTTTGTCGGAGCAAGTTTGCATATTTACAAGGCAATATTTTTTACCCTGTAGGGTATGGTTTTTGCCATGTCATTTTAAAGAGTTACCTTAAGCTGTTGTAGGCTGGTCAACACTGTTATTGCATAGCTTCACAAAAGGACCCTGCTGCCTGGGTAGCTTTCAGGTCTGAGTAGATGTTTGCTTTGCCATTTCTCTTCTTCCAGCAGTACGGGAAAAGAAAAATGCTACTGTAGATATATCATATTTAAGCAATAAGGCCAGCGTAAGCCTTTTATCATTTAGATAAGGACAGACAGGTTAGTTAAGGTCCCCTGGTACTTTAGATGTTTTGATCCTTATCTGACATTAAAAAAACCCCCAAACTGCCATAAAGCTCTTCTTATTATTTCAAGCTAGCATTTTAAAGAGAAAATGATTGACACTTTTCTGTTTTGATTTTTCTGTATTTTTTCACATCTAGGTTGCACTTAAAACAAGCTGGCACTTAAAGCAAGCTAGCAGTCACTAAGCACAGAATAACTTAGAACTGAGGCAGTCAGTGCAGTAATTATCTGTGCCTGGAACAAGTGGAGGGCAGGCTGGGGCTTTCATCCCTACACAAAACATATGAAGAAATGAGGAATAAAATGAATGAGCCGAGTAACTGATTTTTGTTTGCGTTATTTTTATCAAGGAAGCATGAATTTGAGTAATGACATTCCAGTCACTTCTGCTCCCTTGTTTATATACAGTTATGCACCAAGTTTATCCTGAAATAAATGAGGCTTTAGTTTTTCTTGCTAGCTACATTAATTATGCTGCTTTTATGTTTTTAACTAATTGTGACTATTCCTGTATTAGGTAATACATGCTCACGTTAGAAACCAGCATTTACAAATACCTTTATTAGGTGAGCACTTCACAATCATTAATAATGAGAACCACCATGATCATTTATTAAGAAGTGTCATGCCACACAGTTCACTGGTTTACCTGGTACAGTCTGCAGGTTTGGCAAGTGGAAGTATTGGATGTTTCCTAGCAAACAAAATGAAATTGTGATGCACTCACTTGCAGATGTAGCTTTACTGTTGCCCATGTATGCAAAGTACCAAATCTCTCCAGAAGTCTCTGGGAGTATGCTGCAGATGTGCTCACCTGTCTTTGAAGTTTTAAAGATAAACCAGACATTTTTCCTTCTTTCTTATCACTCAAGACAAAATGCTTCATCTTTATCTCCCCTGTTGCAAGCAGATTGTGATGAAACTTATTATTATAGTTTGTCCTGCCTACAATTGTTAATTATTTTATTAAATTTGTATTTCAAAAGAAATAACTTTAATTTGCTCTGACAGTAAATCAGGAGTAGAACTGTCCAGAATGGAGTTAGGAAATGTCAGGAAATTTTAGATTTTATTTTGGTCTGATGGTCTATCGAGCAGAGGGCTGCAGATGCAGGACTCTCATTCATGGCTTGAGGACGAGGTCACCCTACAGCCAAGGACTCCAGTCCTATGGCTCAAGCCAGATGCAAAAGGAGACTCCCAGACGAGGAATTCCAGGACTTGAGTACTGCAAGCAGATGTACTGGATGATAAGGAAAGCCAAAAGCCTTGATTTCCCAGGCTTAGACAGTTCTCCAAAATGCATGGCAGAATTTTGCTTGAAATACTGTTTGGGTTTTGTCAAACTGAATTTTCCCAACACCATTTCACATAATTTCTGACTAGACCTAATCCATAGTGGCAAATATGTAGTGTCTGGCAGGCTTTTGCTCCGGGAAAACATTTCAGCTTGACACCTGACTGTAGCCATTTCTGCTCACAGACAGATGATTGCACCATAAACCTGATTGTGGATGCAACATTACTATGAACAGATCTATTCATGTATACTGTTAAACAATATTATGATTATGAGACAGGAAAAAAAAGTCTCTCTTTTCTAATCAGCAGAGTTGTTATCTAAATCAATTTTATATATTTAAGACATAAATGCTGGTTACAGGAAGCATAATCTTGTGGTTTTGCTTTAAAAATCCTGATGGCACAGCTCACCCTGAAAGCTAGAAAAGATTTGTCGATGGGTGAAAAAGGAAGTTGTGCAGATGTGTACATCGCTCTGGATGTTGTTCCTCTGTAGATGTCAAAGCAGGTCATGATCGTTAGAGTGGAATGATCCCTTAGGTGATTTGTGCCACATCCATGAGGACTTTGAAGATGACTTGTTTGTTTCTTATGTATTCACTGAAGTACAAATTATAACCAGTAAAGTGGGTTATATCCGTTTATGTGATTTTTTAGAGGAAAGTGGTGGAAGTATGCTGTAGATAGCCTTTGCATACTCAGATTTAACACGGATCTCAACATAAGTTCTGGCGTACTTCTTGCAGATGTCTTTTGTTTATCTGTTGTCACTGGTATCATCCCTTAGGTACGAGAGAAATGGACCTTCTAAAGAACATGGGTGGTCTAGGGAAAGAACGGTTCTTGCTATATCCCTTCTCCAAGGAATTTTATTAAACATGGCCAGAAGTCTAGCATTTGGGGTAAAAAGCTATGATCCTGTCAGTTTGATTCTTTCAAGGAGTGGGCCTGGGAAACAAAGTATAATTTTAAATGGATGTATTTTCAGTTTCTTCATTCCTATGTTATTTTTACTGGTTACTTAGTTCAGACTAGTTCTCAACCATATTGGAAGCCTCCCTATACTCAAGAGTTGCTTTATTGGGAAAGTTATGATCCGTTGTGTTTCCTGAGGGAACATTTCCGAAGTTAATAGGGATTAGAAAGAAAGGAAGGAAAATACTTACGAGGTGAAGTAAAAGGTCAGAATTTATTTGGACTGAATTTAATGGCACATTATTTTGTAGGAGGCTTGGTTTAGTCCCCTCCTTATTTCTAGAATATCTCAAGTATTGCAATTTCTAATCTACCAACTTTTGTTGCCATACATGCATATCCATCCCAAAAGGTTCTCTCTCTCTCTGTCTTTCGCTTTCACTCCTCTCCTTCCAAATCAACATCTATTCAGCAATAGATTGGGTACCTCTGTCCATTTAGTTGATGATGTGTTCCCTGACTGCATAAGACAAGGATTCTTAGAGTGGAAATTTTCTTTGATCACAGAACAACATGACCTGGGGAAAGAAGTCTTCTTTCTGATTTGGTCATCAGGTTCTGTCACTGTTTTTTTCCAATGTTTCCTTTGATCACATTATGGTTGCTAAATGAATTTAGAAGGGTGATTTTACAAGTCAACATTTAAACAATATCCCAGAAACCAATTCATAGAAATGATCAATGAAGGGTTTTTTCTATAGCTGAGAAGCTGACTACAAATATCCGTGCGTGAATTTTTGAAGGGTCTGTTCTAATACTTGTTACTGGAGTGTTGTGTTAATAATTCAACAGTAAAGGATTTCAATACCATTTGTGATTCCCTTTCCTCCCCCAACCCTTGACCTGAGTTTATTGGTCTTTACATCACAGTCAATTCTTTGAATCTAAATATCTGTTTAATATGTACAACATACATAAGCAATAAATCCCACTCCCGGAAAGAAATTGGCTTACTCTAGCAGTGATTGCATCAAATCCCAGGCTCTCAGTGCTCAGAATTAAGGATGGATGTGATTGTTCAGCTTCTCCATACAAGGAGCTGTTTTCAAAATTTCTAAGTTGTTGGTTATTGTTATTTGCTCCCATATTTACAAGCCAATTTAATGTAATTACCAGATATTTCTTGTCAGGAAATAGGAAACAATTTTCCTCCGGGCAGATGGGCAGAGATCATTAGGGAAGTGACTGCATTCACTTCTGGATAACAAATTCTCTGCACTTCAGCAATTCAATGCATTACTGGCAACCTTCTTATCTCCTGCTCTTTTTCCGATACCTCGAGGCATGCTGTCCTTTGTATAGTAGTCTTAAAAGTGTCATATTTTAGAGGTGTCTCATGCCTTTATTGTACAGAAGATAATAGGGTAGAAGTTCTGCAGAATGTTTTTGAGTTCCGTTCCTATTGCATTGTTTCCCACAGTTCCAGGAGACTGGATCTGGTGGCTGATGCAGTCCTTTCAAGCCCTGAGTTTAATGTCTTGAGGCATTAAGGAATTTGGGCTTACAAAAATAAGAATACCTGGGTACAGCTTCTGCTTATGCAACATGCAAGATTGCAAATATGTGATTTTAACTGACCTTTATATCTCACTGAAAGTGAACTTTAATACCACTTAAAACTGCAAGGTTTTCATCCTGCGTCCCTTGAATGCAGTGTTGCTACCTCTTCAGGTTGAGATTTCAAAATATTTTTCAAAAGAAAACATCTTAATTTTGTAGGCATTGGTTTTCCTGCTAATATTTTAGCTGGTGGAACACAATAACAATTAGCATTTTTAGCCTCCAGAAATCTAAGCGTTTTAACCATAGATAGCAAGATATGAGGTATGTCTATGGTTGTTCTGGACATTTTTCATATACAACAAAATCAGTAAGAGTTAAGGTAAAAAGAGAGCTTTAGGGCACCGAATAGTAATATTTAGAGAGCAGGAGATATTAGAAAGCAGAAGATGTCAGAATTCTGTACCTGTACTTCCCAGCATGAGATCCCAGGAAAGACATTGTGCAGCAACCCTTACAGGGATTGTTTGATAGTGTTTAAGGGTATATAAACACACCAATGATATATAATTATGAATGTAAGTATTTGACACTTGGAGTGAAACATCTGAAATGCTTTTCAACAAAGTCAATATTGCATCTGAATGAGCTTTTGCTTCTTCCTTTTAACAATGAAGTTTGTTCACAGAATTAAAACAAAAAAATTTGGACTTTGGCAGTTTTGCAGAAACTGCCTGCTGGCCTAAAAGTAATTGTGATTTGTTGAGAAAAAAGGGGGCAGAAAAAATGTGATCAGCTGTCTGTTTTGCAACAGAAACCTGAGCTATTTAATTTAAGACTTGAGTACAATTTTTCAAACTTCCCTAAAAGAAATACAGTAAAGGAATAATTGTTTTCATTTGAAATTAAAAACTTTTCTAGACCAAGTCTAAAGTGGCATAATTCCAGCAGAATTCTACTCAGGGAAGTAAAGTAAATTTTTTTTAGGTTCATAGATTATGATTTAGACATATACATGAGACACCTAATAGTCTTCTGCAGAGAATCTGCCTATAAAAACCTGGATCTTACTAAAGTGGCAGATAGGATTTAAAATGTTCTGCTCTTATTATCTGCCTCCCTTTCAGCTATCCTGATGAAAATCCGCTAGTACTGTAAACAGGATGCAGGACTGCGTTGATCTTAGCCCAGCTGGGGCAAAACCGGTCTACAAGAGGTTTGCCTGAATCTGAGCGTCTGTGCTAGAGACATTTGTCATCCCAGTCATGCTTGGCAAGCTTGGCAAGCAATGAAGTTTACTCTTTTTGTTTCTTACTTTTGTGGAAATGAGCAAATTCAGTCTGATTTAATCTATGAATGATTGGTGTTTCTTACAAGACCTGCTGAGATGTCTTTATTTCTTTGTATAGCCTTACACATGGTGTGAAGATACTTTTAGTGATGGAAAAGACCTCTCAAATTTTAAAGTGTATAAAGAAATCATCCACTAACAAATTACCTTTGTAGTTTGTACCAGTGAAAATCTTCATGAGAATCAAACCTCAGTGGTAAATTATTTGTACTTCAAGCGTTTATCATTTCCAACTATTTTAAACAGCAGTGAAATGTAAGCTTAATGACACACATTGAAAATACATACTTAAGATTTTCATACTGTATTGAGGTATTCTGCATCATATTTCAAATCTATCACAAATACCAGTGTGAAATGCAATATATAAAATATCATTATTATAATAAACTAATGCCATCTATTGACTTGAAACTAAAATAAAACTTCTGCTGTATTATTGGAAATACTTAGCACCAATGTTCTACCTTTAGAAATTTATTTAAGATTGCAGATGGAATTTAATGTCTGCCAATTTGCAGGATATAGCTCAAGACTAAATTTCTAAAAAAGAGTATAGAATGTAATGAATGGGAATGAAGAGAAAGTAAAATATATTGTAAAATGTTGATATATTTAGAATGTTGATGCTTGCAGCACAAGGTATATCATGTTCTACTCCTTTGCTCTTTGCCTTTTCTTTTGTTTCTTTAGTAGTCTCTACAGATTTCCCTTCATTTTTTTTTTAGTTTTCTTCTTGTCCTATTCCATCTACCCTCCTTTCCTTTGGTTACAAGTTGCACAGAAAAAAGTGTTCAAAAATCCTTTTTTTCCCTATTAATTCTTTTGCCTTGATTGTTTTATTGTGTTCTTTTTTTCTTCTCCTCAACTTTTCTAAGCCTTTTTATTCATTATTATTTCACAGTTTTCTCTTTCTTCTTGCATTTTTCTCATCTACCTCGTGTAAATAATATTCTCTGCCACTACCTTTCTCTCAGATTCACCCTTCTTTCTTTTTCTTTTTTCTATTTTTCTCTTGTCTTTTCCTACTTCTCATCCTTAATCTATTATCTTTCCCTGTACTTTTCTTCTGTTTCCAATCAGTAATTGATTATTTGTCTGCTACCCACAACTCATTTTCTAAAAGATGGATTTTAGAAGACTGTTCTAAATCTAGATCAATAGCAAAATATTGGTTGAAAGTTATAACCCCATTGGTTTTATGTTACATTCATATTGTTTGTAGGCTATAACCAAACACTCCAGAATACTTTTATTATCTAATATTTATATTGTAGTGGAGCACAAACACCTCATTCCTGGATAAGAAGCCTAGGACAAGTACTTGGACTACTAGGTATGGTACAAGTACAGAATGAGAAAAAATAAGAAATAAGACGCAATAACATGATTTTTCTTCAGGAGCCCTTTCTTTTATTTTCTGTCCTCTTATCTCTTTTTTCACTGGGCTCTGGTAGATTGTGCTACAGAGTGATTAAAAATAAGTATTCAGGGAGATGAATGAAATATGTTCAGATGCAATCACAGATTAAAGTGTGATTCAAGTTTCAAGTTTCTATTGTCACTCAAGATGGTACTTAATGTGAGCCATGCACTGAGATCAAGGTGAAGCTCTATAGTCAACAGCAGGGATGAGAGCTTTTTAAGTCTTAATTTGTGTATAATTGTGTCTGAATAGCAGCTCCCCCCCCCCCCTTTTATTCCTCTGATTTACTAATAGTACAGATAACCAAATGAAGAATGTGAATCTAGTGCTGTGTGGAAAGCAGAAGGAGGACCTGGAAACCAGCAGAGACTTAAAGAGAGCTCTCATTCACTAATTTTCTTTGCAGAGTCAACTGTTTGAAAACCAGTAGAGAAAGTAGATAAGCAGTCTCACCGAAAATGAGCGCATTATCAATTTGCTCATGTATGTTAAGATTCAGATTACTTAATACTGATTTTTTAAATTTTGTTTGTCAGTGGTGGTGGTTTATTAACCGTTTCTAAAAATTAATTGAATACGTATAATGAACCCCATTCAACAGGTCACATGCGGTTTAGGGAACTCTTTAGAAGGACATATAGATCCATCGCTTTAAAATTTAAAAGGTTCTCCTACAGGGGAATTACAGACAGGTAATAATGCAGAGAGATATGAGGACGGATGAAGATCTAGCAGGTCCCTCCTTCCAGTTGTTGCCGAGAAGAACAGCGGACAGGGAGGAATGACCTGTTAAGTAACGCTGTCCAGCCCTTGTAAGCAGCTGGAGAAGAAGCCTGCCCTGGTGCCGTTCTGCAGTTCTGGCGTTCCTGTGGCAGAGGGGGGTTGCACCTCCCCAGAGGCACCTGAATCTGGGGGTTACAGGACCTGGGGATCTCCTCCGGCCCCAGGTCCAGCCTTCCGCAAGGCTGAGCGCCCACTCCCAGCAGAGACAGATGCACAGTACGAACATGGCTGGGTGCACGGACCCACAAGGACAGAAGAGCGTGTCTTTCTCAGCACAGCTCTCATCCCAACACGAGCAGCACAGGCTGTTCCTCTGCTCCACATTATCAGGAGTGATGTCCGCTAGCGGAGTATACACGCACACACACACGCCATACGCAAGTCCCTTGTGTCGCTAGCTTTACATGGTCAGGCCACTTGGTAGCAGGCCCTTAGACTGCACCTTCCTTGAGTTGCCAGCACCCAGCACCCTCCGGCTTGTGGCCCTCATTCTTGTTGCACTTGGCCAGCCCATGTTGTCACCTCTTCCCTCACGCTTGTTCTCCCAGATCCACCTTGATCCCTTCCTTTCCCCACCTTTGACTTCGCTCCTTTGTGGGAGCAGCTCGGAACACCTGGCGTTTGTTTTCAAGAGTGACCGTTAGAATTTGTCGTGCTGCATGTTTGCCAAGCCTTTGAAGAACTAGTTTTACAAGGTCAGGTCGGAGGATGGCCTTGTGTAGGCCTGGGAAGATGTGGCTGAAGACAGTCATGAGTACGTGTATGGAATGTTTTTATCTTTAACTGTTCTGAGGACTGCCAAACATCCCAGCCGAGCCAGATATGCGCTCCTGTGTTAGTAACATATAAGTATGCTGTAAGAGACAATAAAGAGTTCCTTTTTTGCCGTTGCTTCGGAACCATCTTGTTGTCATCCCGAGTGCCTCTTTCATCGCTGCACTCCTTAACATCACCTAATGAGTTTCTTACATCCCACAATCCCCTGAAAACATCTTTTGATAAGATTTATGCCTTCCTCCAAACCTCTTGCCAGTAAGTCCCACGCCCGTTGAGACAGCAAGCCTCTTCAGTTGCATGTCATGCCATTACAGGGACAAAGTTCCTTTCTGTGACTGCTTTTGACCAGGGACAATGGTCTAACCGGTCTCCTTGTGTGGTCTTAGGGATTAACCATTTCTGTGTGCTCTCTTTGCAGTGATTATTAGGTTATGAGGGCCCCTCTGTCTTTCATTGTTCCTCCGATTCTCCCCAGCTCTTTGTTATTTGTTAGGATTAGCCTTTAATTGGATAATTTAAGAAAAATGACTCCCACATTTCAGGCCGGATTCATCATACATAATAATAGACATAGATAAGCTGCACAGATAGTTTAAGCTAGTCATATCTGAGGAGAAAAGTAATTATAAAAGCATACCTGTCTTGAGACATCTCTTAAAGGATTTGCTATTTGGCTTCTAGAGACTCTCTCTCTTCATTTACCATAGAGATAACTTGGATGACTGGTTTTATGCAGATGTCAAACTTTCAAATGGCTAAAGAGGGTACTATGACCCATATATGTATTTTTATATATATATATATGTATAAAAACAGTAAATAAATAATAAGTAAATAATTTACTGATTGATGAAAGGTAATTGGATGGAAGTCTAGTCCTATGAGGAGGACAAACTGATATTTGAAGTTAGTATAGCTTTGGTTGTTTGAGATACGACTTTTACCGCTAGTTATTTTGTAATAACATGTCAAATATTAGTGAAAACTTTTAAGTCATTTTTTATTAAAGAGGTTATCACCATGAAATATTCGATATGGATCAATTCATGATTTTTATTTAGGTCAGGATGAATAAAATAAATGGAATTACAATTATACGAGTAAATGTTATTTCCAGCCCTCTAGCAGCAGGAAATAGCTTCATAACAAAATTACGTAACAGCTGTTATCACTAGTGATCAGCATGATAATGTTTTCTCTCTTTCTCATGTAGCAACAAGAGTTATTTAACAGTATTGTCTTCAATGGGTTGTATAGTGAGGAAAAAAAAAGCAGATGCAGGGGGACACGTGTAAATATGGAAGTGGTAAGACAGTCTAGGTTCTTTCATTTTGACCTGGAAATGTCTTCTTTGTACAGTAAGTCAGTGTTGTTGCCTAGTTTTTTGTTTTATTTTTGATCACTAGAATGACAAATGATCCTTCAGGCCCTAATGAAATAAACACTTGGTTTACATAGCATCAATGCTTGTGAAAGACTGAAAATTCTGTCTGCAAACCAGAAATAAGATGATTTTCTCAGAGTTACATTTTATTTTTGGATTGCAACATAGCTATGTAGTTAAAACCAGCATAGTTATGTAGTTACAGCTGCTGGAAAGTGAAGGCAATTTGGTTTCTTTGGGTCAGTTAAGTTATGAACAAAACTGGAAATAAGTATTAGTCAAGAAAAAAAAAATATGATATTTTCCAAAGAAATAAAGAACATCATGAGTACTGAGCAACACTGCAACTACAATATGGTACAGTGAGGAGGGTATTAATGCAAGTATTTTTAAAACCTATGTGCTGGCAAACACTGATGGAACACAGAGGGGAAAAAAAAGATTTTGCCCACGAACTTCTGTATGCAATAAATTCTGTAAAATAAATTCTGTAAAAGAAATTGCTAAAGGAAGTACTGTACAAAACATTTGTAAGCTCAGGATCAGTGGAATTCATTTTAGAAAAAGAGTTCATTTGATCCTAAGAAATTATATTTACAAGGTGTAATATGGTATTTATTACTCTTTGCCCAAGTAGTGGTTTCTCAGTCCATGGACAGGTCTGACTTTTATTGGAGAAAGTCTTTATGCTATAATTCCTGTATTCATGCTTTAAATACGTTGCTGTTAATAATATGTACACATATCTTCTTGTTTTTCAGGCAAGACATACCTCAGGCAACCTTTTAAAAGCTTAGCTGTTACCTTGAATTCATTCTAGCCGTGGCTACCAGAGGAATTTTCTATTTCTAGACACCCTCCCATTGGGGCTGGGAGAAACGTGCAATAGCATTTTTGCAAAAACAATTTTGTTCACGTTTTTTTCCTTTAAAAATAAATTAAAAGTCAATCAAATCTACGTGTCAACTTCTAGTGAAAAGTCAGAAATCTATCATCATTTTACATGTTTTGTTTAGCACTTAGTATTTCTCACAAAATTCCTGAGTAGCATGTTACTTACCTTCTGAGCAGTAATATTTGTGCACACTTACAGTCTGATTTCTCAGTGGAGGAGTAAACAGAGATGGAGTCTGTATATATTCTAAGAATGAGTAACTTGTTTCCCTTTATGTATATTTTCAGTCTAGAATGAATACAATTGAAGAGAAAGGAAGGAATTTATATTTTATTTTATCTACAGTAGCAAGACCTAGACTGCTAGGAGTAGCTTTGCTCAAGAGTTCAAGGGCTGACTTAAGTTAGAGATGAAGGCAAAAGATAAATTCTCCTCTGTCAGATCCTTTTTGCCCTGAAGTCTTGCATAAAAAACCCCACCCTATTAACATTGCAGCACATCTGGTAAGACAAAAAATTCCACGTTCATTACAAAAAAGAACTTTTAATTCTTTGTAATTCAGCCATATGTCAGTCATTGCTATCAGATATATTTTATTATTTAGGGACTTTTCTCTCATTCTCCTCTCTCCCCTCCCCTTCCTTTTTTTTTTTTTTTTTTTTTTGAGTGGCTGTTGAAATATAAGGAAGAGTTAGCGATGGCATTCACAGCTGTCAGGAGAAAGCATATAGCAAATAGGCTACGTAAATAGTAAGCCTAAAGAGTCCTACAGTCCCCTGAGGAACAGAGGCAATAGAATACATTGCTTCTGACTCACACAATTAAAAAATAATCTAAGAAAAGGTGTCCAGGTGGAGAAAGCAGCCTGAAATGCTGCAGAGAGTTCTAGTTACAACAAGAGAGGACAAAAAATAATAGATTTGGAAATTAAATCAAATCTACAAACACATTAATAAATGCTTTACCTTTAAAGAATAACAATCTCATTCCTTGTGTCAGAACAACTTCCCCCAAACTATAAATTCCACTCCTGACACACAGTCCTGGCTGAAAGTTCAAGGACCCCATCCCTGAACCATGGTAGGATATCACAGAATCACAAGATAATTCAGGTTGTCAGAGACCTCTGGTGTTCCTCGAGCCCAGTCACACCCTCAAAGCAGAGCTAGCTTCAAAGGACATCAGGTTGCTCAAGACTTCTGGTTCAGTTCTGAAAATCTCCAGGAGCCTCTCTCGATGATACAGCCTGGTGTTTAAACACTTGCACCTGGAGGTTTTTTTTTTTTCTTTCCCTTTTCTCTAGTCAGAACTTGCCTTGCTACAGCCCGTCACCTCTTTTTGTTTTCTCGTGCACCTCAGAGAAGAGCCTGGTTCTGTCTTTTCTATACCCCACTTTCTGTAGCAGATGACAGTGCTTTATAAAGTCACAGGTTGTGCAGGCAAGTTCTATAGCCCTTCAGGGTAAGGGACAGCATCAATCTGGCTGAAGGTCTCCCAGTGTGAAAGTTACAATTCTTTCCCAGCCCCATCACAGTCAGAATAGGATTTCTGCTGGGTATTTTACAATCATCTTATATTAATTTGCCAAGAAGAAAATCTTAAGACTCCCATCCCAAAATGCCCTGGCATCCTCC